>NC_135350.1:18555679-18864654 GCF_023851605.1 Tamandua tetradactyla | reverse complement strand
TTTGAGTCTTGACCTTGTAACCTGACACTGCTTGTATTAGTTAGGGTTCTCTAGAGAAACAGAATCAACAGGGAACACTTGCAAATATAAAATTTATGAAAGTGTCTCACGTGACCGTAGGAACGCAGAGTCCAAAATCCACAGGGCAGGCTGCGAAGCCAATGACTCCAATGGATGGCCTGGATGAACTCCACAGGAGAGGCTCACCAGCCAAAGCAGGAATGGAACCTGTCTCCTCTGAGTCCTCCTTAAAAGGCTTCCCATGATTGCATTTAGCATCACTAATTGCAGAAGGCACTCCCCTTTGGCTGATTACAAATGGAATCAGCTGTGGATGTAGCTGACGTGATCATGACCTAATCCTATGAAATGTCCTCATTGCAACAGACAGGCCAGCACTTGCCCAATCAGATGAACAGGTACCACAACTTGGCCAAGTTGACACCTGTCCCTAACCATGACACTGCTGTACTCATTTATTAGCTCTAGTAGTTTTTCTATGGCTTTGTCAGGGTTTTTGACATATAGTATCATATCATCTATAAACAGTGAGAGTTTTACTTCTTCCTTTCAAATTTTGATGCCTTGTATTTTTTTTCTTACCTAATTGCTCTGGCTAGCACTTCTAAAGCAATGTTGAATAATATTGGTGACAGTGGACATACTTGTCTTGTTCCTGACCTTATGAGAAAGGTTTCAGTTTTTCTCCATTGAGTATGATGTTAGCTGTGGGTTGTTCATATTCCCTTTATCATGTTGAGGAAGTTCCCTCCTATTTCTATCTTTTGAAGTGTTTTCAACAAGAAACATTGTTGGATTTGTCAAATGCCCTATCTGCATCACTTGAGATGATCATGTGGTTTTTCTGCTTTGATTTGTTGATATGGTATATTACATTAATTGATTTTCTTATCTTGAATGATCTTTGCATACCAGGGTGAATCCAACTTATTCATGGTGTACAACTCTCTTAAAGTGCTGCTGGATTCGATTTGTAAGAATTTTGTTGAGAATTTTTACCTCTATATTCATTAGAGAGATTGGTCTGTAATTTTCTTTTCTTGAAATATCCTTATATGGCTTTGGTATGAGGGTGATGTTGGCTTCATAGAATGAGTTAGGTAGCTTTCCTTCCTCTTCAATTTTTTAAGAGTTTGAGCAGGATTGTTACTAATTCTTTCTTGAATTTTTGGTACAATTCACATATGCACACATCTGGTCCTGGACTTTTCCTTTTTTGGAGCTTCTTAATGACTGATTCCATTTCTTTACTTGTGATTGGTTTGTTTAGGTTGTCTATTTCTTCTTTACTCAATGTTGGTTCTTCATGCCTTTATAGGAAGTTGTCTATTTCATCTGCATTATCATGTTTATTAGCATACGGTTGTGCATAGTATCCTCTCATTATCTCCTTTACTCACTTGGGGTCAGTAATTATGCCTTTTCTTCCATCTCTGATTTTTTTATTTGCATTCTCTCCCTTCTTCTTTTCCTCAACTTGCTAAGGGACCATCAATTGTATTGACTTTATCATAGAACCAACTTTTGGCCTTATTGATTTTCTCAATTGTTTTCATGTTCTCAATTTCATTTACTTCTGCTCTAATCTTCATTATTTCTTTCCTTTTGCTAGCTTTAGGGTTAGTTTGCTGTTCTTTCTCAAGTTTTTCCAAGTTAACAGTTAATTCCTCAATTTTTGCTCTTTCTTCTTTTTTGATATAGGCATTTAGGGCAGTAAATTTCCCTCTTAGCACCCTTTTCCTACATCCCATAAATTTTGATATGTTCTGTTTTCATTTTCATTTGCTTCAAGATATATACTGATTTCTCTTATAATTTCTTCTTTGACCCACTAGTTGTTTAAGAGTGTGTTGTGGAGTCCCCATATATTTGTGAATTTTCTGGCCCTCTTCCTGTTCTTGATTTCCAACTTCATTCCTTTATGATCCAAGAAAGTGTCATATATGATTTCAATCTTTTTAAATTTATTGAGACTTACTTTGTGACCCAGCATATGGCCTATCCTTGTGAATGATCCATGAGCACTTGAGAAAAAGATATACCCTGTTGTTGTGGGGTATAATGTTCTATAAATGTCTGTTAAGTCTAGCTTGTTTATTGTATTATTCAAATTCTCTGTGTCTTTATTGATCTTCTGTGTAGATGTTCTGTCCATTGATGAGAGTGGGGAATTGAAGTCCCCAACTATTATGGAAGATGTGTCTATTTCTCTTTTCAGTGTTTTCCTCATGTATTTTGGAGCACTCTGGCTCAGTGCATAAATATTCATGATTGCTATGTCTTCTTGTTGAATTGTTCCATTAGTAATACATAGTGTCCTTCTTTATCTCTTTTAATTATTTCACATTTGAAGTCTAATTTGTTGAATATTGGAGTATGGCTACTACTGCTCTTTTCAGATGGTTGTTTGCATGGAATATCTATTCCCAGCCTTTCACTTTCAACCTACATTTGTCCTTGGGTCTAAAAATCATCTCCTATAGACAGTACATAGATGGGTCCTGTTTTTCAATCTGTTCTGCCAGTCTATATCTTTTCATTGGGGAGTTTACTCCATTAACATTTAGTGTTATTACTGTAAGGGCAGTACTTTCTCCTACCATTTCACCTCTTGGATTTTACATGTCATATTTAATTTTTCCTCTTTGCCTTTACTGATAGTCTTCATTTCTACACTCTTCTCCACACCTCTCTCTCCTGGCTTTTCCTATCTGTCTCTAGTGCTCCCTTTAGTATTTCTCACAGAGCCAATCTCTTGGACACAAATTCTCTCAGTGATTTTTTGCCTGAAAATGTTTTAATTTCCTCCTCATTTTTGAGGGACAATTTTGCTGGATATAGAATTCTTGGTTAGTAGTTTTTCTCTTTTAGAATCTTAACTATATCATACCACTGTCTTCTCACCTCCATGGTTTCTACTGAGAAATCTGCACATAGTCTTATTGGGCTTCCCTTGTATGTGATGGATTGCTTTTCTCTTGCTGTCTTCAAATTCTCTTTCTCTTTGACAGCTGACATTCTGATTAGTAAGTGTTTTGGAGTGTGTCTATTTGGATCTATTCTGTTCGGGGCTGCTGCACTACTTGGATCTGTAATTTCAAGTCTTTCATTAGAGTTGGGAAATTTTCCATGATAATTTTCTCTATTAGTTTTTTTCCTCCTTTTCCCTTCTTTTCTCTTTCTGGGACACCCACAACAGATATATTAACATACTTCATGTTGTCATTCAATTCCCTGAGTCCCTGCTCATATTTTTCCATTCTTTTCTTGATCTTTTTTTTTTGCTTGTTGGATTTCAGATGTCCCATCCTCCAGTTCACTAATCCTATCTTCTGCCTCTTGAAATCTAACATTGTAGGTTTTCATAGTTGTTTTCATCTCTTCAACTGTGCCTTTCATTCCCATAAGTTTTGCAGTTTGTTTTTTCAGACTTTCAATTTCTTCTTTTTGTTCACCCATTGCCTTCTTTATATGCTCCCTAAATTCATTGATTTGATTTTTGCTAAGATTTTCCATGTCTGTTGAAACATCCTGAATTAATTGCTTCAACTCCTATATTTCATTTGAATTCCTGGTTTACTCCTTTGACTGGGCCAAATATTCAATTTTCCTAGCATAATTCATTATTTTTTGCTGGTGTCTAGGCATTTAATTTCCTTAATCAGTTTATTCTGGAGATTGTTTTCACTCTTTTACCTAGCATTTTCTTGCTGGATAACTTTGTTCTCTATCTGTTCTCTGACATTTAGCTCAACTTATTCTAGACCTCTACCATAAGTTTTGTTTGACAGATCAGAGTTTTTCAGCCTGGAACAAAGTGAAAAACTTTAAGTTTTTCTGCTTTAAGTCATAAAGCAAGCACCCTCTGGGGAGAGAAGTCTATTTCATAGGGAGTAGAGAGGACAAATGTTTGCAATAACTCTTTTCCTAGAAGAAGAAAGAAGAAGAAGAAAGAAAATTTTCTTTTCCCACAAATAAAAAGTGGCAGAAAATTTCCAAAATTTAGTAAAAGCCATGAATATGTACATTTGAAGAGCCCAACAAACCCCAAACAAGATAAACACAAAGAGAAACATGACCAGAAGCATGATATCAGTTTCCAAACACAAGGAGAGAGTTCTGAAAGCTTCAAAAGAAAAGTGTTATTTACAAAGGAGTCTTAACAAAACTAAGTTCCAGTTCCTTAGCAGAAACTATGGAGGCAAGAAGACAGTGAGAAGAAACACTTAAAGAGGTGAAAGGAAACAATCGTCAACCAATAATTTTATATCCAGCAAGACTGCCTTTCAAAAGTGAGGGAGAGATTAAAACATTCTCTGATTAACAAAAGCTGAGGAAATTCATCACTGCTAGACCTGACTTGTATTGAAAGAAATAAGCATGTGCAGTAAAGGTAACCATGGGGGAAATTATGAAAGTGAGTACTACTGCATTGTAATTTTTGGTATATAACTCTACTTTTTATGTCTTACTGGTTCTAAAATGTAAATGCATAAAAATAATGATAAATCTATGTTTTATGCATAGAATTTACAAAGATATAATTTTTAACAAGTAAAACAAAAAGTTGAGGGAAGAAAGGTATATAGAAAGTATGTGTATGCTATTGAAATTAAATGGTATCAAAACAAACTATGATCACTACAGATTTAATATTCTAAATTTTAGCTTCATGGTAACCACAAAGAAAATATATACAGAAAGAAACAGAGGGACTCAACATGATGCAATAAAAAATCAAATAAATATGAAAGCAGACATTAGGAAGGAATTGAGGGGCAAGAAGTATAAGCTTTATGAAGGCCAAATAATAAAATGGCAAAGGAAAATCCTGCATTATCAGCAGTTACTTTAAATGTAAATGGATTAAACTCTTCAGGCAAAAGGCAAAGACTTGCAGAATGGCTAAAATAGCATGACCAAACTGTACGCTGTATACATGAGTATACAGTTCAGACATACAAGTAGATGAGTATGAAAAGATCAAGAAAGAATACCATGCAAATAGTAACCAAAATAGAGCTGTGATAGCTATGCTAAGAACATATAAAAGAGACTTCAAGTCAAAAACTGTTATGATGGACAAAGCAGATCATTATATATAGATAAAGTGGTTAACTCAAAAAGAAGATGTAATGATTATAAATACATATACACTAACGGCAGAGTTCCAAAACATATGAAACAAATATTGAAAAGTTTGAGATGATAAATATATGATTCTGCATTAATAAAACAAGACTTCAGACACCACTTTCAATAATAGACAGACCATCTAGACCAAAGATCAATAAAGGGAATAGAAGATGTGAATGATATTATATATCATCTATAACTAGCTGACATACATAGTACACTTCATCCAACAGCAGCAGAATACACATTCTTCTCTAGAACACATAGATCATTCTCTATGGTAGACATGTGGTAGGTCACAAAATAAGTTTCAATTAATTGAAAAATATTGAAATCATAAAACATATCTTCTCTGACCACAATAGAACAAACTAGAAATCAATGACAGAGGGATAACTGGAAAATTCATAAAAGTGTAGAAAATCAAACAACAAGCTCTCTAACAACCAATAGGTCAAAGAAGAAATCACAAAAGAAATAATAAAACATCTTGGGGTAAAGAAAAATGAAAGTGCAACATTCCAGAACTAATGGAATGCAGCAAAGGCAGTAAGAAGAAAACTTTTAGATCCAAATATTTACATTAAAAAAGAAGAAAGAGTTCAAATCAGAAAACTAACATAGAAACTGGAAAATGAGAAAAAGATCAAACTAAACTCAAAGTGAGTAGAAAGAAGGAAATAACAAAGATTAAAATGAAGATAAATGAAATAGATAACAAAAGCAATAAAGAGAATTAACAGACCCAGAAAGTGGTTCTTTGAAAAGATCTATATAATGGACAAAAGTAAATCAGAAAATGAAAAGGGGGACATTATTATCAGTCCCACTAATATAAAAAGGACTATAAAAAGATATCATGAACAATTGTGTGCCAATAAACCAGATAACCTAGATGAAATGGACAAATTCCTAGAAACACACAAACTACCTACACTGACAAAAGAAGAAACAGAAGATCTTAATAAAACAGTAACAAGTAAAGACATTGAATCAGTCATCAAAAATCTACCATCAAAGAGAAGCCCAGAATCAGATGGCATCCCTGGTGAATTTTACCAAACATCCCATGAAGAATTAATACCAGTACTGCCCCAACTCTTCAAAAAAATTTTAAAAGAATATTTCCTAACTTATTCTAGGATGGAAAATCACCCCGACACCAAAGCCAGATAAAGATACCATAAGAAAAGAAAATCACAGACTAATACTTCTTGTGAATATAGATGCAATAGTCATCAACAAAATACTAGAAAATATAATCGAACAGCCCATTTGAAGACATACACCATGATCAAGTGGGATTTATCCCAGGTATGCAAGAGTGGTCCAACATAAGGAAATCAATTAATATAATATACCACATTAATAGAGCAAAGAAAAAAAAGCACATGATCACCTTAAATGATGTAGAAAAGGTTTTTGACAAAGTCCAGCACTCATCAACTTAGGAAACTAGGAATAGAAAAGAACTTCTGCAACATGACAAAGGGTATATATGAAAAAACCACAACTCACATCATACTTAATGGAAAAAGGCTGAACACTTTCTTTCTAAAATAGGAACAAGACAAGGATTCTCACAATCACCACTGTATTCAATATTACAATAAAAATTCTATCCAAAGCAATTAGGAAAGAAAAAGAAATTAAAGGAATGCAGATTGAAAAGAAAGAAGTACAATTTTCCACATACAGATCACAAGATTCTAATAAATGCACAACAAAGTTAAAAGAGCCAGTAAGATAACTCAGCAATGTGGCAGTGTACAATATCAATGTGCAAAAATTAGTCATATTTCTATATACTAGTGATGAAACATCTGAAGAGAAAATCAAGGAAAAAATCCATTTACAATAGTAACTAAAATATCAAATATCTAGGAATAAATTTAACCAAGGATGTAAAGGACTTACATAAGGAAAACTACAAATCATTGCTAAAAGAAATCAAAGAACATCTCAATAAACTGAAGGACATTCCATGTTCATAGATTGGAGGACAGAATATTGTTAAAGTGTCAGTTCTACCCAAAGCTCTTTTCAGGTTCATTGCAATCCCACTAAAAATTCCAACAGCCTTCTTTGAAGAAACGGAAAAGCTAATCATCAATTTTATATGGAAAGATATTGGGCTCCCAATAGCCTAAACCATTTTGAAAAAGAAGAATAAGGTTGGGAGATTCACATTTCCTGATTTTAAAACTTATTACAAATCAACAGTCATCAAAATAAGATGGTACTGGCCAATAACAGGCATAGATTTATGGGATCAAACTGAGAATTCAGAAATAAGCCCTCACATCTATGGTCAATTGTTGTTTTATAAAAGTGTCAACTCCACTCAATAGGAGAGAATAGTCTCTACAACAAATGGTGCTGGGGAAACTGGATATCATTTTGTAAAAGAATGAAGATTGACCCCTGCTTCATACCATAAGGAAATTAATTTAAATTAGATAACAGCCTTAAAATCAATAAAATCAAATGATAAAACTCCTAGAAGAAAACATAAGGAAATATCTTCAGGACCTTGATTTGGCAATGGTTTTTTAGAATTTACACCAAAGCATGAGCATCAAAAAATAAATAAATTTGACTTCATCAAAATATAAAACTTTTATGCAAAAGAGTTTATCATGAACATTAAAAGGCAACCTGCAGAATCAAGAACATATCTGGAAATTACATATCCAATAAGGGTTTAATATCCAGAATATATAAAAAACATCCTATAACTCAACAACAACAACAAAAAACACAATTCTTTAAATTGACAAAAGACTTGAATAGGTATTTCTACAAAGAAGATATGCAAATGAACCAAAAGCACATGAACAGATATTTAATATCATTAATATTTTTGGAAATGCAAATCAAAACCACAAACTGAAACCATTTCATATCCATCAGAATGGTCATTATTAAAACACATACACACACACAAGGTTTCAAGAGGATGTGGAGAAATAGGAACATTTATTCATCATTAGTAGGAACACAAAATGGTTCAACCACCAAAGAAATCATTTTTTTTATATATTGAAAGCAATCTCACTTTCCCATAAACATTCAAAAGTTTTGAAAGTGATGAGCAGAAGACTCTTGATCAAGATGGTAGCCTAGTGAGGTGTGGGATTTAGTTCATCCTCCAGAGCAACTAATAAATAGACAGGAACAGTACTGAACAACTGCTGGGGCCACATCAGTGACCAGACATTATACCCCAATCTGGACCAGCTGGACTGGCTGCAAGATCACCCAAAACCGTGAGTCCCCCAAGCCATGGCAGCTGGCACCATCCTCCACAGACAGCTTCCTAGAGAGGAAAGTAAAGCGAGTTTACCAGTAGCAGGGGCTGGGCACAACACAACTCCAATTGTGGAAATAATTTAGAAATTCTGACTACCAAAAATAGGCCTCCAGCTCAACTGAACCTTGAGTAAAAGCAGAGGTTTCTGGTTTTTGCCCTGGCACAAAGGGGGCAGGGCTGATGGAAAAAGACAAAAAAAAAAAAAAAAAAAAAACACAGAGGTTTTTGGATTTGAAAAGCTCTGGGCCTTGAAGAATAGGAGGGAGTACATAGGACTTGGAGATACATAGAGCAACTTATCAACTTAAGCTCTTGATTGGCAAACCCAAGAAATGGGGGCCCTGCTCTGAAGAGGATTTTTCTCTTTTGTTTTTATGGCTGTGTTTCTATGACTTGACTGCTCTTTGGATGCAGCCGAAAGGCTTTATGGACTCCACTGCCCCAGGCATAGGCAGAATTAAGTTTGTTTGAGTGTTTGTCTGGAGCCTGTGCTTTCCCCAGGAGAGGGGTGGGACCCAGTTCAAGTGGAAGCCCTCCCTCAAGGAGTTCAGACACCAGGAAAAATATGAACAGGGACTCACGGAATTGAATGACAACATGAAACGCATGAATATACATGTTGTGGTGTCCCAGAAGGAGAAGAGAAGGGTAAAGGAGGAAAACTAATTGTGGTAGTTAGATTCAGTTCTCAACTTGGTCAGGTGAAGGTACCTAGTTCTGTTGATGTGGACATGAGCCAATGGTATATGAACCTCATCTGTTGCTCATTACATCTGCAGTCGGCTAAGAGGTATGCCTGCTGTAATGAATGATGTTTGATTTTAATTGACTGGTGCTTAAGTGAGAGAGCTCAACGTAGCACAGTCCAAGCAGGTCAGCATATCTCATCTCAGCACTCACAGCTCAGCTCAGGATTTGGGAGATGCAGAAAGAAATCAGCCCAGGGAAAGTAGTTGGAACACAGAGGCTTGGAGAGAAGGCCAACAGAGATCACCCTGTGCCTTCCTAAGTAAGAAAGAACCACAGTTGAAAGTTAGTTGCCTTTCCTCTGAAGAACTATACATCAACTAAAAAAATCCCCTTTTATTGAAAGCCAGTCCATCTTTGGTGTGTTGCATTCCAGCAACTAGCAAACTAGAAAACCAATGGAGGAAACAAATCACTGAAAATTTCCCAACTCTTATGAAAATCTTAAAATAACATATCCAAGAAGTGCAGCATGCCCCAAACAGAATTGATCCAAATAGATGCACTCCAAGACACTTACTAATCAGAATATCAGATGTCAAAGAAAAAGAATCTTGAAAGCAGCAAGAGAAAAGCAATCCATCACATATGAGGGAAGCCCAATAAGACTAGGCATAGATTTCTCAGCAGAAACCATGGAGGGGAGAAGACAGTGGGATGATATATTTAAATTACTAAAAGAAAAAAACTGCCAACCAAGAATTCTATATCCAGAAAAATTGTCCTTCAACACTGAGGGAGAATTTAAAACATTTTCAGACAAAAAATCACTGAGAGAATTTGTGACCAAGAGACCAGCTCTGCAAGAAATACTAAAGGGAGCATGAGAGAAATAAATGAAAAGACAGGAGAGAGAGGTGTGGAGAAGAGTGTAGAAAGGAAGACTATGAGTAAAGGTAAAAAGAAGGAAAATTAGATATGACATATAAAATCCAAAAGGCAAAACAGTAGGAGAAAATACTGCCTGTACAGTAATAACACTGAATGTTAATGGATTAAACTCCCCAATCAAAAGACATAGACTGGCAGAATGAATTAAAAACAGGACCCATCTATATGCTGTCTAGAGGAAACACATCTAGACCCAAGGATAAACATAGGTTGAAAGTGAAAAGTTGGGAAAAGATATTTCATGAAAATAACAATCAGAAAAGAGAAGGAGTAGGTATAGTAATATCCAATAAATTAGACTTCAAATGAAAACCAATAAAAAGAGACAAAGAAGGACACTATGCATTAATAAAAAGAAAAATTCAACAATAAGACAAAGCAATCATAAATATTTACACACTGAGCCAGAATGCTCTGAAATACATGAGGCAAACACTGAAAACACTCAAAAGATAAGTAAACACATCTATCATAATAGATGGAGACTTCAATTCCCCACTCTCATTAATGGACAGAACATCTAGACAGAGGATCAATAAAGACATAGAGAATTTGAATAATGCAATAAATGAACTATACTTAACAGATATTTATAGAACATTACACCCCACAACAGTAGGCTACACTTTTTTCTGAAGTGCTCATGGATCATTCTCAAGGAAAGACCATATGCTGGGTCACAAAGCAAGTCTCAATAAATTTAAAAGGATTGAAATCATACAAAACACTTTCTCAGATCACAAAGGAATGAAACTGGAAATCAATAATAGACAGAGTGCCAGAAAATTCATAAATATATGGAGGCTCAACAACACACTCTTAAACAACCAGTGGATCAAGGAAGAAATTACAAGAGAAATCAGTAAATATCTCAAAGTAAATGAAAATGAAAAAAACTAAATTTCAAAATTTATGGGAGGCAGCAAAGGCAATACTAAGAGGAAAATTTATTGCCCTAAATGCCTATGTCAAAAAAGAAGAAAGAGCAAAAATTGAGGACTGAACTGTCCACTTAGAAGAACAGAGAAAGAGCATCAAACTAACCCCAAAGCAAGCAAAAGGAAAGAAATAAGAAGATTAGAGCAGAAATAAATGAAATTGGGAACATGAAAAGAATTGAAAAAATTAACAAAACCAGAAGTCAGCTCTATGAGAAAATCAATAAGATTGATGGGCCCTTAGCGAGGTTGACAGAAAGAAGAGAGAGGGTGTCAAAAAATAAAATCAGAAATGGAAGAGGAGACATAACTACTGACCCCACAGAAATAAAGGAAGTAATGAGAGGATACTATGAACAACTTTAAGCTAATAAACTTGACAATGTAGATGAAGTGGACAATTTCCTAGAAACGCATGAACAACCAACATTGACTCGAGATGAAACAGACGACCTCAACAAACCAATCACAAGTAAAGAAATGGAATCAGTCATAACAAAGTTCCCCAAAAAGAAAACTCCAGGACCAGATAGCTTCAAATGTGAATTCTACCAAACATTCAAGAAAGAATTAGTACCAATCCTGCTCAAACTTGTCAAAAAAATTGAAGGGGAGGGAAAGCTACATAACTCATTCTATGAAGCCAACATCACCCTCAAACCAAAGCCAGACAAAGATATTACAAAAAAAGAAAACTACAGACCAATCTGTCCTACAAATATAAATGCAAAATCCTCAACAAAATTCTTGCAAATCGAATCCAGCAACATATTAAAAGAATTATACATGATGACCAAGTAGGATTCATCCCAGGTATGCAAGGATGGTTCAACATAAGAAAATCAATAAATGTAACACACCATATCAACAAATCAAGGAGAAAAACCACATGATCATCTTGATTGATGCAGAGCAGGCATTTGAAAAAATTCAACATCCATTTCTGTTGAAAACTCTTCAAAGGATAGAAATAGAAGGGAACTTCCTCAACATGATAAAGGGAATATATGAAAAACCCACAGCTAACATTATCCTCAATGGGGAAAAACTGAAAACTTTCCCCCTAAGATCAGGAACAAGGCAAGGATGTCCACTATCACCATTGTTATTCAACATTGTGTTGGAAGTTCTAGCCAGAGCAATTAGACAAGAAAAAGAAATACAAGGCATCAAAATTGGAAAGGAAGAAGTAAAACTTTCAATATTTGCAGATGATATGATACCATATGTCAAAAACCCCGAAAAATCCACAGCAAAACTACTAGAGCTAATAAATGAGTGCAGCAAAGTGGCAGGTTAAAGATCAGCACTCAAAAAATCTGTACTGTTACTCTACACTAGTAATGAACAATCTGAGGGGGGAAATCATGAAGAAAAAAATTCATTTGCAATTGCAACCAAAAGAATAAGCTACTTAGGAATAAATTTAACTAAAGAGACAAAAAACCTATACAGGGAAAACTATAAGATATTGTTAAAACATATGGAATAAAGATGAATAATAGGGGGAACAAATGCTAAAATAAATTTAGAGTGAAATGCTAGTGATCAGTGAGGGGGAGGAGGAGGGGGTAAAAAAGGTATGTATGAATTTTTTTCTGTTTTCTTTTTATTTCTTTTTCTGAATAGATGCAAAAGTTCCAAGAAAAAAGAAAAAGCTAACACTTTGGTGGGTGCAACGGTAGTTCAGGTAGAATTCTTGCCTGCCATGTGGGAGACCAGGGTTTGATTCCTGGCCCAGGCACTTCCCAAAAAACAAAAAACAATAGCACTTACCAACCAAAACAGAGAATTAAAAAGAAGCAAACAAAAATTCAACAAATGATGCTGCAATAATGGGATATTCACATAGAAAAATGATGAAATGTGACCCCACCATACAGTATACAAAAACAAAACAAAACAAAACAAAAAAACAGAAATTGTTCAAAGAAATCACAGAAAACCTAAACAAATGCAAGGGCATACTGTGTTCATGGATTGGAAGACTAAATATAATTAAGATGCCAATTCTACCTAAATTGATCTATAGATTCAATGCAATACCAATAAAATCCCAAAAACTTACCTTTCATAAATAGAAAAATCAATAACCAAATTTGTCTAGAAGGGCAGGTTGCCCTGAATAGATAAAAGTATCCTGAGAATGAAAAATGAAGTCAGAGGTCTCACACTACCTGACTCTAAGGCATATTATGAAGCTACAGTGGTCAAAACAGCATGGTACTGGTATAAAGATACATATACTGACCAATGGAATCAAATAGAATATTCAGATATAGACCCTCTTATCTATGGACACTTGATCTTTGATAAGGCAGACAAGCCAACACACCTGAGACAGAACAGTCTCTTCAATAAATGGTGCCTAGAGAACTGGATATCCAAATGCAAAAGAGTGAAAGAGCATTCATATCTCACACACTATAGAAAAATTAACTCAAAATCAATCAAAGACCTAAACATTAGACCTAAGACCATAAAACTGTTAGAAGAAAATTTAGGGAAATATCTTATAAATCTTATAATTGGAGGCTGTTTCCTAGACCTTACAAACAAAACATGAGCATTGAAAACAAAGAAATGGGAACTCCTCCGAATTAAACACTTTTCTGCATCAAAGGACTTCATCAAGAAAGTAAAGACAGGCTACATACACAAAGAAAGACAATATTTGGAAATGATATATCAGATAAAGGTTGAGTATCAGAATATATACAGAAATTGTTCAACTCAACAAAAAAGACAGACAACCCAATTACAAAATGGGCAAAAGACTTGAACAGACACTTCTCAGAAGAGGAAATACAAATGGCCAAAAGGCACATGAAAAGATGCTCAACTCCCCTGGCTTTTAGGGAAATGCAAATCAGAACCACGATGAGATATCATCTCACACCTACCAGAATGGCCATTATCAATAAAACAGAGAACAACAAGTTCTGGAGAGGATATGGAGAAAGAGGCACACTTATTCACTGTTGGTGGGAATGTCAAATGGTACAACCGCTGTGGAAGACTGTGTGCCGGTTCCACAGGAAGTTAAGTATAGAATTACCACATGATCTAGCAATACCATTGCTAGGTATCTACTCAGAGAACATGAGGATAAGAACACAAATGGACATTTGCACACCAATGTTTATAGCAGCTTTATTTACAATTGCCAAGAGATGGAACAGCCAAAATGTCCATCAACAGAAGAGTGGCTAAGCAAGCTGTGGTATATACATACGATGGAATATTATGCAGCTGTAAGACAGAATAAATTCATGAAGCATGTAACAACATGGATGGACCTTAAGGACATTATGCCAAGTAAGATTAGCCAGAAACAAAAGGACAAATACTGTTTGGTCTCACTAATATGAACTGACACTTGCGAATGAACTTGGAGAATTTCAGTTGGTAACTGAACTGACCATCAGGAGACAGAAATACAGTAGATATTGTGTAATTGGAGCTGAAGGGATACAGACTGTGCAACAGGACTGGTTGTAAAAACTCTGAAATGGATAGCACAATATTACCAATCTGTAATACAATTATGTTAAAGCACTGAAAGAAGCTGAATGTGAGAATGATAGTGGAAGGAGGGCACAAATGAAATCAGAAAGAAAAATAGGTGATAGAGATTGAGATGGTATAATCTAAGAATACCTAGAGTGTATAATGATAGTGGCTACATGTGCAAATTAAAAATATATATATTTGCATGTGGAAGAACAAAGGAATGTCATTACTGTAGGGTGTTGAAAATAGACGCAAGGTTTTCACAATCACACAGTCGCATTGTGAAAGTTATATCATTATACAATCATCTTCAAGGAACATGGCTACTGAAACACAGCTCTACATTTTCAGGCACTTCCTTCCATCCTCTCCATTACATCTTGACTAACAAAGTGATATCTATTTAATGCATAAGAATAATCTCCAGGATAACCTCTTGACTCTGTTTAGAATCTCTCAGCTATTGACACTTTATTTTGTCTCATTTCTCTCTCTTCCCCCTTTTGGTCGAGAAGATTTTCTCAATCCTTTCTAATATTAAATATGAAATATTTAATAATATTAAATTAACTTATTAATATTTTAAAATTAATTAATATTAATTAATATTTTAAAACTTTAACTTATGTGTGAGACAAAAGCAAGAAATGTTTCTTTGGTACAAAATTTATATTTTGACTAGTGCATTTCCTAATATAATTTACGTGGACAGCTTAATTGAACACTGTAAGTACATGGAACCTTGAGCAGGGCATGAGATTTTTTTGGTTTGTCCAGAATGATGCCCTGATTAATCCCAGAGTGATTTGAACAGTGAATAAAAAGTATTTGCAAAGTCCCCTTGAGGGAATGGTGAGAAAGGGGGAAAATTCAACTTCCCCAAGCTGAATTCTTGAATTCTCACAAGCACTGGGGACAACCAAAGCAATAGGCTGAGTTCCCAAACTTGGGGTTTGTTCGTATGAAACTTAACCCCACAAAGGATAGGTCAAGTCTACTTAAAATAAGGCCTGAGAGTCACCCCCAAGAGAACTTTTTTTGCTCAGATGTGGCCTCTCTCTCCAGCCAACACAACAAACAAACTCACCACCCTCCCCTGCAGCCAACACAACAAGCAAACTCACCACCCTCCCTCTGTCTATGTGCAACATGACTCCCAGAGGTATTGACCTTCTTGGCAATGTGGGACAGAAATCACAAAATGAGCTAGGACTCAGCATCAAAGGATTGAGAAAATCTTTTTGACCAAAAGGGGGAAGAGAGAGAAATGAGACAAAATAAAGTGTCAATGTTTAAGAGATTCCGGAGTCGAGAGGTTATCCTGTAGGTTATTCTTATGCGTTGGATAGATATCACCTTGTTAGTCAAGATGTAATGAAGAGGCTAGAGGGAACTGCCTGAAAATGTAGAGCTGTGTTCCAGTAGCCATGTTCCCTGAAGATGACAGTACAATGATACAGCTTTTGCAATGTGACTGTGTGATTGTGAAAACCTTGTGTCTGATACTCCTTTTATCTACCTTATCAACAGATGAGTAAAACATATGGAATAAAAATAAATAATAGGGGAACAAATGTTAAAATAAATTGAGGTTGAAATGCTAGTGATCAAATAAAGGAGGGGTAATGGATATGGTATTACTAATTTTTTTGTTGTCTTTTTATTTCTTTTTCTGAGTTTCAGAAATGATCATGATGATGAGCATGCAACTATGTAATGATACTGTGAATTACTGATTATATATGTAGAATGGAATGATCACATGTTAAAAATGTTTGTGCTTGTTTGTTGTTAAATTTTTTTTAATTTTTAAAAATTAATAAAAAATAAACAGAAAAGAAAAAATGTTTTGCATTAGGAAGAACAAAGGGATGTCAATAATGCAGGGTGTTGAAAATAGATGGCAATTACTACTTTAACTTATGTGTAAGAATAAAGCAAAACATATTTATTCAGTACAAAATTTATATTTTGACTAGTGCATTTCCTAATATAACTTATGTGGACAGCTTAATTGAACACCATAAGTACATGGAACCTTAAGTAGAGCATGAGATTTTGTAGGTTTGTCCATAGTGATGCCTCAATAAATCCCAGATGGATTTGAACAATGAATAAAAAAGCATTTGCAAAGTCTCCTTGGGGAAATGCTGAGTGTGCTTGTTTGAAAGTATGTGTGTCCCCTAGAAAAGCCATGTTTTGGTCTAAATCCCATTTTTGCAAAGGCAGAATAATTGCTGTGCAATACTGCATGTTTGAATCTGAAGTTAGATCAACTACAGATGGAGGAGATGGATTTAATCAAGAGTAGTTGTTAAACTGGATTAGGTGAAGACATATCTCCATCCATTAGGGTGGGTCTTGATGAGTTTCTGGAGTCCTATAAAAGAGGAAACATTTTGGAGAATGAAGGAGATGCAGAGAGAGCAGAGCAGAGTGGCATAGCCACGATAAGCAGAGTCCATCAGCCTGCAACCATTGAAGGTAGAGAAGGAAAATACATCCTGAGGAGCTTCATGAAACAGGAAGCCAGGAGAATAAGCTAGCAGATGATGCCGTGTTCACCATGTGCCCTTCCAGCTGAGGGAGAAATTCTGTGTTCACCATGTGCCTTCTCACTACAAATAAACCGCGAACTTCATCAGCCTTCTTGAACCAAGGTATTTTTTCCTGGATGCCTTTGATTGAACATTTCTATAGACTTGTTTTAATTGGGACATTTTCTCAGCCTTAGAACTGTAAACTAGCAACTTATTAAATTCCCCTTTTTAAAAGCCATTCTATTTCTGGTATATGGCATTCTGGCAGCTAACAAACTGGAATAGTAAGAAAGGGGAAAATTCGACTTCCCCAAATGGAGAATTCTTGATATTCTCACAAGCAGTGGGGACAACCAAAGCAATAGTCTGAGCACCCAATCTTGGGGTTTGTTCATATGAAACTTAATCCTGCAAAGGATAGGCTAAGCCTACTTAAAATTAGGCCTAAGTGTCACCCCCAAGAGAACTACTTTTGTTGCTCAGATCTGGCCTCTCTCTCTCAGCCAACACAACAACCAAACTCCCTGTCTCCCCCTCTCTACATGGAACATGACTCCAGGGGTGTGGACCTTCCTGGCAATGTGGGACAAAAATCATAGAATGAGCTGGGACTCAGCACCAAGGGATTGAGAAAACCTTCTCCACCAAAAGGGGGAAGAGTGAAATGAGACAAAATAAAGTGTCAGTGTCTGAGATATTTCAGAGTTGAGAGGTTATCCTGGAAGTTATTCTTATGCATTAAATAGATATCGCCTTTTAGTTAAGGCATAACAGAGAGGCTGGTGGGATCTGCCTGAAAATGTAGAGCTGTGTTCCAGTAGCCATGTTTCTTGAAGATGATTGTATAATGATATAGTTTTCACAATCTGACTATGTGATTATGAAAACCTTGCCTGATGCTTCTTTTATCTACCTTATGGAAAGATGAGTAAAACATATGGATTAAAAATAAATAAATAATAGGGGGAACAAATGTTAAAATAAATTTAGTAGATTGAAATACTGATGGTCAATGAAGAGGAGGGGTATGAGGTGTGGTATGTATGAATTTTTTTCTGTTGTCTTCTTACTTCTTTTTCTGAATTGATGCAAATGTTCTAAGAAATGATAATGATGATAAGTATATAATGATGTGAAAAAAAGAATGTTCACATTGTGTATTGATTGGTTTAATTAATAAAACTTAAAAAAAGAAAGAAAGAAACCATATGAAAGTATATTATGCATCTTAAAAGGTTGATTACCTCAAAATCATAACTGCCCTCCAGATTCTCTGCTGATGTAACCCACATTTATGAACATCAATAGTAGCTCTCCAGATTGTCTTTTATTTCATCATATGGAGAGAAGATGTTGTTTTGTATAATCTTGGATAAACATATAAATTTTAAAAAGTAAAAAAAAAGATTTGAAAGCAGGGACAAGCAAATATTTGCACATCAATGTTTATAATAGAACTATTTACAATTGCTAAAAGATGGAAGCAACCCAAGTGTCCATAAACAACTGAATGGATAAACAAAATATGGAATGCCTATATGTGCTTGTTTGAAGCTGTTATGTACCCCAGAAAAGGTCATATTCTTTTAATCCATTTCTGTGGATGGGACCTTTTGATTAAGTTGTTTCAATTGAGATGTGATCCACCCAATTCAAGGTCTTAATTCTTTACTGTAGTCCTTTATGAGAGGATAAAGGGCATAAAAAAAAAAAACAGAGCTCAGAGAAAGGAACACCAAGAGAGCTTGGAAAGAAAACCCCAGGGAGAAGCGAGCAAGGACACACAGAATCTGGGAGAGCCAGAACCAAGCCAGATGGTGAAAGCAACAAAATCTAGGAGCAAAGGACCAACAGATACCAGTCATGTGCCTTCCCATGTGACAGAGGAGGCCTGGATGTCAGCAGCCTTTCTTCAGAGAAGGTATCATCCTGTTGATGCCTTAATTGGAACATTTTCATGACCTTAGAACTGTACATTTGTAAACCAATAAATTTCCATTGTAAAAGCCAATCCATTTCTGATATATTGCATTCCAGCAGCTTTAGCAAACTGAAACAACATAGAAATGGAATACTATTGAGCAATATATATATATATCAAGTTTGCAAAGTCTCCTTTGGGGAATGGTGAGAAAATGGGGAAATTCAACTTCCCCAAGTTGAATTCTTGATATTCTCACAAGCAGTGTGGACAATCAAAGCTATGGGCTGAACCCCCAATCTTGAGGTTTGTTCATATGAAACTTAACCCTACAAAGGATAGGCTAAGCCTACTTAAAATTAGACCTAAGAGTCACTCCCAAGAGAACCTCTTTTGTCACTCATATGTGGCCTCTCTCTCCAGCTAACACAACAAGCAAACTCACTACCCTTCCCCTGTCTACGTGGGACATGACTCCCAGGGGTGTGGACCTTCCTGGCAACGTGGGACAGAAATCCTAGAATGAGCTGAGACTCAGCATCAGGGGATTGAGAAAACCTTCTGGACCAAAAGGGGAAGAGTGAAATGAGACAAAATAAGTGTCAATGGCTGAGAGATTGCAAACAGAGTTGAAAGGTTATCCTGGAGGTTATTCTTATGCGTAAATAGATATCACCTTGTTAGTCAAGATGTAGTGGAGAGCCTGGAACTGCCTGAAAATGAGGAGCTGTGTTTCAGTAGCCATGTTTCTTGAAGATGATTGTATAATGATGGAGCTTTCCCAATGTGACTGTGTGATTGTGAAAACCTTGTGCTCCTTTTATCTACCTTATCAACAGATGAGTAAAACATGGAATAAAGATGAATAATAGGGGGGACAAGTGTAAAATAAATTTAAAGTGAAATGCTGGTGCTCAGTGAGGGGAAGGGGTAGGGGGTATGGTATGTATGAATTTTTTTCTGTTTTCCTTTTATTTCTTTTTCTGAATAGATGCAAATGTTCCAAGAAATGATCATGATGATGAGTATGCAACTGTGTGATGATATTGTGACTTGCTGATTATATATGTGGAGCAGAATGATCAAAAAATTATGAATGCTTGCGTTTGCTTGGTGTTTTTTGGTATCTTTTACAAAATTAGTTAATTAACAAAAAAAAGAAAGAAAGAAAAGGCACACAAATGAAAAAAAAAAAGAATTTAGCCACATGTTACCAAGGGAGAAAAGAAAAATGCAATAGAACTGCATAGGCTGGAGGGAACTTCCTGAAAATGGAAGTGTTCCAGTAGCCACGTCTCTTGAAGATGATTATATAATGATAGAGCTTTCACAATGTGACTGTGTGATTGTGAAAACCTTGTGTCTGATGCTCCTTTTATCTACCTTATCAACAGATGAGTAAAAAATATGGAATAAAGATGAATAGTAAGGGGAACAAATGTTAAAATAAATTTAGAGTGAAATGCTGGTGCTCAGTGAGGGGGAGGGCTGGGGGTATGGTATGTATGAATTTTTTTCTGTTTTCTTTTTATTTCTTTTTCTGAATAGATGCAAATGTTCCAAGAAATGTTCATGATGATGAATATGCAACTACGTGATGATATTGTGAATTACTGATTATATACGTAGAACGGAATGATCAAAAGTTATGAATGCATTCGTTTGGTGTTTTTTGGTATTTTTTTTAAATTTAAAAATTAATTAAAATATATATATATAAAAGTAATAAAACTCTGATGCATATAGAGTTTCAGAATGATACCTTTAAGACATCATGTTCAGTGAAACAGGCCAGACAAAAAAGACAAATATTGTATGATCCTACTGATATGAAATAATTGGAACAAGCAAATTCATAGAGTCAGAACTAGAATAGAGATTATCAGGGGCTGGGGTGGGGGTAGGAATGGGGAGTTAATGCCTAATTGTAACAGCTTCTGTTTAGGGTGATGGCAAAATTTTGGTAGTGGGTGGTGGTTATGATAGCACAACATGGAGAATGTAATTAACTCCACTGAATTATGTATTTGAATGTGATTAAAAGGAAAATTTTAGATTATATTTGTTACCAGAATAAAGGCTTTAAAAAAACAAAAAAGAAAACCTATATGATTGCATAATACAGTGAACCCCAATGTAAACTATGGACTGTAGTTAGTAGTACAATTATATTATTTCATCAATTGTAACAAAGGTAACACACTAAGGCAGTATTGATAATGGGAGAGTGAGGTAATATAGGAAGTCATCATTTTCTATAAACTTACAACTTGTCTAATAAAAATAATTTTTAAAAAGCACATGTGCCTTAACTTCTGTGTTAATGTTATAAATTTAATCCCTGCTTAAATGCTAATTTGAAGAATTAATTTACCTATGTGGAAAACATTATATAGCTACCTCATATTGATTGCCTAGTCGGACTCTTTAATGTATCTTGTTTAATTTGTACAGCCATCCTGCAAGCAAATACAATTTCTCCATTTATAGATGAAAAAAATTGAAGCTCAGAAATTCTATGATGTGGCTATTTTTTTCATCTGTTGCATATTGAGCACCTTAGGAAAGCATTTCCTCACATGTGAGAACTATTATGAAGGTATTGACACTCATGGTTCTGAGAACTCCTCAATAATTAGTGTATATGTCCACAATATAGAGTTTTGCGTATGATCAATGAGTGTGAGTCTGTAATTGGGATCATCTGCTTCTCCAGCTTGGGGTACAAGCAATGTGACCCTGCAGTAAAAAATTTCAAAGTACAACATCAAGTCTCCTGGTCTATTTTTAAATTATTCTCCCTGCTAAATCTAATTATTCCCATGGTGCTTATTCTGCTGAAAGTATCAACCTTGGTTGCTCTCATCTTGTTAATGCAATTGAAACTAAATGTTTCTTCGTGATTTGCAGATCTTCACAATGAACGCCCTTGATGTTGGTTGTTGTAGAACCTCCTTTTATCTTGCTGCTTTGTCTTCAATCCTGAAGGTAGAGTTCCCAGGCCTGATCCAACTGAAGGTACCTCTTGAATAAATTGCATGCTGGGCTGTCTCTAGCTGTCTCAACACTATGGCTACAACTAAAGAGCCAAGGCAACCCAGAGAGATGTATTTGACCTGAGATACCCATTCTTATCGTTGCCAGAATTTCCAGCTCAGACTTTTGTTCCCCTTAACTATGAAGGATATCCTATGCTAAATCTGGTTTGAATTCCCAAAATTGCAACCATCTGGATTCACTCCCACACCCACTTCTATTAGACAAACCAGTTATCTAAATGATAGGGTTCAAAAGTGTTCTAGAGCAAAACCCCTTCCCTTGATGCATTTTCCCATCCACTAATTTCATTTAGTCACACCCTTTTGAAATCTTCTTTATCACATGGCAGCATTTCTTTGTACTTTATTGGCATCTGAACTTGGTCCACCTCACTCCAGTCCATCTTATGGGTTTTCATAACTTTTAAATTAAAAAAAGAAGACGTCAGTGCCTTAAGGCCAGGATTTCTTCCTAGAAAGTACTTTTGGCTCATTTGTAATTTTTATGAAAAAATGCTGCCCAAATTTACTCTGCAGAATCTAAGCTCTGTGTACCACTGGATACCCAAGGGAGAGTCCTTTGACTCCATCTGTCTTAGATGAATGAATAAAGAGCAAATCCATTAAATTGTCCTGTTATAAATATATATTTTTCTGTTATAAATTTTTTCCTGTTATAAATATATAGATGTATGTGTGTGTGTGTGTGTCTATGTATACACACACATAGAAAAATACCTAGAAAAAGACAAAGGAAAATAATTGCATGCAAGTTGTGATAAGAGCCATAGCATTGGTGCCACTGTGGCTGTAAAAGAGGAGCTATTCACATGAACCCCACTGTCAATAGTACCCCCTGTCATTGCCTCACCCTGTGACTCTGACAGTGTTTGTCCTTTGGTGGGAAGGATGACACTGTGTGATTCTTATTTGCTTATATAGAGGAGATACCACACTAATTAATGATTCCCTATATGTTTAACTTTTCTATTCTCTTATGAAACAAATACCAGAATCTATTCTCTTATGAAACAAATACCAGAAAGTCAGTTTTGTCACCCATGCAGAATGAGTCACCCAAGGAAATCATGTGTACTTTGAAGTCTCCAAAGGAAAGACCCCAGACTGCTGAGTGGAGTTCTCCGAGTTGAAAAAATGGACCTGGTGATACCCACATTGGGTGGAAAGCAAAATCAATCTCATTCCAAGACCATGGGGGCAAGGGTCCTTTCAATGAAAATCACAGGGGGACCAAAGGAGCTGGGCACTAAGAACTCTCAACCCACAGACTTCAAGGAGAGGCAACCTGGTTGATATTAACACTCAAATATCTCCTGGGCCCATGCTAGAGTGAGGATAGCAAGATGGCCCTGTGATGTCAAACAGTGATGATTATTAAAGGGACATGATTGGTTTTCAGGGCCACAGGGGTACAGCAGGAAAAATGTTGGCAATAACCACAGGGTCTTCCTGCTGGGGTCTGGAAGTCTAAGGGACTCCTAGGAGAGAGAGTCCTGAGGGAGAGATACTGGGCAAGCCTGTGGAAACCTCATCCATTTTATAGTTAATTTGGAGAAATTAAAGTTTTGTAATTATGCGCAGCCATTGCATCTTTAAACCTTTCTTTATTTTACAAATTGCCAGCAATGGGTATGCATTAGCTGTTCAAAAATCAATATCATTTGTTTGATAATTGTTAACTGGATGAATTATATTAATTAGATATGTTAACATGTATAAAATTTGTTTAGTAGTAAGAAATACTAAACTATTGGTCTAAAGAAAATAAATGTATTAATGGCTTAACGCCACAAAAATATCATGTGGAAACTGCTGCTTCAATGTATTAGAAGATATGAGATGGTACTAGATCATGCAGAAAAACAGGCAAATACCTCCCAAAACAAAGACTCCTTAAGGAAATATTGATACTGAAAATGACACATACTGTCATCTCCTGTAGGAAAGATTTAGGCAGGGAGAATGTAGATATTTTCTGTTTTCTAAGCTACTGATCCTATTTAAAGTATTTCTGAAGATTCCTTCCTGAAAAAATAATCAATCATAAAAAAACAACAATAACTACAACAACCTCTTCTTCCTTGGGTCATTTTGCACAAACAACTTAGTTATATTTGTGCTGAATGGGATTTTTTTAATTAGGAAAAAAAATGTTCTTGTCAACTGATTCTCTGTATCCTCTTAAATAAGTTAGTCACAACAGAATCCAGGTGAAATCTGAATGGTTTTTAAATTCTTCTTGCTTCTCCTCCCCACAGAGAAGTCATATTTTACTCCATTAAAAAAAATTTATTTCCAAAGACTCTGATTGCTCCTATGTGAAATAATCAATGGGAAACTTAAACATACACATATATATACAGTCTACACTTGGCTGTCTCACAAAAAGTATCTTCGTTTTCATGTTGACTTCCTTATTATCTTCTAATGATTTACTTTAACCTCTTTTATGAAGACCACATTCTGGTAACAAAATGTGTGACTTATTCAAGAGAAGGAAAAATACAGTGATACCATTTTTAAGGAAAAATCTGGGGTAAAGCATGGTTAAAATTTACCACCTCTTTAGTTATATATTTCAATTGTATTCGGCTATCAGAAAAAAGAGGAAGAAATAGCCTGACCTTTATTCTCAAAATGTATAATTATTATGGCCTGTGGAAAACTGCTATTCATTCACTGAATCTAGTAAGCAGAAAAAAATTCTTTAAAAACAACAAAAACCAAAATAGTTCAGCTAGACTAAAATCTAAAGGACCCTGTCCCATTTCTTTTTCAATTCAAAAATTAAAAATAAAAAAAATACTTCAGATTGACTAAAATCCTAAAGGACCCTATCCCATTTCCTTTTCAAGTTCAAACTCTTCTATCCCATCCCCTTCCTATCATGAGGATAGAAAGCAATAGAGCTGCAAATTAAAGTAAAAATTTAATAAATTACAGCAGACTTGAAAGCAAAGTGCTGGAACTAGTCGGACAACTTTCTTGATCTAAACCCACAACTAAGAAAAATTAAACTTCCTATAATTTTATAAATTACAACAGGAATGCCTGTAATTACCCAAGTAAATGATGACAAAAAAATTGCCCTTAAGGGGTTGGATTACATTTGAAGGGAGGCTACCTTGTTTGCCATGCTCAAGAGAAAAAGGTATGTTGACTCATAGGAGAATAGCAGCTAATGTTTTCTGGATAGCACTAAGAAAAAGGATTTTAAAGAAACCTGATAAGAGATGACCATTCTCCATAAGAAGATTCAACAAGCCCAGCAAAATGTGAAGTTGCCTATGATGGCAAACCTTGCCCTCTCCACCCCCTTCACAAACAAGCTCTTCAAACACAACAATAGCTAGCAGACAATAATCTAGAGTGATCCAAACACTTTTGTTTTTCCTTTTTGGATCTGGCTGCTGCTGTAAATCAAGCCTGACTCCTCTAAGGTAGAAGACAGCTCTATGGTTCTGGAAGCTATGAAATGCCTACAGGAAATAATAGAACCTCCACATACTAATTCCATCTCACTCACACACACACACACACACACACACACACACACACACACACGCACGCACACAGAGATCATTTCAGTCCTGCTAAATAAATATAAGATGGTGGAAATGGCATACATTATTCCTTTAATCAGTCATCCAAAGTAAATGGATTTATTTATATATAGCATTGCTATTTAAGAGCTTTTTGAAGGCAGACAAGTTCAAAGTATAAATTAAAACATGTCATGTCAAGCAACTTAAAGAATCCCATAACTGATGTTACTTCTACCCTGAATGTAGAGTGCTCATTCATTATTCCAGGTGAAAGTTTCATCAGCCTACCCCTGGCACATTATGAAATCTTAATACAAGACTCTCCTGTCTTCCAAGGTATTTTTCTCCTTCTTTGCTATAAAAGACACATGGCCTCCAGAGAGGTAATTTCTCCTGCCACATATCATTCCCAAGAAGGCTTTCCCATGTATTAAAAATTAATTCTTTTGCAGAGTTTCAACATTTGCCTACATGAATACAAAGGTGATCTGAAAATCCTTACAATGTTTATTATATAATTCGAAGGGGCCAACACCTTAATAAGGAATTCAATGTTCTTCAAAACAGAAGTAGCTCATCTGGTGCAGCTAAAACTGTAATGGTAGCTTTTTAGTGGGAATATTATCAAATAGAACTTTTTCTGGGGAGAACCACTAAAACCAATCACAAGATAAAGAGTACATAGAAATGTGCTCTTTATAAAGGAGTTATTTCCTGGACAAAATATTCTATTTTTTTTTCAAAGTACAGAAGAAATTTATTGAGCTAAAGTAACATGCATGCTGGAGTACCACCAAAAAAGAGGTTACTGCTCAAAAGGGCTGGGTTCATGGGCAGTTTTCAAGGCTGTTTGTTACAAAGAGAGGTTGTGGTGGAAATAGGATCAAGAAAGAAGTGAGTTACAAGGGAAGCATGGGGTATATGCACTGCGAGGGGACATGAGTAGTCTGGAACAGGGTGTCCTTAGGTCATAGTCCTTTAATTAGCAACCCACACAAGCAGGATTGTTTATGCAAGGTTTGCAGCTATCTGGTGAAGATTATCAGCTTGTTTGCATCAGTTTGACTCATTACAGCAAGGGCAAGGGTCTCCATCACCAGCACAAGGGCTCTTTGGCATGTCAGCCTGCCTCTGTTCTTTGTAGCTTCATGGGAAGGCACAGGACAATGTCTGGTGGCCTTCTCTCCTGGCTTCTGGGTTCCACCACCTTTCCCTGGGGGCAATTCCTTTCTGCATCTCCAAACATCTGGGCTGAGCTGTGAATGCTGAGATGAGGTATGCTGCGCTGCTTGGGCTGTGCTGCATTCTGGACAAAATACTCTAAATTGCCTAGATTATATTCTGGAATTCAGTTGAGTACTCTCTGAAAATATGTAATAGTCTATGAAACTATGTTGTACTGTTATAACTTATCCCCTAGTACCCAATGAAAGAGCACTGAGTCAAGAATGAGAGCACCAGGCCTCTAGTTCTTTCTTTAGTTATGAGCCTATGTTTGTTCTTCTCTCTTGTCAAATCTTATTACTAAAATATCTACTCAAAGAGAAGATACACACTACCTAGGGAGGAAGGATGGAAGGACAGAGCAAGGGAGAGAGGAAGGAATCATCCACTTGAGTTCTGGTCCACAACAGTTAAGGGAATGCCCTGTGATTTTATCCTCTTTGTACATCTCAAATAACCCATTACAGCCACCCTCATTTGACGAAATCGCATTTGTGAGGAAAACCTTAAGCAATTCACTGAAAATTGTAATGAGTGACCTGCACACCACAGAAACAAAAGGAAAATATATCAAAATATTAGTAAAGAAAAATCTCAATGTAAGTACAAAGTTTCATACATGCAATTTGAATATGCAAGTGTCTTGAAGTGACCTACAGATTCTAGAGAGCCACAGTTTTTACAAATACAGCCTTGTACAAACCCTCCAAAAACATGCCTTGTGGTCCTAAGCTGCATTACTTGGCCCCCAACTATAAAAGCCCTTAATTTCCAGTAAATATGGCAAAACAACACTCCAAGTAAGAGTAGCGCAACCAATGTGAGAATGACAATTCAGAAATTCTGATAAAATGCTCTTAGATGGTCTTTAAGGTCAGCTAAAAATCACCCGATGTTTTAAATTACAATATCATCTATACTTGTGTCTCTGTTTATGTCATTGCATCAAATCTTGGTTCCTGTTGACTAAATCTGCCTTAGTGACATTATACAATTTCGCTTCTCCAAGTGAAACAGCCACAGGGACTTCACTTCATGGTTAACATGTCTTAATGATTCACGTGTTCATACTTTCCCATAGGAAAGCAACATGGCATAACAGAAATATTAATGTATAGCCATCTCTCCCTCTTTCCTGAACATGCCTCTGAATCTACTCTTTGTATACCCCTATATTCTTTCATTTTTAAATAAGGAAACAACTATGTACTATAGCTTTTAAGAAAATAACGATGGCGGTTATACTACTTACAAAGATAGAGAATGTATTACAAAAGTAATTTAATAAACAACAGAAAAAGAAACTTATGAAAGGTCAAGGGGTTAGCCAATCATCACTGATGATTTCCCATACACATCCATATTTGCTAAATAGGAAAAAAACATGATTAAACTCTCAAAGAGATTTTCTTTGCAACACTTTCCTTAAAAGGAATTTTATTTCTTTTCTAAAATATTATAAATAAGGGTATTTCTGACTTCCTGCTGACTGTCATTTTAGGTCAAAGACTATTTATATTTTTGTGGTAATTTAAATATAATTTAAGAGAAAGGAAATTAATTAAATGAATGCTTCAAGCATAACATCGTGACACACAGTGATATATTTAAACACAGGACACTCTATATGTATTTGTTGGCCAGCTAAGTGTTAGCAAATTGTCCTACGAGCAAGTGTTCCATGGGCTAGAAAGAAAGCCTTAGAACACAGACCACGGTATTCTATTACTTCCAACTTGTAGAGAAATATGAATCTCCCTACTTGAAATGTAAATGGAATTCTGAAGCCATCTACACAGTGTCAGAATAGATCTGGCTTCTGGTGGATGAAATGATCTCTCTCTTCTCATATTTTCCTGCTTCTTTTGCTAAACAGGTTGCAGAAGTCCCCCCTTTTAAGACCTACTTTGCAAATTGTTTTTTACAGGACATAAAATTGAATATCATGAAAATTATTATAATCACAATATAACCTAAAAGTCTTACAAAGATTATATAGTTTATGAGCACCTAAGCCATTCATTGGAGGCTCTATTAAACACTATTCACTTGTTAATAATCCTAATCTTACCTAAAAGATGTCCAAGACTTTGTCATCATCTTCATTTTCCTCTTCCTCTGTGGAAAACTATAAGTTGCCCACCAACAGCCATTCTCTCCTTTGTTTCTTACAGAGCTCCCATTTGTATCAAGTGATCTGCACATCACAGAAACAAAACTCCCATCTGTTTGGGCCAGCAATTTGTTCATCTGAGGAAGTAAATCATAATCATCTTAAAACACCAATCATGTTTTTACCCTGTGCCAAACAGTCATTTTTTCACCCTCTGCATTCCTAAGACTAACCATATGATTCTTTTCTAACTAATAAGATATCAGGAAACATCTTTTGGAGGACTTTAAGAATAACTTCTGATTTCTATATACAAGAGACAGTTGTGGTTGGCATGTCTCTTCCCTATTCCTGCACAGATATGATGTCTGTTGCTCTAGTAGCCATATTAAAAACCATGGGAAAAAACAAAAACAACCACAGACCTTCAAGCAGAAGAGGGTACAGCTGGAAAATGAAGGAAAGGCACAATAAAAAGCTAGAAAAAACTTGTATTCTTGATAGCATTGTGAGCAGTGTAAACAATGCCAATGATTGCCTATCTTCTTACTTCTTGCTATGTGCAAAAAAAAAAAAAAAAAAAACCCTATTTATTTAAGCTACTGTTGTCCATGTTTCGACAACATGAGCTTCATGACTGCAGTGCAGTCACATTGGATAATACATCATTGCCCCAAAGATCACACATTTTTCTACCTACACCCTTGTTCCACTTAGGTTTGCATATATTAAGTGTTTAATAAATATTATAAAATGAATGATGTGAACTATTTTAAGTTTAAATAAATTTTCCATGAGTAGATTAAGCAATCACAAACTATTCATTGACTACTATAACACTTGAGACAAGGCACTATAGTTCAATTTTGAGCTTTCATTTAAACAGAATGACTCTATTACAGATAACTTCCTGTGCTTTGTTTTTGTAAAGAATCAAAGGGCTCAATATTTGTTTGATTTACAGACTGGTTGTCCAGAGGACAGGAACCAGCTTTCCTTGCTCTGTTTTATAGAAAGTCTAACCCACTACTTGCACTCAATGAATATTAAATTATAATGCAACTGTGGGTAGTATTTAGGTTCTCTGACATTGTTACAACCTTTCTACTCTGTTTCTGAAGTATGTGAGATCCTATAATAAAATTGTTTTATGGAAGCAGATGCATATTACATACACTTTGCCGGTCAGCTTAGCTGAGTCACGTTAGAAATGTGTTCTGTTCAAATAAATGCATCTTTTAAAATTCTGTGTTGGTGTCATCCAACTGAAGGAGACTAAGGGTCCTAATTTACTATAATAAATAACCTCTCCAAAACATTTGTAAGAATGCAACTATTTTCAATTCTAGAAAAAAAAAGAATGCATCTTCCCTACAATAAAACCAAGGTAAAGAAAAATGATTTTAGAATATAAACCCAAGTTTAAACCATAACTCTACTTTAAGTGAATTCCTAGCAGTGAGATGTTGCTTTATTCATTTTTTAACCATAATTTAGGAGTGTACCATTATTAACTAAACAGAAATCTCAAATTCAGTCACTTAATTATTACTTTAAAGGGCACAACCAGAAGCCCTGAGATCATCCAACTGCCTTCTGTCCTACTTTGGAACTTCCAAAAAAGTCCTTATGCTTCATGGAATTTTGCTTGAAATTGCCTCAGCTTATCAACCTAAGGATATCTTAAAGCATAATGACTCCCCATTCTCTTTTCACCTATTCTTTTTTTTTGCCCACCCTCTGTATCAGAAGCTATACAAACACTTCCTGTTAGCTTAATGAACTTTCTCTTCACAACTTTTCAGTTGAAGTCAGAAAGGAACACTCTTGCTAAAGAACTCTCTAAAAGTATGAAATCCCTTAATATGGAATAGCCTTCATTTAAAACCACCTTTATTTCACTCTTATGCATTTATCTTAAAGAAATGAAAACTTACAGTCACACAAAAATCTGTGTACAATTGTTTATAGCAGCTTTATGCATAATAACCAAAAACTGGAAACAACCCTGATGTACTTCAAAAGGTGAATGATTAAATGTGGTCTCTCTATACCAGGGACTCAGCAGTAAAAATTAACTATTGGTACATGCTTAGAATTATGCTGAGTGAAAAAAATAATTCCAGATAATTACACTGAGTGAAAAAAAAAGAGTCATTCCCAAAAAGTTACAAACTGTATGATTACATATATATATATGTAACTTTTGAAATGACAAAATTTCAGAAATGGAAAGCACATTAGTCATTGCAGCATGTTAAGCAGGATGTATGGAGGCAGGTAGTAAACATGACTATTTAGGGACAACATGACATCCTTGTGATAATAGAAATGTTCTATATCCTGGATGTATAAGTTGTCAATGATATGGTGCTATAGTTTTTTAAGATGATTAAATTTAACTTAGTATATTACAAAGGTAAGTATCATTGTAAGTGATTTATAAAAAATGTGAAAAAAGTGAAAGTCCTAATAATTTTGCCAAGTACCTCAACTCCTACCCTCCCAAAACATGAGGATACTGATTGTTACTGCATGCAGAGTGAAATTAAGCAGAATTGACTTCTTTTTAGAAATCAAACTCACTTTTTTAAAAGTATGCCTTACAATTTACTTAAATCTCTACTGTAGTCTCAAATCTTTTTGTCAAGTTATCATATAAAATGTTATAATTTTATTCAGCCATTTCCTGAATATTTCTTTTTAAAACTATTTCTAGATATTGGATGTTATTTAGTTTTAAATGTAAGTGGAATATTTTACCTTCATATTTTTATTTATTGTGGTGTGTGGGAAAGCTATTGAATTAATATATTTATTTTTGTAACCATCCACCTTAATGTGTCTCTCCACTTTCCTAAAGAAAGCTTTCATTGAATATGCAAGATAAAATCATTTTTTCAATATTTTAAAAGAAGATTAGTTGACTTGAAATAGATCAGGAGTTACTTCCAGTAAGATGGCGGACTAGAAGAAGACAAAGTTGCCCTGCCTCCCTGCAACAATGAGAGACACAAAAAAATGAGCTGAATGGCAGATCTGCCCTGCATAGGGAGGCGCTGGGCAAAAAACTGAGAAATTGGATGGAGAAAATGGGGTGAATGTTCTAGGTCAAAACTCCACCCCACAGGAGCTTGGGCTGATAGCTGGGAGTGCCTGTGATGAACTTGGAAGATACACATGTGCTTTTATTTCTTTCTTTCTTTCTTTTTTAGTTAAACATGAAGTTTATTATTACTTGAAGCAATATCGGAGGAAAATGATGAAGCAGCCTTTCTCTTGCAGAAAATAATCCATGGCAGGTGTTCTTGAAATTAAATGATTTCGAAGAGCCTTAATATTTCTTTTAATTTCTTCCTGTGTTTGTTTTATAGATTCAATGGAACTTTGGATGACTACCAATTCTATCCCTTTCTTTCTTCTTGTACTTGGTTTCACTGATTGGGCTTCACTTCCAGATGAGTCCTGGATATCAGGTTCTGGGGAAGAATAGCCTTTTGCCACTTTCTTCTGTTGCCTGGTTGGTTTATGCTTCATTCTTAGGACACTAACCATTGGCATGCGATGTTTCACTTTGGTCTGGATAATAATATCTTTTTCAAACTGTATCATATCATTAAGTGGGTCCCATGGCCGAGTATCTGCAAACTTGCAATGCCATTCTTCTGTGAGTAGATCAAGTTCAAATAACTTGCAAGCCCACTCTTCACTTTTTTTCAATCCATGGCAGCTTGTTTTTGAGCTTCTTCTAAAACATATATCTCTTGAGTAGCTTCTGTTTGGTCTTTGGCATTAATGGCTCGAGTTACCTGCTGCCCGAGCTTCTCTGATTCAAAATTTCTCTGCTCTTCAAATTTTACAGTGTGCCCTATTAATCTCCATTGCTTAATGTCAAGTGTTGGATTCCAGAAAATCTCTGAATTATCCGTCTTTTTATCATTAATAAAAAACTTCACTATCCCAGTGGCCTTCCAAAGTAGCTAGGACTTCTTAAGTTTCCCTGATATTTGATTAACACAATCACTACTACCCAGAAATAACTTTAGTTTGAATTCAAGTATTGCACTATATCCAGTTTTTTGACACGTAGTATTGACTGTTCTTCCAAGCTCCAGGGTCATTGTGCCATAAAAAATTCCTTTACAATGAGCATATGACATTGTCATTACATAATCTTCTCCTCTATTCAAGAAGTTAACCATGCTTCTCCCTCTAATATTGCGGATAATGAGTTTCCATAGAACTCAGACTTAGTCAGGATACTATCACTAAGGGAAAATCCATCCTTTCGATTAGTAACATAAAAAGCAGATATTGGTGAATGATGAGACACCTGTTCAGCAATATAGAACATTTTGCTGTTTGTCCTGTGGTGAATCCATAAACAATGGAAAGTCTCACCAAGTATAGGATTATATGGTTTAGAATTATATGGTTTCTTCAGTCCCTTTGGTTTTTTATAGAAGCCTAATAAATACCATTTCACTACTATCTTTAAATGGAAATAAGGATTTTCTTCAAGAGTGGCCTCAGATAGGAAATCTATATGATAGTAGTAAACAGATGTGCTTTTCTTGTGCACAGACTCCACTTAGTCAAGGTAAAGTGCCTACTCCCTGCTTTGTGATGCACTGCTGTGGGTGCCTGGGTTTTTTTTTTGTTTTTGTTTGTTTGTTTAATAAGGGTTTGGGAGGAGTGCCTTTTCCAGGGGGCAGGGGGAGATGTGGAGTGTGCAGGCCTGACATCCAGCAGGTGAAAGAGAACTGTTAGGGTCCTTGTGCAGCTCCCCGCCCCCCACAGACCTTAAGACCACATCTGTGTGAAGCTGACATCCCCAGTCCCACACCCCGGCAATATCCCATGGGGAGTGGGGGGTGGGGATCACTAGGTCCTTTGGCTACACAGGAGAAGTTTCATTTGGGGTGCATGTCATTTATCTCCTAGTCCCAGAGTTGGCAGATTTCGGCAGGTGCCCAAGTTGGCAGCATTGCTGGAGTCCCGATTCCAAATCTTAGATGTGGGAAGGAAACAGATCTGCAAAACCACCTTATTAAGATGACAAAATGCCCTATCCACAACAGAAGATTATAAAGTATGTGAAGGGTCGGGCAGACATGGCTCAGCCAAATGGCCAAATTAAATCACCTGAGAAGATACAGAATATGGAACAGCTGCTTAAACATGTTCAGAAAGATATAAAAGACATCAAGAAGACACTGAGGTTCCATAAAGAAGAGGCAGATATGGCTCAGCCAAATGGCCAAATTGAATTATCCAAGGGAACTTAGAATTCAGAACAACTAATTAAGGTTGTTCATAACAATATAAAGGATATTAAGAAGTTACTAGAGAGTATAAAGAAGAGTTTGAAAGAATAAATAGTAAAATAACAGACATCGCAGGGATGGAAGATGCTGTGGACCAAATTATAAGCATATCAGAGACTGAAAACAGTGATTTCAGGAGACAGAAGAAAGAATAAGCAAATTAGAAGAGTAGACAAAGTTGAATGTTCAAAAGAACAGCTGGCAAGAAAGATGAAAAATTGCAACTTGATTTCAGGGAAATGATAGACAACCTGAAGCATATGAATATTAAAATTATTGGGGTCCCAGAGGGAGAAGAGAAGAGTAAAGGGATAGGAAGACTAGTTGAAGATACAATGGGGAAAAACTTCACCAACTCTTATAAAAGATGTAAATATCCAAACCAAACAAGTGCAAGGAATCCCAAATAGAATAAATCCAAATAGGCTTACTCCAAGACATATAGTTATCAGAATGTCAAATATTGAAGAGAAGCAAAATAGTCATGAAAGCAGCAAGAGAAAAGAGATTTATTACATATGAGGGAAATTATGTAAGTCTGAGCTCAGACTACCCAGCAGGTACCATAGAGACGAGAAGGCAGTGGTATGATATATTTAAGATTCTGAATGAGAAAGACTTCCAGACAAGAATTTTTTCCTGCCAAGTTATCCTGCAAAATTGAGGGAGAGATTAAAATCTTCACAGATAAACAGTGGCTACAAGAATTTGACAACAAGGGACATGCTCTACAAGAAACATGAAAGGGAGTTCAGTCGACCGAAAAAAAAAACTAGAGAGCAAGGTCTGGAGAAAGGTTCAGAATTGAAGAGTATTAGCAAGGATAACTTAAAGGATAAAAAATGAGAGAGGGAAATGAATATTTAGACCTGGTCAGTAAAAACTATAGGATAAGGCGCTAGACCTACAAAATGCTTTTACAGTAGCAAATTTGAATAATAATGGACTAAACTCATTAATTAACAAACAAATTGACAAAAATGGATCAAATAAATGATCTATCTATATACTGCTCATAAGAGACTTACCTCAGATCCAAGGATGCAAACATTGAAAGTGAAATGTTGGAAATATATGCTTTATATAAATTGTAACTTAAAAAACAGCACAAATAGCTATAGTGATATTAGTTAAAGTAGATTATAAATGTTATCACAAGATAAGATTTTCATATGTTCATTGTTAAAAACGTGTAACTTTATATATTTTCTTAAAATCCAAAACTTGAAAATGTTCAGTAACATAGGTCATTATTATAGCAAGGTTGATATCTGTAATAATTTTTTACTTAATATTTTGAGAATGCTCACAATTTTGAAAGCTAATCAAATGGTATTTATGTTAGCATTTATAGTGAGAATTTAAGAAACTTTCCTATATCTATATCTATTTCTATAGATATAGGAAAAGATATAGGAAAAGATCCTAGACCCAAGATGTCATGGTCAGGTTCATGTGTCAACTTGGCCAAGTGGTGGTATCTGTTCATCTGGTTGGGCAAGTGCTGGACTGTCTGTTGTGATGAGAACATTTCATAGAATTAAATTATGATAATGTCAGCTGCATCCACAGCTGATTCCATTTGTAATCAGCCAAGGGGAGTGTCTTCTGCAATGAGTGATGCTTAATCAAATCAATGGAAGCCTTTTAAGGAGGATTCGCAAGAGACAGGCTCTCTTCCTGCTTCTGCTGGTGAGCCTCTCCTGTGGAGTTCATCCAGAACTTCCATCGGAATCGCCGCTTCACAGCCTGCCCTGTGGATTTTGGACTCTGCGTTCCCACAATCACGTGAGACATTTTTATAAATTTTATATTTGCAAGTGTTCCCTGTTGATTCTGTTTCTCTAGAGAACCCTAACTAATACATCTTGGTACCAGGAGTGGTTCTTAAGGAACAGAATCTTAGAAGTGGGTTTTTATGAATGGTTTTCTACTCTGACTGGACTCAAAGACACTAAGGACTCTGATTCCCATAATCAGAATGACACTCCCAATCCATGGAGTGAGTTGGCAAAAGAGATAGTCAAAATATCACCATTCAATTCTCCTAATTATTCGCTTGTATGAAGCCAGACTCTGGGGGATAATGTTTTTGACACCTTTACAGAGTTTTGTAGAAATAAGAGGTACAGAGATATTGGTTGGTTGTTGTTAGACATACTGGCTGCATTAAGGAGTGAAAGTGATGGGCTTAAGGCTTCACACAAGAAGCTTCAGCGCTGTCCGACAGATGTAGACATTTCTATGAGTATCCTGAAGGAAAATCTTATTTCCTGTAGTTGTAGACTTGAGATCTCTGAAAATAAGACTCAGAATCTTATTGTTAGAGTAGGAACTTTACAATGTAAACTGCAATCTCAGTCTTGCATGGTGTCTACCGTTAAAGTGAGGGCATTGATTGGAAAGGAGTGGGACCCTGAACAATGGGATGGTGACATATGGATTGGTGATGATGTCGAGGGTGAGGTTGAAACCCTAGGTCATGCTGAGTCTTCTCTATATGACCCTGTACTAGTTTGCCCTGAGGACATAACCACCCCACCTCCAGCCTGCCTTGAGGAGTTGGCCACCCAACCTCCTCCTGAAGGGATTAGCCCTAGAGTAATTAATCCTGTTTCACCAGAAGAAACTGCAAACAAAGGCCCTGAAGCAAATGGCTTGGAAGATATTTCTAATTCTTTTCATGACCCACCCCCAACACTCCTCATTTCTTCCTGATCTATAACTAGACTAAAGCCCCAACAGGCCCCTAAAGGTGAGGTACAAAGTATCACACATGAGGAGGTACATTATACTCCAAAAGAACTGTGTGAGTTTCCCAATTTATATAGACAGAAATCGGGGGAATATTTGTGGCAATGGATTTTAAGAGTGTGGGATAATGGTGGGAGGAATATAAGGCTGGATCAGGCTGAATTTATTGATATGGGCCCACTAAGCAGAGATTCTGCATTCAATGTTATAGCTCGAGGGGTTAGAAAAGGAATTAACAGTTTGTTTGGATGTTTGGTTGAAACATGGATCAAAAGGTGGCCAACATTACCTGAGGTTGAAATGCCAGAACTGCCCTGGTATAATGTAGATGAGGGGATCCAGAGGCTTAGAGAGATTGGAATGTTAGAGTGGATTTATCATGCAAAGCCTGCTCTTACACCCCTAGGAATGTCTGGAGGATATACCTTTTACCAGAACAGTGAGAAATAAATTTGTGAGACTAGCACCATCATCCCTGAAGAGCTCTGTAGTTGCCCTTCTCTGTAGGTTAGGTATTACCGTGAGAACTGCTGTCACTGAACTGGAATACTTAGACACAATGGAAATGATCAGATCCTGAATTGGTAAAAGCCAGGGGGCAGCATTTAATTGCCAAAGACAAGGTGGGCATGGCTGTCATACTGGATAGCAGACTCAAAGCAGGAGTCAAAATAATCTGACTTGTGGAGACTTGTGGTGTTGGCTAGTAGAACATAAGATACCTAGAAGTAAAATAGATGGGCAGTCTACTAAATTCTTCTTTGAGCTTTATAAGCATAAGTGTTCTAGGTCAAGTGAACAGAAGTCTAACCTGAATTACAAAAGCACAGAGTCATGGCCCCTTAATCAATTTCCAGACTTGAAACAGTTTACAGACCCAGAGCCTCTTGAATAAAGGGGAGGCCAGGTCCCTTTGGGGGACAACTCTGTTACACTGCCACAAATTTATACTGTTAATCTTCTTCCAAGCTTTCCCCAAGGAGACTGACAGCCTTATACCAGAGTAACTGAGCATTGGGGAAAAGGAAATGATCAGACATTTCAGGGATTATTAGACACTGGCTCAGAAGTCTCCTTAATTCCAAGGGACCCAAAACATCACTCTGGTCCACCAGTCAGAGTGGGGGCTTATGGAGGCCAGGTGATCAATGGAGTTTTAGCTCAGGTACATCTCACAGTGGGTCCAGTGGGCCCCCGGACCCATTCTGTAATTATTTCCCCAGTTCCAGAACGTATAATTGGCATAGACATACTGAGCAACTGACAGAATCCCCACATTGGCTCTCTAACTCATGCAGTGAGGGCCATTATGGTGGGAAAGGCCAAGTGGAAGTCACTAGAACTGCCCCTACCAAGCAAAATAGTAAATCAGAAACAATACTGGATTCCTGGAGGGATTGTAGAGATTACTGCCACTCTTAAGGACTTGAAGGATGCAGGGATGGTGATTCCTACCACATCCTCATTCAACTCTCCTATTTGGCCTGTGCAGAAAACAGATGGGTCTTGGAGAATGACAGTGGATTCTCGTAAACTCAACCAGGTGGTAACTCCAATTGCAGCTGCTGTTCTGAATGTGGTATCATTTCTTGAGCAAATCAATACATCCCCTGGTACCTGGTATGCAGCTGTTGATCTGGCAAATGCTTTTTTCTCAATAGCTATTAGTAAGGACCACAAGAAACAGTTTTCTTTCCGCTGGCAAGGTCAGCAATATACTTTCACTATCCTACCTCAGGGGTATATCAACTCTCCAGCCCTATGTCATAATCTTGTCTGCAGGGAACTTGAGTGTTTCTCCCTCCCTCAAGACATCACACTGGCCCATTATACTGATGATATCATGTTGATTGGACCTACTGAGCAAGAAGTAGCAACTACTCTAGACTTACTGGTAAGGAATTTGTGTGTCAGAGGATGGGAGATAAATCCAACAAAAACACAGGGGCCTTCCACCTCTGTGAAATTTCTAGGTGTCCAGTGGTGTTGGGCATGTCGAGATTACCTTCTAAGGTGAAGGATAAGTTGCTGCTTCTGGCCCCTTCTACAACCAAAAAAGAGGCACAACACCTAGTTGGTCTTTTTGGATTTTGGTGACAATATATTCCTCATTTGGGTGTGCTACTCTGGCCCATTTATCGAGTGACAAGAAAAGCTGCTAATTTTGAGTGGGGACCTGAACAAGAGGAGGCTCTGCGACAGGTCCAGGCTGCTGTACAAGCTGCTCCACCACTTGGGTCATGTGATCCATCAGATCCAATGGTGCTGGAAGTGTCAGTAGCAGATAGAGATGCTGCCTGGAGCCTTTGGCAGACCCCTATAGGAGAATCACAACACAGACCCTTAGGATTTTGGAGCAAAGCCTTACCATCTGCTGCAGATAACGACTCTCCTTTTCAGAACCAGCTTTTGGCTGGCTACTGGGCCTTAGTAGAGACTGAATGCTTAACCATGGGCCACCAAGTTACCTTGAGACCTGAATTGCCTATGATGAGCTGGGTGTTGTCTGACCCACCAAGCCATAAAGTTGGGTGTGTGCAGCAGCACTCTGTTGTATAATGGAAATGGTCTATATGAGTTAGGGCCAGAGCAGGTCCTGAAGGCACAAGTAAGTTACATGAAGAAGTGGCCCAAATGCCCATGGTCTCCACTCCCACCACATTACCTTCTCTTTCCCAGATCAGAGCTATGGCCTCTTAGGGAGTTCCTTACAGTGAATTGACCGAGGAAGAGAAAACTCAGGCCTGGTTTACAGATGGTTCAGCACGATATGCAGGTACAACCCGAAAGTGGACAGCTGCAGCATTACAACCCCTTTCTGGGGCATCCTTGAAGGACAGTGGTGAGGAGAAATCCCCCCAGTGGGCAGAACTTTGAGCAGTGTGCCTGGTTGTTCATTTTGCTTAGAAGGAAAACTGGCCAGAGGTGAATTTGTATACTGATTCATGGACTATTGCTAATGGTTTGGCTGGATGGTCAGGGACTTGGAAAGACCATGATTGGAAAATTGGTGACAAAGAGGTCTGGGGAAGAAGTATGTGGATAGACCTTTCTGAATGGGCTAAAAATATGAACATATTTGTGTCCCATGTGAATGCATAACAGAGGTGACTTCAGTGGAGGAAGGTTTTAATAATCAAGTGGACAATATGACCCATTCTGTGGATACCAATCAGCCTCTTTCCCCAGCAACTCTTGTCATTGCCCAATGGGCTCATGAACAAAGTGGTCATGGTGGTAGGGATGGAGGTTATGCATGGGCTCAGCAACATGAACTTCCACTCACCAAGGCTGACTTGGCTACAGCCACTGCTGAGTGCCCAATCTGCCAGCAGCAGAGACCCACACTCAGCCCCCGATATGGCACCATTCCCCAAGGTGACCAGCCAGCTACATGGTGGCAGGTTGATTACGTTGGGCCACTCCCTTTATGGAAGGGGCAGTGATTTGTTCTAACTGGAATAGACACATACTCTGGATATGGGTTTGCTTTTCACGCACACAATGCTTCTGCCAAAACTACCATCCGTAGGCTTACAGAATACCTTATCCATTGTCATGGTATTCCACTTAGCATTGCTTCTGATCAAGGAACACACTTTACAGCAAATGAAGTGCAGGAATGGGCACATGCCCATGGAATTCTCTGGTCTTACCATTTTCCCCAACATCAAAAAGCAGCTGGATTGATAGAATGGTGGAATGGCCTTTTGAAAACCCAATTATGGTGCCAACTAGGTGGCAATATCTTGAAAGGCTGGGGTAATGTTCTCCAGGAAACTGTATATGCTCTGAATCAGCATCTGCTGTTTGGTGCTGTTTCTCCCATAGCCAGGATCCATGGGTCCAGGAACCAAGGGGTGGAAATGGGAGTGGTACCACTCACTATTACCCCTAGTGATCCACTAGGAAAATTTTTGCTTCCTATCCCTGTGATCCTGAGCTCTGCTGGTCTACAGGTTTTAGTTCCAAAATAGGGAGTGCTTCCACCAGGAGAAACAACTGTGATTCCATTGAACAGGAATCTAAGACTGTCACCTGGTCACTTTGGGCTACTTATGTCATTGGATCAACAAACCAAGAAGGGGATTACTTTATTGTCTGGGGTGATTGACCCTGACTATCAGAGGGAAGTAAGACTACAAGTACATAATGAAGGTAAAGAAGAGTTTTCTTGGAATATAGGAGATCCCCTAGGGTGTCTTTTAGTACTACCATGCCCTGTGATTAAAATCAATGGAAAACTGCAACAACTGAATCCAGGCAGGATTACCAATGGCTCTGAAACTTCAGGAATGAAGGTTTGGGTCACCCCACCAGGCAAAGAACCACGGCCAGCTGAAGTGCTTGCTGAGGGTAAAAGCAACATGGAATGGGTAGTGGAAGAAGATAATGATAAATATGAACTTCAACCACGTGATCAGTTACAGAAATGAGGACTGTAATGATGTTTTGTTTATGTTATACTATTTAAGTTGTAAGATATCAAGTTTAAGAATGAATATTACCCAAGGATTTGCAACCCATTCTGGAGAGATTTAATGTGTTCCCAGTTATATACAGGACAGTTGGATTTTGTTAGGTGAAAGAAAAAATGTGTTTTATTGTTTATTATTTAAAAATTTGGTATGGTTAAAGGTGGTATGTAAACTGCCAAGTTGATAAGTGGTGGACTGTCATGATCAGCTTCATGTGTCAACTTGGCCAAGTGGTGGTACCTGTTCATCTGGTTGGGCTATTGCTGGACTGTCTGTTGTGATGAGGACACTTCGTAGAGTTAAATTATGATCATTTCAGCTGCATCCACAGCTGATTCCATTTGTAATCAGCCAAGCAGAGTGTCTTCTACAATGAGTCGTGCATAATCGAATCACTGGAAGCCTTTTAAGGATTCAGAAGAGACAGGCTCTCTTCCTGCTTCAGCTGGTGAGCCTCTCCTGTGGAGTTCATCCAGACTTTCCATCGAAATCGTTGGCTTCACAGCCTGCCTTGTGGATTTTGGACTCTGGGTTCCCAAGATCAGGTGAGACACTTTTATTAATTTCATATTTGCAAGTGTTCCCTGTTGATTTTGTTTCTCTAGAAAACCCTAACTAATACACAAGATCTGCTCTTAAAGTAATAATTTTGAATTTCAGTGGACTAAATTCACAAATTAAAAGCCATAGATTGACAGAATCAATTAAATAATATGATATATATATGCTACTCATAAGAGACTTATCTTAGGTCCAAGGATACAAGCAGATTTAAAGTGAAAGGATGGAAAAAGAGGTTCTGTGTAAGCTGTAACTAAAAGAAAGCTATAGTAATATTATATAAAATGGATTTTAAATGTTACAATATCATAAGAGATGAAATTTTCATGTTAATTGTAAAAGCATTTGCATCTTTATATTTTACTGAAAGCAAAAACTTGAAAACATTCAATAGCCTAGGCTATTATTATAACAAAGCTGATGTTTCTAATAACTTTTTACTTGATATTTTGAGAATGTACAGTTTTGATAGCTAATCAAATGGTAATTAAATTATTTAATATTTAGAATTTAAGAGACTCTAATGTCTGTATCTAGAATTTTTTCTGGTTACTTTAAATGGTTTATGAAATTTACTATACAAGCATTACTTTACAATGATTATATTTTATTTAATATGCCTAGAGATAAGCTAACCAAGATTTCCATTTTTACTGGTTAAATTTTTCATATATTAATTATAAAAACATTTGAGTCTTTATATTCTCCTGAAACCAAAAACTTGAAAATGTTCAGTAACATAGGTCATTACTATAACTAAGTTGGTGTCTCTAATAACTTTCTGCTTGATATTTTGAAAATGTATATAGTTTTGATAGTTAAATGATATTTAAATTAGTATTTAATATTTAGAATTCAAGAAACACTAATGCCTGTATCTGTAGTTTTTTCCCTAACTTGCTTTAATTTTAAATTGGTTTATGAAACTTACTGCACAAATATAGATTTACAATTATTATATTTTACTTAAAATGTCAAAAAATTAAATGTACATTCAGTTGTAAAAGAAATAAAAAACAAAATAGCTCAGGAAAGCATTCTGTGATTAGAATAATTAAAATTACTGCTGATTTAAAATACACACATCCCTATTCACACATATTTATAAGAATCCTCTAGATTGGGATGTTTTCTTCTAGAACTTAAATAGTCGCAAAGGTAAGGAATTCAGCAGCTTTACAAAGCACTCACTGCTTTCTGAGCTCTTCCTCTGCTCCACACTTGTTTTTCTCTAATGAGAGCATACACATACCTTAGAATTGCTCCAAGCAACCAGACTTTTTTAAGGACTTTCCAAAATCAAATCATAGTAACTTCACCAATGTGACAACATAAGACATCACCTGGAGAGTCTCCCTTCAGAAAAACTTAAAAAAGGACAAATCCCAATTGCTTGACACTCTGGTGGATGACAGCAACTAGAAAAGGATTCCACAAATGCTGAATCAAAAAAAGAGAAGGAAAAAAAAAAGAATTTAGGAGATTTGTGACTCAGACCTATTAGTCAAGACCCCTTCCACCATTCAGTCCCAGGCAACTTAATAGGGGTGCAGAGGCAGCATGGTGTGGGTATTTCCTAATGCAGACACAGACATGGTGGCACTCACAGAAGCAAGTTAGAAGCCCAATGTGCCAGTTTGAAAGTGTTACATACCCCAGAAAAGTCATGTTTTAATCCTGACACAATCTGATGGGAGTAGGCATTTCTTTTAATCCTGATTCAATATTGTAGGGTGGAAACATTTGGAGATGTGACACACCCAGTTGTGGGTAGGACGTTTTGATTAGAAGGAGATGTGACTCCACCCATTCCACGTGGGTCTTGATTAGTTAACTGGAGTCCTTTAAAAGAGGAAACATTTTGAAAAGAGCTGACAGAGCAGAGTCAAATTTGGATCCCAAGACAGAAATAGCCCAGGTGCTAAGCAAGGACTCACAAAAATAGTCAGAAACTGAAGAGAAGAAATCTCTAGCCCTGACAGATACTAAGCTAAGAAATGAAACAGAGTTTTGTACAGGAGCAGCTAAGTGAATGCCCAGAAATGATTAGAAGGGAAAGTACTGGAAGCTGAAAGGAATGAAACCAGGAACAAAGACCAGCCGATGCCAGCCATGTGCCTTCCAAGATCATTCTTTCTTGAGCCAAGATATCTTTTTCTGCATGCCTTAGTTAGGACATATTTATGCCTTTAGAACTGTAAACTTGTAACTTATTAAATTCCCTTTTTAAAAGTCATTCAATTTCTGACATATTGCATTCTGGCAGTTTAACAAACTAACACACCCACACATATCCAGGCACAGGGTCCCAAGGCCACATTGACCCAGAAGAACCTGAGTGATTGGCAAGCATGTGCATACAAAAGAGCCCCCAGGAGACAGAAGAGGTGTGTGGCAGAATTGTTGGAAGGAGATGCTCACACCCATCCTGATGTTCAATTGCTGGAGTAACTAAACAACAACAATTAAAAAAAAAAAAAAGTCTTTTTGAAAATTGACCCCATCTCTCTCCTGGGGGCAAAATTCCTTAAAAGGGAAGTTATCAGAGGTAGAGAAGCCCATGGTAAAAAAAGGGAAGACTGAATATCTGTAATGCAGGATGGGCCACAAGATTGAAAAGTGTAATTAAAAAGGGATGCTTAGTGGGGGAGAGGACTTGGATATATCTAGGAGCTGTGAAGAAAAGTCTGCACAAAACAAGCTGAACATATCAGCACTCCTGGAGAAGAAACAGAGGAAAGGAAGCATTCTCCTAGAGATGAAACAATCGCACACAAAAAGGTTGTACCACATATCCAGGTAAGGAACAGTTGCAGAAGACCTGAAAAAAAAGGAACAGTTAAACACAGTGTGCTCTAAAGTTTCAGTATAAGCTGAATCAAGCACTGAAGAAGAGTCTTAACACATAGGCAATCTACAGTAAAACCCTAGATAAGAGGGAGAAACTGACCTTCAGAATTAGCCCATCAAAATAATCAGATGCCCAGATGTCAGCAAAAAATTACAAGTCATACTAAGAAACAGGAAGACATGGCTCAGTCAAGGGAACAAATTAAAACTTGAGTGGAGACACAGAATTTGGAACAACTAATCAGAGAAGTTCAAGCAAAACTCCTAAATCAATTCAAGGAGATGAAGGAAAATATGAAAATAAATAAACTAGATATGGATATGGAACTAAAGGATACTAAGTAAGCACTGTGTGAACAAAAAGTATAACTTTTGAAAAGAAACAGCAGAAATTATGGGGATGAAAAGCATAAAAATCGAGATTTAAAATACAGTAGAGGCCTACAATAGCAGATTTGAGCAGGCAGAAGAGAAACCAGTGACTGTGAAGACAGGACAATTGAAATTATACAGTCAGGATATATAAAGAAAAGAAAAGAAAAATTGAGTAATGTTCTAAGAGATTTTGGGGCCATCAGGAAGCATAAAATCATGTAGTCTCAGAAGGAAAAGAAAAGAGAAAAGGGGCAGAAAGAACATTTGAGGAAATAATAGCCAGAAATTTTGCAACTCATCTGAAAGGCCTAAATATACATTTTTAAGAAACACAATGTACTCCAGAACAGGATAAATGCAAATCGACCTACTCCGAGATTCATACTAATCATACTGTCGAATGCCAAAGATAAAGAGAATTCTAAAATCAGCAAGAGAAAAGGGTTTCATCACATACAAGGGATCCTCAATAAGACTGAAGTGCTAATCTTTCATCAGAAGCCACAGCAGTGAGAAGGCAGTGGTATGATATATTTAAGGTACTGAAAGAGAAAAACTGCCTGCCCAGATTTTATCCAACAAAGCCGAAGAGTTTAAAACATTCAGAGAAAAAACAAAAACTAAGAGATTCTGTCAACAAATACCTGCCCTAGAAGTACTAATAATTGAAGTTCTTCTGGTTGAAAGGAAAAGACAGGAGAGAGTGGCTTGGAACAGTATGAAGAAGTGAAGATATTCAGTAAAGGTAACTTAATTGGTAAATGTAAAACCTAGTAATACTGTACCCTCAATATGTAACTGCTTTTAAATTCCTATAAGAGTTAGAGTACAATTGAATAAGAAATATTTCCTGTTACTGGACACACTAATTCTAAAGAGGTAATGTGGGACAAAAAGAACATAAAGAGGAGAAATCAAGAAATATGGGGACAGGAAACTAATATGTGAACAAATGTGCTAATAAAGTTAAGTTGGTATCTTTACAATTTAGGAGGTTATCAATTTAGGTTATGGAATACAAACCCCAGGGTAACCATAAAATATTTTTTAAATATAAGGAAATAGAAATGAGAAATGGATAAACCAAATATATCACAAATGATCAGCTATTCAGAAAACAAAATTGCAATACAGTAAAACAGAGACAAAAATGATATGACATTGTGATGGTCAGGTTCATGAGTTAACTTGGCCAGGTGTTTGTGCCTAGTGTCCAGTTGGGCAAGCGCTGGCCTGTCTGTTGCTCTGAGGACATTTCATAGACTTAAATCATGACCATGTTGGCTGCATCCATAGCTGATTGCATTTGCCGTTAGCTAAGGGGACTGTCATCTGCAATGAGTGATGCTTATTCATCACTGGGAGACTTTTAAGGAGGATTCAGAAGAGACAATCACTTTTTCTGCTTCAGCCAACCAGCCTCTCCTAAGGGTTCATAGAGGACCTTCATTGGAGCTGCCAGCTCATGGCCTGCTCTACAGATCTTGGACTCTTACAGCTCCACAGTTGTGTGAGACACTATAAATTTTATATTTACAAATATCTCCTGCTGATTCTGTTTCCCTAGACAACCCTAGCTAATAAAGCTTGGCATCAAATTGGTTCTTAAGAAACAGAATCTTAAAAATGGGTTTTTACAATTGGTTTTCTACTCTGGACTGAAAGGCACTAATGACACTATTTCCCATAATTAGGATGGCACTGACAGCCCATGGGGTGAACTGACAAGAAAGAGAGTCAAAATATCACCATTCGGTTCTGCTAATTGTACACTTATACAAGGAAAGGCTCTGGGTGATAATGTTTTTGACACCGTTATGGAGTTTTGTGGAATTAAGAGGTATAGAGATATTGGTGGGTTGTTGTTAGATATGCTGGATACATTGATGATGGAAAGGGATGAGTTGAAGACTTCAGATGAGAAGCTTAGGTGCCACACCATACGATAGATGTAAAAGTTTCTATGAGTGTCCTGAAGGAAAATCTTATTTCCTGTAGCTGCAGGCTTAAGATCTCTGAAAATCAGACTCTGAGTCTCATTGTTAGAATAGCAACTTTACAATGTAAACTGAAATCTCAACCTTGCATAGTGTCTGCCATTAAAGTGAGGGCATTGATTGGAAAGGAGGGGGACCCTAAAAAATGGAATGGCAACATATGGATTGATAATGATGGCTGTGGAGACATTGAAACCCTAGATTGTGCTAAATCTTTTCTAGATAATCCTGTAATAGTCTGTCCTGAGGACATAGCCGCTCCACCTCCAGCCTGCCCTGAGGAAACGATTTCCGAACCTCCAATCAGTCCTGAAGAGTCAACCACTCAGCCTCCACCTGAAGGGATGGAGTGCCTGTGAAGTATGTTCTTACCCAAAATGGGGAAATAGCACTATTCATCTGCCTGGAGTGAATAATCCTGTTTCACCAGATGAAACGGCAAATGAATGGCCTGAAGTAATTGGCTTGGAAGATACTTATAATTTTTTTCATGACCCACTGCCACCACCCCTCTTTTCTTCCAGACCTATAAATAGGCCGAATTCCCAATAAGCCCCAAAAGGTGAGTGTTCTAGTTTGCTTGCTGCCAGAATGCAATATACCAGAAACTGAATGGCTTTTAAAATAAAAAGGGGGCTTTAAAGGCGGGCAGAGTTCTAGCCTGTCATGTCAGAGACCTGGGCTCGATTCCTGGTGCCTTCCCATACAAAAAATAAAATAAAATAAAAAGGAGAATTTAATAGGTTGCTAGTTTACAGTTCTAAGACTGTGAAATTGCCCAAATTAAAATAAGTCTATAGAAATGTCCAATCCGAGACATCCAAGGAAAGATACCTTGGTTCAAGAAGGCCAACACAATTCAGTGTTTCTCTCTCAGCTGGAAGGGCACATAGTGAGTATGATGGCATCTGCTAGTTTTCTCTCCAGGCCTCTTGCTTCATGAAACTCCTAGGAGACATTTTCATTCTTCAGCTCCAGAGGTTACTGGCTGGTGGACTCTCTGCTTCTCATGGCTATATCATTCTGAAGCTTTCTCCAAAATGCTTCCTTTTAAAGGATTCCAGTAAACTAATCAAGACACATGTAGAATGGGTGGAGACATGTCTCCATCTAATCAAGTTTAATACCTGCAATTGATTGAGACACATTTCCATGCAGATAACCTAATCAAGTTTCCAACCTCTAGTGCTGAATAGGGATTAGAAGAAAATATCGCTCCCACAACATTGATTAGGATTAAAACACAGCTTTTCTAGGGTACATACATCCTTTCAAACCAGCACAGTGAGGTACAAAATGTCACCCATGAGAAGTTACACTACACTCCAAAAGAGCTGCAGGAGTTTTCTAATTTATATAGACAGAAATTGGGGTAATATGTGTGGCAATGGATTTTCAGGGTGTGGGAGAATGGTGGAAGGAATATAAAGCTGAACCAGGCTGAATTTATGGAAATGGGCACACCAAACAGAGATTCTGCATTCAATGTTATAGCTCAAAGGGTTAGAAAAGGCATTAACAGTTTATTTGCATGGTTGGCTGAAACTTGGATCAAATGGCGGTCAACGTTACCTGAAGTTGAAATGCCAGAACTGCCCTGGTATGATGTAGATGAGGGAATCTGAAGGCTTAGAGAGGTTGGAATTTTAGAGTGGAATTATCATGCAAAGCCTCCTCATACACCCCAGGAATATCCAGAGGACACACCTTTTACCAGAACTGTGAGAAATAAATTTGTGAGACTAGCTCCATCATCCCTGAAAAATTCTGTAGTTGCCCTTATCTGTGGGTTAGGTATTACTGTGGGAACTGTTGCCACTGAACAGGAATACTTAAACACAATGGGAATGATCAGATCCTGAGTTGGCAAAAGCCAGGGGGCAGCATTTAATTGCCAAAGACAAGGTGAGCATGGCTGTCATACCTGACAGCAGACTCAAAGCAGGAGTCAAAATAATCTAACTTGTGGTGTTGGCTAGTAGAACATAGGATACCTAGTAGTAAAATAGATGGGCAGTCTACTAAATTCTTGTTTGAGCTTTATAAGCATAAGAATTCTAGGTCAAGTGAACAGAAGTCTAATTTGAATTACAAAAACAGAGAGTTACAGTCTCTTGATCAATTTCCAGACTTAAGACAGTTTACAGACCCAGAGCCACTTGAATGAGGGAAAGTCCAGGTCCCTTTGGGGGAGAACCCTGTTACGCTGCAACAAATTTATAATGCTTGTCTTCCTCCAAGCCTTCCCCAAAGAGACCAGTGGCCCTTTACCAGGGTAACTGTGCACTGGGGAAAAGGAAATTATCAGATATTTGGGGAATTGTTAAACACTGGTTCAGAAGTGACATTAATTCTAGGGTACCCAAAATGTCACTCTGGTCCACCAATCAGAGTAGGGACTTATGGAGGCCAGGTGACTGATGGAATTTTAGCCCAGGTCCATCTCACAGTGGGTCCAGTGGTTCCCTAAACCCATTCTGTAGTTATTTCCCCAGTTCCAGAATGCAAAATTGGAATAGACTTATTAAGTAACTGGCAGAATCCCCACATTGGCTCTCTGACTCATGGAGTGAGGGCTATTATGGTAGAAAAAGTCAAATGGAAGCTACTAGAACAACCCTAAACTAGCAAAATCGTAAATCAGAAGCAATACCAGAATTCTGGAGGGGTTACAGAGAATAGTGCCACTCTTAAGGACTTGAAGGATGCAGAGGTGGTGATTCCCATTACATCCACATTCAGTTCTCCTATTTGGCCTGTGCAGAAAACAGATGGGTATTGGAGGATGACAGTGGATTATCATAAACTCAACCAGGTGGCAACTCCAATTGCAGCTGCTGTTCTGGATGTAGTATCATTGCTTAAGCAAATCAACACCTCCTCTTGTACCTAGTATGCAGCCATTGATCTGGCAAATGCTTTTTTCTCAATTGCTGTTAGTAAGGACCACCAGAAACAGTTTGCTTTCAGCTGGCAAGGTCAATGATATACTTTCACTGTCCTACCTCAGGGGTATATCAACTCTCTAGCCTTATGTCAAAATCCTGCCCACAGGGAGCTTGATCATTTCTCCCTCCCTCAAGACATCACATTGGTCCATTATATTGATGATATCATGTTGATTGGACCTAGTGAGCAAGAAGTAGCAACTCCTCTAAACTTATTGGTAAGGCATTTGTGTCAGAGGATGGGAGATAAATTCAACAAAATTACCAGGGACTTCCATCTCAGTGAAATTTCTAGGTGTCCAGTGGTGTGGGGCATGTCGAGATATTCCTTCTAAGGTGAAGAGTAAGTTGCTGCATCTAGTCCCTCCTACGACCAAAAAAGAGGCACAAGGTCTAGTTGGTCTGTTTGGATTTGGTGACAACACATTCCTCATTTTGATGTGCTACTCTGGCCCATTTATGAAGTGACCAGAAAAGCTGCTAATTTTGAGTGGGGACCTGAACAAGAGGAAGTTCTGTGACAGGTCCAGGCTGCCATACCTGCTGCTCTGCCATTTGGACCATATGATCCAGCAGATCCAATTGTGCTGGAAGTATCAGTGGTAAATAGAGATGCTGTTTGGAGACTTTGGCAGGACCCTATAGGAGAATCACAACACAGACCCTTAGGATTTTAGAGCAAAGCCTTACCATCTGCTGCAGATATCTACTCTCCTTTTGAGAAACAGCTTTTGGCCTGCTACTGGGCCTTAGTAGAGACTGAATGCTTAAACATGAGTCACCAAGTTACCATGAGACCTGGGTTGACTATCATTGCTGGGTTTTGTCTGACCCACCAAGCCATAAAGTTGGGTGTGTACAGTAGCACTCCATCATAAAATGAAATGGTCTATATGAGTTAGGGCCAGAGCAGCTCCTGAAGGCACAAGTAAGTTACATGAGGAAGTGGCTCAAATGCCCATGGTCTACAGTCCTGCCACATTGCCTTCTCTCTCCTATACCAGAGTTATGGCCTCTTGGGGAGTTCCTTACAGTGAATTGACTGAGGAAGATAAAACTCAGCCCTGGTTTACAAATGGTTCTGCATGATAATCAGATACCGCCCAAAAGTGGACAGCTGCAGCACTACAACCCCTTTCCAGGATGTCTCTGAAGTTCAGTGGTGAGGGGAAATCCTCCCATTGGGCAGAATTTTGAGCAGTGCACCTGGTTGTTCATTTTGCTTGGAAGGTGAACTTGCCAGAGGTGTATTTTATACTGACTCATGGGCTGTTGCTAATGGTTTGACTCGATGTCAAGGACTTGGAAAGATCATGACTGGAAAATTGGTGACAGAGAAGTCTGGGGAAGAGGTATGTGGATACACCTTTCTGAGTGAGCTAAAAACATGAAGATATTTGTGTCCCATGTGAGTGCATAACAGAGGTGACTTCAGTGGTGGAAGGTTTTAATAATCAAGTGGATAAGATGACCCATTCTGTGAATACAAGCCAGCCTCTTTCCCAGCAACTCCTGTCATTTCCCAATGGGCTCATGAAGAAAGTGGTCGTGGTGGTAGGAATGGAGGTTATGCATGGGCTCAGCAACATGGACTTCCACTCACCAAGGCTGACCTGTCAACAGCCACTGCTAAGTACCAATGTGCCAGCAACAGAGATCCGTACTCAGCCTCTGATATGGCACCATTCCCCAAGGTGATTTCCAACTACATGGTGGTAGGTTGATTGCATTGGACAACTTCCATCATGGAAGGGGCAGCTATTTGTTCTAATTGGTATAGACACATACTCTGGATATGGGGTTGCTTTCTCTGCATTCAGTGCTTCTGACTAAACTACCATCTGTGGACTTACAAAATGCTTATCCATCATCATGGTATTCCACACAGCATTGCTTCTGATCAAGGAACCCACTGTGCAGCAAATGAAGTGAGAGAATGGGCATGTGCTCATGGAATTCCCTGGTCTTACCAAGTTCCCCATCATCCAGAGGCAGATAGGTTAATAGGACAGTGGAATGGCCTTTTGAAAACTCGAGTATGATGGCAACCAGATGGTAATACCTTGCAGGGCTGGGGCAGTGTTCTCCAGGAGGCTGAGTATGCTCTGAATCAGCATTCACTATATGGTACTGTTTCTCCCATAGCCAGGATTCATACGTCCAGGAATCAGGTTTGGAAATGGGAGTGGCACCACTCACTATTACCCCTAGTGATCCACTAGGAAAATTTTTCCTTCCTGTCCCTGCGACTAGCTCTGCTGTTCTACATGTTTTAGTTCCAGAAGGAGAAGTACTTCCACCAGGAGAAACAATAATGACTCCATTGAACTGGAATCTAAGACTGCCATCTGGTCATTTTGGGCTATTCATGCCCCTGGATCAACAAGCCAAGAAGGGGATTACTTTACTGGCTGGGGTGTTTGACCCTATTAGAGGGAAATAGGACCTCAACTACACAGTGGAATTAAGGAAGAATTTTCCTGGAATATAAAAGATCCCCTAAGGTGTCTTTTAGTACTACTATGCCCTGTGATTAAAAATCAATGAAAAATTGTAACAACCCAATTCAGACAGGACTACCAGTGGCTCTGAAACTTCAGGAATGACGGTTTGGGTCACCCCACCAGGCAAAGAACCACAGCCAGCTGAGGTGCTTGCTGAGGGTAAAGGGAACATGGAATGGGTAGTGGAAGAAGGTAGTGATAAGTATGAACTATTACCATGTGATCATTTACAGAAACGAGGACTGTAATGGTATGAATATTTTTTCTTGCTTTGTAATTAATATCTATGAATTTATTCATAAATCAAATACCTTTGTTTTCCTCTTTATTTTATTGCCTTTATCATATGACATAAGCTATTTGTTCATGTTACAGTATTTAAGTTGTAGGATATAAATTTTAAGAGTGAATATTATCTAAGGCCTGTACCCTATTCTGGAGAGAATTTAATGTGTTTCCAGTTGTACACAGGAATGCTCAGTATTGTTAGGTGAGGAAAAAAAATTGTCTCTGTTATTGTTTTCTATTTAGAGACTAAGTATGGTTTAAGGTGATGTGTATAGTGCCAAGTTGACGAGGGGTAGACTGTGATGGTCAGGTTCATATGTCAACTTGGCCAGGTGGTGGTGCCTGGTTATCTGGTCAGACAAGAGCTGGCCTGTCTGTTGCTGTGAGGACATTTCATGGACTTAAGTCATGACCATGTTGGCTGTATCCACAGCTGAATGCATTTGCAATTAGCTTAGGGGAGTGTCTTCTGCAATGAGTGATGTTTATTCTAATCACTGGAAGGCTTTTAAGGAGGACTCAGATGAGACAATCACTTTTTCAGCATTAGGCAGCCAGCCTCTCCTGAGAGTTTGTTGAGGACTTTCATTGGAGCTGCCAGCTCATGGCCTGCTCTACACATCTTGGACTCTTACATCCCCACGGTTGTGTGAAACACTTTTATTAATTTTGTATTTACAAGTATCTCCTGCTGATTCTGTTTCTCTAGAGAACCCTGACTAATACAGACATATAAAAACTAAAGGACAAATGGCTGAAGTAAGTACTGCATCTACAGTAATAATACTGAATGTTAATGGATTAAACTCCTCAATCAAAAGACACAGATTGGCACAATGCATAAACAAGCATATCCCAACTATATGTTCTTTACAAGACTCATGTTAGATGCAAAAACAAAAGAGGTTGAAAATGAAAGGATGGAAAGAGATAATCCATGCAAATAGAAGCCAAAAAAATGCTGGGGTAGTTATATTAATATCAGGAAAAAAAATTGACTTGAAGTCAAAAGATGTCATAAGAGACAGAGAAGCCCATTGTATATTCATAAAAGGGACAATCCACTAAGAAGAAGTAATCATAAGTATTTATGTACTAACCAGAATGAACTCAAATACATGAAGCAATCACAGGCAAAACTGGAAGGAGAAATAGACACCTCTACAATAATGGTTGGAGATTTTAATATACCACTTTCACCATTATATAGAATATCTAAACAGAGGATTAATAAGGAAAAAAAGAATTGCATAATATGATAAGTGAACTAGATGTAACAGACATGTACAGAACATTTCACCCCAAAATAGCAGGTTACACATACTTCAAATGACATGGTTTGTTCTTCAGGAAAGACCCCATGATGGGTCATAAAACAAGTCTCAATAAATTTTAAAATATTGAAATTATACAAAGTATTTTTCTGGTCACAATGGAATGAGGCTGGAAATCAGTTACAGGCAGAGAACTGGAAAATCCACAAGTATATGCAAGCTAAATAGCATACTCTTAGCAATCAGTGGATCAAAAAATAAATTGCAAAGGAAAACAGAAAATATCTTGAGACAAATGAAAAAGAGAACACAACATATTAAAATTTATGTAAGTGAAGGCAGTGCTAAGAGAGAACTGTATAGGCCTAAATGCCCACATTAAAAAAAGCTGAAAAAAAAAATCAAACATCTAACTGCACACCTAGAGGAACTAGAAAAAGAACAGCAAACTAAACCCAAACAACAAAGATTAGAGCAGAAATAAATGAAATAGAGAATAGAAAAAACAATAGAGTGACTCAACAAAACCAAAACTTAGTTATTTGAAAATATCAATGAAATTTATTCATAACTACACTGGAAGAAAAGAGAAGAAAAAGAGAGAAAAGATGCAAACACATAAAATCAGAAATGTGAGTGCATACACTGCTACCAACCCCATAAAACTAAAAAGGATCATAGATGGATAGAATGAATAACTGTGTACTTACAAATTAGACAATCTAGATGAAATGGAAAAGTTCTTAGAAACAGAGAAATAATTTATACTAGAAGAAATAGATCTCAACAGACCAATTACAAGTAAAGAAAATGAATCAGTAATAAAAAGTCACCAAACAGAAGAGCTCAGGACAAGATGGCTTTATAAGTGAATTCTATCAAGCATTCTAATAATTAACACCAATCCTGTCCAACCTCTTCCAAAAAAAATGAAGAAGAGGGATCACTACCTAACTTATTCTATGAGGTCAGCATCACCGAAATACCAAAGCAGATAAAGACACACAAGAAAAGAAAATTGCAGATCAATATTCCTTATGGATTTAGATGCAATAGTCATTAAGAAAATACTAGCAAATCCAATTTGACAGCCCATTAGAAGAATTATACACCATGATCAAATGGGATTCATCTTAAGATTGCAAGGGTGCTTTGATATAGGGAAAGCACTTAATGTAATACACCACATTAACAGAATGAAGGAGAAGAACCCACATGATCATGTCAATTGATGCAGAAAAGGCATTTGACAAAATCCTGCACTCCATCTTGATAAATAACACTTAGAAAACTAGGAATAGAAAGAAACTTCCTCAGTATGATAAAGGGCATATATGAAAAGCCCGCAACTCACATCATACTTAATGGTGAAAGACAGAGTTTTCCCTTTAAGATCAGGAACAGGAAAAAGATGCAGACTGCACTGGAAGTTTTTGCCAGAGCTGTTAGACAAGAAAAAGAAATGAAAGGCAATCAATTTTGCAGAAATGGAAAAGCCAATTATCAAATTTGTTTGGAATGGTAAGTGGCACCCAAAAGCCAAAACATCTTGAAAAAAAAAGAACGAAATTAAGGACTCACGCTTTCTGACATTAAAACATGTTACAAAGTTATAGTGGTCAAAACATCATGTTACTGGCACAAGGATAGAAATGTTGGCCAATGGACTTGAATTGAGAGCTGAGAAATAGACCCACACGTCTATGGCCAATTGATTTTTGACATGACTGCCAAGTCCACTAAACTGTGAAAAAATAGTCTCTTCAACAAATGGTGCTGGCATAATCGTATATACATATGCAAAAGGATGAAAGAGGAACCCTATCACACAATATACAAAAACTAACTCAAAATGGTCAAATACCTTAATATAAGAGTCAGGGCTATAAAACTCTGTGCAAGTTTTAAACTGTTATGTATCCCAGAAAAGCAATATTCTTTTTACTAATCCACTTTTGTCGGGTCAGATCTGTTGTTTGGGTGAGATCTTTTTTATTAAGTTGTTTCCAGAACATTTTGGAAAAAAGCTTCAGAGCTGACACAGAAAGAGAGACTTGGGGATGCAGAAAGAAAATGCCCCCAGGGAAGTAGTTTGAAACCAGAAGCCAAAGAACCAGCAGATGCTAAACTGAGAGAGGTTTTCTGGTCACCATTAGCCTTTCTTGAGTCAACTCAGGATGAATTAGTTTGGACATTTTTATGGCCTTAGAACTGTAAACTTGTAACTTAATAAATCCTCCTTAGAAAAGCCAACCCATTTCTGCTATATTACATTCTGGCAGCATTAGCAAACTAAAACAAACTCCTAAAAGAAAATGTAGGGAAGCAACTTCATGATCTTGTGTGAGGCAATCATTTCTTAGACTTTATTCCTAAAGCATGAGCAACAGCAACAACAAAATGGATAAATGGGACCTCCTTAAAATTAAAATCTTCGGGCCTCAAAGGACTTTCTCATGTAAGTGAAAAGACAACCTACTCAATGGGAGGAAATATTTGGAAACCATATATCTGATAAGGGTTTAATGTCCAAATTATATAAATAAATCCTACAACTCAACAATAAAAAGACAAAAAAAAAAAACAATTAAAACATGGACACAAGACTTGAATAGATGTTTTTCCAAAGATAATATATAAATGGCTAAAAAGCAAATGAAAAGATTCCCATCACTGACTATTACAGAAATGCAAATAAAAACCACAATGAGATATCATTTCACATCCACTAGAATGGCTATTATTTCAAAAAAAAAATAAAAATAAGTTTTGGAGATATGTGACGAAACAGGAATACTCATTCATTGTTGGTGGAAATATAAAATGTTGAAGACACTGTGGAAAGTTCCTCATAAAATGAAGTATAGAGTTACCATATGGCCCAGGAATCCCACTTCTGTATATTTACTCAACAGAATTGAGAGCAGGGATTCAAACATATTTTCACACCAAAGTTCATAGTAGCATTATTCACAATTGCCAAAAGATGAAAGCAGACCAAGTGTCCATCAACAGATGAATGGATAAACAAAATATGGCATGTGCATACAATTGGAATATTATGCAATTGTGAAAAGGAATGGAGTTCTGATGCATGTGACAGACTGGATGAACCTTGAAGACTTCATGCTGAGTGAAATAAGAAAGACACAAAAGGACAAATATTGTGTGACTTCACTGATATAAAACCATTAGAATAAGCAAATTCATAGAGTCAGAAACTAGAATGCAGTTTACCAGAGAGTGCAGAGGGGTAGGAAAGGAGGCATTAAATCTTAATTGGCATAGAATTTTTGTTTGGGGTGGTAGAAAAGTTCTGATAATGGATGATAGTGATGGCTGCACAATATTGTGAAATCAATTAACACCACTGAATTATAATATGAATGTGACTAAAGGAGTGAATTTTAGGTTGTACATATGTTAATAAAATATTTTTTAAAATCAAGTCTTGAAATTTAAAAAATCAGAGTAGGAAAAACATTTCACCTGACATTTCTGTTGTATTTTCTTTTGCCAGTTTCACAGCATCTTGTTAGCAATATACATGAATTTGGCTCTGTGATTTTTGTGTTTAGATAGTGATTAAAATCTATTCAACTATCCTTTCACAGTTGATATTGTCAACTGAACATACAGCAGATCCTTTTTATAGAAGTATAATTTGTTCTACAATGTTGTGGAACATGTTTTTCCATCGATTTGGCTTCAAGTTTATGCTGTTTATCAGGCACTATCTGACAATTACTATGGCATACATGAACATTAAATTCCCACCTCCACCTAGAAGTTTTCCTTGATGGACAATCAATGAAATTCCTATAACCCTCACTGCCTATTCTACTCATGATAGTTTTGCATATTTTTAAAAATCCTGTGCTGTACTAAATTTTATTTTACATATTCCCTTACTTTCCCATACTATTTAAGAGTCTTAGAAAGGACAATTAAATGCAATATAGGATCCTGAGGTAGATATAATAATGGAGAAAATGTCCAAAAGGACATTATGAGGCATATAAAAAATGGAATATAGACTGTAAGCTTTACATCAATGTTAAGTCTCTTAAAATTAATAACTGTACATTAGGTAGCTATATAATGAATATCCTGTTGTTAGGAAATAAGTGTTCAGAGCATAATGTATAAACCTACTCTCAAATGTTTTAAAAACTGCCAGCTACTGCAGCAGGGGGGAGAAAGAGACAGAGAGAGAGAAAAGAAGAGAGAGAGGGAGGGAGGGGGGAGAGAGGAAGGAGGGAGGGAAGAAGGAAGGAATAGCAAATGTGGTAAAATATTAAAATTGGTGGACCTGGGTATAAGGGTGGGGCATATATTGAATTTTCTGTATGTGTTTTGTAATATTTTTACAACTGTCTTGTAAGTTTGAAATTATTTCAAAGTAAAAAGTTAAAATTTTTTTTAAAAGTCTTGGAAAGGAATAAGCAGGAATTAATAACGTTTGTGCTCTCAGTAACTGCCAGCCTAAACTAAGTGCTTAAAATAGATTTTCTTATGACAAGGACTGGGTCTTATTGGCAGTTCTATCTCAGATTTAATCCAGTGCTCAGTAAGTAGCAGGTGTTTGTTAATATTATGACTGAACAGTCATAAGTGTATTTCTTAAATAGCTTCCATCTAAGGAACAATAGCTTCCTTATTATCATTGTCATTACTTTAACTTGGTGTTAACAATGAAAGTTTCTTGTTGATTGAGAAATGTGAGCAATATAAGTATTTTCTGTATTTTTTTTTGAGAATTACAAAAAATCAATAGGCTTTTATTAGACTTTTATATTTTTTCAAAGAATCATCTTCAACTATAGTTAAACCTTGCTGAAAGATACAGTAAATTCATTTTTTCATCTCATACCAGCTGTTTTAACCAATAATTATTTTATAACATTAGTTAATCCCAATTTTATCTCACTTATTCTGCTGAGACATAGATTATTTTGTATCCAAATCTCAAAAGTGTAGATCAAACTTCCTCATGTGTGCATGAAATGAGACTAATAATAGCAACCATTTACTGAATGGCTTTTATGTGTCAGGTACTAAACTACATGTTCTACCTGTGTAATTTCAGTTAATTATCACAATCCATGAGGTTGATGTTATTGTCATTCTCATTTTAATGATGAGAAAAATAAGGTTTAAAGAAGTTAAGTCTAGACAAAATGCAAAGCCTGGACTCTCATCTATTTATATCCACAATGGAAAAAATCTAAGAATTGAGTCCCCCTTACTGGCAAGAGTGAATTTACATACCTCATAAACTTTACCATCGAGATAAAGATTGAAAACAGAGGCTACAATAGTGAGAACAACTTCTCACTGGAAAAACTTTCAGAAACATAATTTCACTTCAACTCCACAAACAACCTATAAAATTATTGCTGCCCCCATTTTGCAGATGGGAATGGCTCAAAGTTCCACTGGGAGGAAGTGGCAGATCCACACCCAGGCCTGGTAGATCCAGATCTAACAAGGTCACAGACGTGATGGCAGAGAGGGCAAAAGTGGCCTCTCATGGTGCCATATGCATGGCAAACAAACATACACATCTTCAGTACAGACAGTGTGGCTATCTCAGATGTATGTCAAGCAAATTAACTACTGATCTCTAACTTTATTAAAATAAACATTTCTCCTTAGCATATATCCTTTCCAATCGGTTTTTTTTTTGTTCCTCTTGGGTATCAACAAAATGCTAAAAGACAAGCTAAAATGTTTAAAATTTTTTAAGTACTTTTTGGTCGATCTATATGCTTTAGCCTACATTTTTGGAAATTAATTAGTTGCTTAAAAATAAAGTAGATATATAAATGGTTTCAGCTTAATTTTTCCAACAGTCCCAATGTGCTACTCACCATGAACTGCTTTGAAATCTCCACTGGCTCTCCAAACTCTCCTTTATGCTCTAAAATACCTTTCTTGTTCTGGCCTCTGTGTACCTATGGAAGAGACCGTCATGTTTGTGCTCCCTATGCAGTCTGTGCTTCCTTACTTGTCTTAACCTTCCAGGTAGTTAAATTGGGAACATGCAATTGGTTTGGACCAATGAACTGTGTATGTATCACAATAATATAGATATCATTTTAACCTCATTTTAGACATGATGAAGCAGAGGCAAACAGTTTAAACAATTTGCCTGACATAGCACGATGAGCCAGCATCCTAAGCCAGACAAGTAGGCTCCAGATCCCAATAACAGCAGAGTCTTGTTTTCTTCTTGGCTATTCTTTTCCTCACATTTGGAATAGTGCCTGGCTTTCTGGTTTTTCCTTGTGTTCATTTGGTGTGCAATTTGTGTACATTCACAGGGTTCTCAAAAAACAATGATCATGGGTGAACTGAAAGTCCGTTTTGCTTTACTATCACATACCCTATATTATTTTAAATGTTGCCTAGACCTCTCATTTCTAGCTCTTAGATTTTCAGATATGCTTCTATTCCACTATCTATCTAGTCCACTGGTCACAAACATCTCTTGGTATTCTTGCCCAGCACTGTTAGAAATCTAATAATCCCATTGTCCCTGATTTATAAAGGGGAAAGAACAGAGAGTCAGCAAAATTGTCCATGAGAGATATTCACAAAGTCAGGTAAGGGAATATTTGGGTGGATGACAGCTTTTTTCCTACACTACACTATATTTAAGTTACCTCTACATCAAGGCACAAAGTATGCTCATGACTAACATCAAAGCAGCAAGGATTTCTGCACACCCAAGTGAGCATAATTTGGTATAAAAACAGATATTACAGTACTAATTTGGGGGAAAGAAATGACCAGGGCAAAAAAGTGACTTCCGGTACATTAGGTTAGTTACCCCAGAGAAGAAGATCTCAGTATGGTCTTAAGACCTGTCATTCCTTGACACCTGTCTTAGTTTGCCAGGGCTGCTGTAATGTCTACCACAGACTGGGTAGCTTAAGAACAGGAATTTATTGTCTAGAAGTGCTAAATCAAAGTGTTGGCAAGATCATGCTTTTTTATGGTGTTCTGGTGGTAACTTGCTGACAATCCATAAATCAATCTCTACCTCCATCACATGGGCATTTGTCTCCTGTGTTCTACTCTTGTGTCCACATTTCCTCTACTTATAAGAGCTCCAGTCATATTGGATAAAGACATCACCTTAACTAATAACATCTTTAAATATTCTGTGTACAAATAAATTCACATCCACAGGACCAGGGATTAAGACTTGGGCATATCTTCATTAAAGACATGGTTCATTCCATAACACCTCTGAGGTGAACTTATATTAACTCAAGTTTTCCAAGCATTCTTTGAAAGAAGAACAGAAGGCTTATATGGAATTGTTAAGACAAGAATTTGCATGTTTTCCCTGGATTAAGACCAGGAGTGGGAGAAGGCTTCAGGCTAATTGATGCACAGTTGTTTATAAACAACAGTTTTGCCTTGTATATATTCAGCTTTAGTGTTAATAAGAAAAAATATATTTCTAATAAATATTTGTCATCACAAATAGAAAGATAAAGTCTTTTAGGGAAAACAGCCAATACCCTAGTCTCATGTTTTCATTAGAGGTTTCTAGATTAACCTTTTCTCCAGCTTTCCCACACACCCCCTCCTTGATTCCCAAACAAGGAGGAGACATTGATGACTGCAGAGATTAAGATAAAGTACTAGGTAATTGTGGATCAGCCCTTCTGCACTCGCTTTTTCAGATCTACAGAGAGGATACCTTCATTCAGGCAATGGAGAACTGTCAAATTTTTAAAATATCAATGGAAGGTCAACTAACTAAAAATCTACACAGGGGCTTTGTTTTCAGGTCCTCACCCCCTTCCAGACCACCAGCCCCCTAACTTGAACTGGCTTCCCACATCCTCCCTTTGCCACTAGCCTTCTTTTCCAGGTCCTGAGCTTCATATGGGAAACACAGAAAGATCCACTTCCAAACTTTCTTCTTGGAGGGCCTTTTTCCTCTATCTCAAGGAGTAAAGTTCAGGAAATGTGATGCCGTCATCGAGTACATCTTCTTTACATATTTCTGCTGCGCCATCCCAAAGTATATAGTCAGGGGGAAACACTAGAAAACAAATTTTCTACTCCTAAGGAAACATCAAAGCTACATACTCCAATCCAGCCTTAATAGTTGATCATTTGATCCCAACCTAACTGAATCTGCCTATTTCTGCATTGGTTCCAAACTCAGAGAGGATATACGGGTTAGAATTAATGATCCCCCACCTCTTCAAACTTCAATAGCAACATACTTTAAATAGTAATCTAAAAAAAAAAAAGAAAAAGAAAAACATGAAATGTTTACATATCCGTCTTTTCATACTAAAGAAAAAAATAATCAAATCCAAGTTTCTGAAGGTCATCCTAGGTACAACTTTATTTTCCTGATAACAGCTACAGAGAGATGCCTTCAGTCTAATGTTTACTTTATTGCTGAACTCCCAGAATCTTAGAACTTAATTATGGACTACTGAGTCTCTTGCCCAAGGCCACAGAGCTCATTTGCTGGCAGGTTTGAAGCAGGAACCCAAATGTCAGTGGGTATCCTCTACGTTATATTACGTTCCCTCCTACTGCTTTTGGTGAAGTAATATTATAAAGTTTCATTTCTTTGTTAATTTATGAAGAGAGATATTTTGTGATGGTAAGTAGAGAATATGACAACAACATAGCACATAAACCAAAACTAGAGAAAACAAATATTAGCCCTCTTTTCATTTTACTGGCAAGGCAACTGAGGGCCATGGAAGTGGCCTGACTCAGGTTAATTATACTGCTCCTGGATCTTAGTTTGCGGCTCTTTCCAACATAGAAATGCCCTTTCTAAGCATCACAAGACAAAACTAAAATGTTATTTCTTTTTGATTGGCCACTAACAGAGAAAATATTAGATATTTAATGTCCTAAATAAAAGGATAGGCAATACACTACTATAATTGTCAGGTAACTTTATACAGAGACCATTTTATTGAATGATCTAAATTCAATTCCTCCTAAAAATTGCCATATACCTTTTTAATAAGATTCCCTACCTTAGCATAGATGATATTTAAAATACCAACCTTATTTCTTCGGTGGAAGACAATCCAATGATAAATGCTGATGAAAACCATTAGTTGTGCAAAACCATATAAAGTTGTTTCAGTAAGGAGACATGAATTGGTTAATGAAGTACAGCTCAACAATAAATAATAGCAATAATAAAGTAAATTTACTGCTTTTGTGTTCCATTGGACATTTGTCACACATTCTGAAGCATTGGAAACTAAAATTGGAAATATTAATTAATATATAAGTAAAAAATTAAAGAATGTTTAAATGAGGTCAAACTACATTTTAAATGAGGTCAAAATCATTTTTTAAAGTACATTTATTTCTAAAGCTAATATATAAACTGAATAAGTGTCACATTTATTATACATGCATGTGGTGTCTCTGAATAATATAATAATATTCACATCATGGGCGGTCCATGATGGCTCAGCAGGCAAGGACGCTTGCCTGCCATGCCAGAGGACCCGGGTTCATTTCCCGGTGCCTGCCTATGTAAAAAAAAAAAAAAAAAATTCACATCACTTGTGAATATTGAGACTCCTACAAAGTTACAATGGTTTGAAAAGAATTTACTCTGGACACTGTGGTGTATTACTGTCACAGAAAACAGTGGGATGAGTGAAGTGCTGACCTCCCTAAAAACTGTACAATCTATGGATCCCAGATTTGAGAGTCTTTAGGAGGACAGACTAAAAAAATGTGGTGTGCAGTGAAAATACCACCACAAAGAACACAGGCCCAAGGGATGAATCCCAGATGGGACCAAGAATTAATGCTCCCTCTTCCCCTCTCAAGTGCAAATCACCCACCCAGGATGGAAGTTCCTTGGGAGCTCAGATGACATTGATGACCACTCTGTGTCCACTACAACTTGGATGAAGTTGTCAGTTCATCAATGCAGTCCTGATGCATCTTCTCTCTTCCACTATGACCTTGTTTTTTTCTCACCAACCTCTCTGATAACTCTCTCCTTTTCTACGTCTTCTACTTTCTAGATCCCCTAAACTTTGCTCTCAATATAAACTGGAAAGGGAGGAGCTGTATCTGTTTTGGTTTTTGTTTTGTGCACAGTCCGACACTAAGAAAGTTCTCGTATTTACTGAATAAATTGCTTACGAAATACTCTTGAACTACATTTAAAAAAAGATATTGAGACCCTTGCATTATGATTACTATCTCAGACTATGGTGTTAGGTAGATCCAGGTACACATTCCTGGACTTATTGAATATGTGACATTGGATCCACTACTTAACCCCTCCATGGTAGAATTATAGTGTATCAAGTGGGCTAAACTGGAAGGATGGTTCCCAGAATTATGCTCTTCATGTGCACCAGATTAGAGTTCTTCAAAGAGGAATTTGCTGTAGGTTTGGAAGGCAGAATTGAAGCAGTGGTCATTTTATGTTCTGAAGTTTGGAATAGGGCCGGATACTGTTGCTGCTCATATACATTGTCACTGAAATGCTGCCTCAGCTCATGGTGCGGGACAGCAGCCAGGTCTGAAACCCACCAAGCTCCTACCACACCTCCTACCTCAGTGTCTCTGAATCTGATCCAGGTACACATGCAGCCATGTGGGGAAAGGTAAATGCTTCTTCTGCAGATTACCTGCTTCACTGAGGTTAGAGGCAGTGAGAGACAGATATTGATTCCCGTTTGTCCTCATGGTTTCCAATGGGCCCTTAAGGGTTCTGTCCTTGCTAATACACACTGTATGGTCATCTTTGTTTTCTGATTGCCTCCTCTGCTGATGTCAGGCCCAATACCAAAGACAGAAGCAATGCTTGATAGAGACTGCTTAACCAACTCCCATAGCTATATAACTCTAATCTCTATAATATACCCATTGTTTCACTTGGTATAATTTGAAAATCTATTCCTCTTTCAAGTCCGTGGCTGCTCTGCATTTACTTCGACTCTTAGGAGCAATGCAACTTCTCAGGTTTGCTTTTCTGAGTGATGGGAAATTGGTAGGACCAATGGCTTCCATAAGCATCAACCCATTGCTGTACTTAACTAGCTATAAAGTGATCAGAAGCAATGCTGTTTGAAATAATTTGCCTAGTGAATACAATAAGTTCATAGATTGTGATTTGGGCAGAGGCACCCCAAGGCTTTCTCAAGGGCCACAATTTGTACCTTATCCTCTAGGGCCTAGAGGGAGTTACATTCTGTTTTAAGTCTGGAAGCGATATGAGATGGTGGGGGTAATGCCTAAGAAGAATTAGGAGTCCTGGTCAAGGTGAGTACCTCAGGAAAAGGGGGACTAACTTTCTCAGATGTGGAGGTGAAGCTGCTCCTACTGGCAGAGGAGACTTAGAAGAATTTAGGGGCCAAGATCCCAGCTTCATGAAAATATGCTCATATGTCCTTTTCTCAATTTCCAGAGTCCCATTCCTTCCCAGTCAGTGCTGTAACTTTAAGGTGTGAGATTATGTGAAATTGTGAATTCAATTTCTTTCACAGTTCTGCCAGGTTAGTCCTTGTGCTTGGTTTTCAGAAATCTTGAGCCCTGCAGTCCAAGATTTCCCACAGGAAATATGGGTTCATTTTAGGAGAGTGGTAGAATATGTATAGCCCCTTACCCAGATTGCAATTTAGGAATTTAAAGCCCTGAGCTCATAATTTCCTTTCCCTGAGTTCTCTTGTACACTTAGAACTAAGCAGTTAACCCATTACTTATTTTCAAAAAAATTTTCTATAATAAAATTTTATTTGTTGCAAAGGATTTATAAGAGTATATAGTATGAAGTATTACTTATAATTGCAGCTGTCCAAAAACACAAAGTTCTAACTGAAAAGTAGTGCATGTCCCATTGTTAGAGGAGCTCAAGTTAAAAAAAAAAAAAAAAAAAAAAAGGAAGTGGCAGAGGTAATCCTACACTGAATGCTTTCATGAGGGGATTCCTAAAGTCCATTCCAAAACTGAAGAGGTGATCATATTAGGACCTAAAGTATTATTCTAAAGCTATCCACTACTTTTTAAAAATTGGGAATGCATGTATTAGGGCTTGTTCTAATTGTATTCTCAATTCCAGAAAGCCATTTCTAATGACAACATGAAGGCAGACTTTATTTTTAATTTTTAAAACAATCATAAAATCCTTTAGCGAAAAAATTATGAGTACTTAAAAATCCATATAGTATAAGAAAAGTATATAGGCTCGGGTGAGAGTCAGGTCAGCACTTAATAGTTGTAGGACCTTGAGCATGTTACCTAACCTGAGCATCTGTCACATCAGCAAAACAAAAGTCATAATCCCTGTGGATTTTACAGGGGTTAATATCCTAAACTGTTACTACTCAATGACTGCTCAATATCTTCTATGATTGTTTCTGTTATTATAAGGAGCAAATAAAAATATTTTGTGCTGTGTTTTTATATTGAGGAAGCACAGAGCACCTTGAAAAGAGGAATCGTAATCCTGGACTTGTAAAAAGATTTTTTTTTTCTCCCAAGTATTTTTCATGAAAAATGTCCTTGGAAATGGTATAGGAGAAAACATTTTTCATCCAGAATACTAGGTTGTATTCCCTATTCTTGAAGCTTTGAGTCTCACTCCTTAGAAAATAATGTTTGGTCTGAGTACCAGCGCAGGACTAGACTCACAGTAAAGAAGCCTGCTGTGAACTATCACTCGTAGGACCTCTGCAACTGCCAGGTTTCTAAAGACAAGGTTTAACATCATGAAAGATCCCATGTCGAGATTGAAAATATGGGGAGAATTAATAGTGACGTATTAAATCTCACAGCATATTTCTATCAAGTCAAATATATAAGCAGAATCTATCTTTGAGTTAAATCCTAAGCTTCCTTTAAAGAAGAAAAAAAGAGAGTTGCAAACTCTTCCAATCACATACACACACACAAGAGTAGTATTTAATCAGAATGCTGGTCAATTTTCTAAATAAAATGCCATAGACATGTAAGGTATATCAGCTCTGTCTAGAAATGGACAACTCGGCTTTAAGGTGTGGAGAGCTCTCTAACAGCGGTTAAAATATCAATATAAAGTCTTCCTGAGGAAGAACAGGCTGTCGGATTTCTCCAGATCACAACTTGCAATGTCCAAGTGATTGGGTTTAGACCTTCCCAAGTCTAATCTTTGGATTATTGCCTTTCATTAACTATGCTTGGATGTCACTGCTTTGGTAAACAAGCAGTCCACCTTCACTTTTCAAGACATTTTTACCTCCTCATCGTCACAACTTCTTAAAACACTGACCACCTCTTACTCAAACCAAGAGCTCGTTAAGTCTTAGGTTTGTTTTTTTTTCCTCAATATGCAGAATATGTTTAAGCAGTTGTTTTAACTATAAATACATGTCTCCTAAATGAAGGCTTTTAAATCAGTTGATATATTTGCTCCCAAGGTGATAGAGATCTATAGAAGATTTAAGAAAATACCAGGAAATACTGTTGAAAAATATAAAAGAAATGCATCCTTCACTTGCATTGTGCTGGGAGGGAACTAGAGGTGTTCCAGTCCCACCCCCTCATGTTACTGATAAGGAAACAACCAGTTGGTCAAAGGCAGGGCTGAAATTAGAACCTAAGAGTTCCAACTCTTAGTTCATCTTTCTCACATACGCACACCTTGATTTCATTTGAATTTCCTCCTCTTGTTTGATAAAGAGTGAAAGCACTGGTTTTACAGTTGACTGATTTGATTCGGGGAGGGGAGGGGATAAGGAGGCCTCAAAAGGCACCATGATTACCGGACTCCCACACGGTTGGGCTAATTCATGGGGGATGTGGGAGTACAGGGGATTCCTGAGGGAAAAAGTACAGGGGAGGGGATGGGGGGTGGGAAACACAACATGAATTGACCGTGGGAAAAGCCTATATTTACAGAGTGGGAGGAGGATGAATAACATTAATTGCACTTTGGCCTTTATCCCTAGAGTACTCAGGACTGGTTTTTCAAGTGTAAATGTCCCAGACAATTGCAACAGCACAACGCATATTTTCTTGCCTCCCATATCTGCACCTTGCACCAGCCTGCCACAGGCCAGTCCTGTGTTTAATTAGGCCTAAAAGGATGGGTAGTATCTGCCCCAGCACAGTTCAAACGGTAAAAACATGTCACTCTTTTTACAGACTTAAGCTATTCATGTATCACAATAGCAGTGTTTCCATTTTGCTTATTTACTTAATATTGTCTTTAAATTGACACTTGAACTTTTATATTTGCTTTATCTACATTCTAAGAAATGAAAATCTGTCAAATCGTAGAGTTGATGTATCGTTGTATTTTTTTCTAGCTTACACTAAATTTCTATTAAAAACTATTAACATTTTTGAAGTTCATTCATGTTCCACCAAAAATCATCTCAAATGTCATTAGTGAGAACATTGGGAAACACTGAATTAATCAAACCAAAGTGTGCTGTGGGGCATGAATGACATGCTTGCTGGAAGGAAAGAGCAAATGATATTAAATGATGTTAAAAGGAATGGCTTGGAGCAGGTCACGGTGGCTCAGCAGGCAGACTTCTCACCTTTCATGCTGGAGACCAGGTTTGATACCCAGTGCCTGCCCATGCAAAAAAATAATAATAACAATAAGGAATGGCTCAGGCCACATTGTGCAGCTAGTTGATATAGGGGTTAAAAATAGGAAGTGATGAAAGGTGGGAATTGAAAGGAATTATTGGAAGAAATTCATTTGCCGTGCATAATTAGGCTAAATTAGAGGTTGGAGGGCCTAGATTTGACAAAACCACAAATCTATTACAAATAATAGTCATGCCAGAGAGTAAGAACCTATACTTAAACTGATGGACTAAAGATAGAAGGAAAGGATGATGATCCTATTATAATAGGAAAAAATCGACAAGGACCTATAGGGAAAGGAAAAGAAAACTGAAAAGATAAGGAAAAATACATCAGCACTATCTAGAAATGAACAACTCAACTTTTCAAAAAAATGCATGACTGCCAATATCATGTGGGAAATTTGAAATAAGACATTCAAATGAAAAGATCCAATAGGTTTTTACTTAGTGGTATAGATCAAGAGGGTAGAACTGATGTATTAATTTGGGAGTCACCAGCAGAGAGGTGACAAATCCATGGAATGGATGCATACCCCAAGAAAAAATGTAAGAACAACAAAGAACTCTATTCAGGAATCCAGACAAAGCCCAGGAGGTCATCTATCAAGAAGATTGTTCATTCTAGGCAGAGTTTCTTAAACTTGCATGGACATTGGAAACATGGGAGAATTTTTTAAATTATAAGGGCCTAGGCCATACCCCAGAGTAAGTAAATATGTGTTTCTGGAACCATGGCATTAATATTTGTACCAGGTAAAGATTCTGAGAGGTATGGAAAATTCTAGATCTATAAAAAACTTCAAGCCAAATCTCTTAACCATATATACTCCATAAATGGAAGAGACTTTTCATAAGAAAAAGAAAAAAAATAATTTTCTAGAGTAATTTCTACATGTAAATAAATGAAATAAATTACATGAATATATTAATGGTGTTTTACGTAGGCAAAAATTTCTAATATTTTTGTTTCCTGAACTTTCCACATTTTTATGACAGTTTTTTCTGCATTTTGTTCAGCACTTTGTCTCAGACTGGACAATTACTTTTCATAAGAAACAAATTGATATTTAATCCACGTGAACACTGCCAAGTTTTCTTTTTCTCAATTGTCAATGCTTCTCACTCACAGGAACTTGTGACAGTTGTCTGCTTTTTTCCCTTATACATTTTTTAAAATGTTTTCTTTACCTATTTAGATGTTTTCTATACCTAATGCTTTCAGTTTCCTTAATATACAAAATGTTTTTTACTTAGAGAACTTTAATAGTCTTTATTTGCAATGTTTCAAAAAAATAGAAGACAATGAAAAAATTTAAACAATTTTCAGACTTTTTAAAGTTTTTCTGATTATTTTTTACATTGAATAGGAAAAGAATAAACTTTCAAGAGAAATTCCTAAAAATCCTACATTCAGCTTTATCCATCAAGGGATATGACTGTATCTCTTGTTCCTTCAATAATACTGAATAATGATGCCTGATAACCTCGTGAAATATTTGCTCAGATGTGAATTTGAATGGGTAGAATTAATCCATTAAATTATTGTATTTATAGATAGATCTGTGAAACTAGAAAATTAACCTAGTCATTCACCTATCTTCCCAGAACAACTTATCCCAGAAACATTTTTTTTTCCTAAACTCAGTAAATCATGTTAAAGGTTTAACATTTTTTGTTGTTGTTATTAGACAACAATGATAATGTACATTTACATAGAGCTAACTATGTGGTAAGATGAGGACACTGAGATCCAGTAAAATTAAGTAACCCAAAATTATATAATCTGTTTTAGGAAAGAAATATAAGACAGCCTGTTTAATTCTAAATTAAGTAGACAAAATTCCACTAAGAAATCAACACATAGAAAAGTGTTTTGAATCCTAGAGTATCAGAAATGACCTATCATGAATTTGGTTTCATTTTTCTTTCTTCATGTCCTTTTAATTATTCCCTGTGGCCTGGGCCTCTCCTCTACCTGTATTCACTGAATAAATACATGCATCGTCCACAAGGAAGTCCCTCAAATATTTGAAAACACTAATTGTATCCCATTAATCTCACTTTTTTCCAAGGAAAACAGCCTGATTCATTTACCTGATCCTCACATAAACCACTTCCTCCTCCTTGTCACTCTCCCCTTAATTCCTGCGAATTGTCTGCATCTTTTATTGAATCTGGTCTCTGAAAAAGTAAACACCACACTTCTAATGCAGTTGAAGAAAAGCTAGGGGACAAATTAAAATTTCCCTCTTTGTGTTTGATACTATAACTCTATTAATGCTATTTTCCTATTGGATTATCTTGTATCTAAATCCCATTATGGATTCAGTGCTAATGCTCTTTATTAATAACCCCAAGTCTTCTTCACAGATGCTGTAGCTAAGCCACAGTGCCCACTCTTATGCTTATAAATTGCTTTTGCTTCCTTTTACAAGTCCCTCTTAAACCAAGAGTGGCTGAGACATGTGAGAGAAAAGCATATGGAACCAAGCTCTACACAAAGTTCATTGGGTAAAATATATTAGTTCTGAACATTTAAGCCTTAACATCCTACCTGAAGAGTTCAGAAATTTATATAATTATTTACATACCAAAGTGATATATTAAAAATGTATCTTCTTTCCATAAAGGATTTCTAAAGTCATCACAGCTTACCCTTACAAAAGTTGCAAAGCCAAACCATATTCTCTGGAAATGTGTCCTTGATTAAGAAGACTGGTTTCCATTGATTGGGGGGAGGGCTAAAAGAAAATATATGCCAGGAGTTTGGGTTCCCTGGGCACTTTTTCCACTTTTCATCAGGAAATGAAATTCATACTTCTTGTGCATAGACAGGGAATTGAAAGAAAGAACAAAAGAATGGATGTCTCCAAGCCTTTCTAATCTCAACTAGCAACTCAAACTGTATGATTGAGCACAACCAGCCTGTGAGATGGTGATGCAGCAAGGTTGAATAATGGAGAGGTTGAATATGATCAAAGTTGAAAGGAAAGAGAAACCAAACATGAAGAAAGGACACAGTAAGAAGAAGTAGTAACAATTTAAGGTGAGAAAAATAATATTGCCAAAAGGAGAAAGTTACGGAGTCTAGGGTCTAAGAAAGGGATTAACAGTAAGAAGAATAGAAAATAATTTGCAAAAGGATTGGGATTATTCCTGGAAAACCACAAGAGCAAACTAGAGCAATTAGCAGTACTGAAGCTAAGAACTGTTTCCTAGGAGAAGGAATTTGAATACACAGCTATTTCTCATTTTTAATGTTAACCTGATATGAAGTAAATGTTTCACCTTCAGGGATCCAGGCTTACTGAGCTGAGAAGATCATCTGTCGAGATAAAAAGTCTACTCTAGAGTAGAATTTCTCAACTTTGGCAGGATATCAGAATCATCTGGAGAACTTTAAAAATTGCATGCTGTTTCTTCATTTGGTTTCTTTTATATTTGATTTTAAAGACTTCCCAAGTGGATTTTTCTTTTAAAAGTAATGCTTCCTTTTCAGTTTAAAGTTTAACTCAATAAGAAGTTGCTATCAGACCTCTAGTTATACTGAACTCTTCTGGAGGGCTGAATTTGACTTGATGTCACACAACAGATATGCTTCTTTGATAGAGAATTCAGTGCCTCGATTCCCAGTTCAAATGATGTCCCTGTTCAGGTTCTATATGTCTGTCTCAACAAAGTCCCAAGATTAAGTTTCCTACCACTATCAACAGATTGTGAACAAAAGAGAAAAACATGGATTTAAAATGCTGAAAGGAAATTATTGGTTACTGGGAAAAGCATAACATTCAGAGAAAGCTACAACACTTTGCATGCAAATATCATGCAAAAATGTGATTTCTCAAAAAAATTATACCTTTGTTGACACATGGTCGAAGTTCTAGAGTTCACAACGTTTTTTCCTAAACCACTTATATTTGAATATTAAGATTTTCCACTGCAAATTTAAGAAACTGACAAAAACTGTTTATGAAATTTTCCCTTTTTTAATAGAAAGGGACAAGAACAACCAGACATTTTATTTTCTTATATAAAAAATATTTTCTTTAATTTCTTCTTTTTACGCTTGTTAAAAGTATACTCCCTGTATCAAACTGCAGGAACTTCTGATCAGTTGAAACAATGTTAAACTACAGGTTGAAAATAAATATATTACCACACTGTAGTGTAATGAAATGGGAACTAGCATCAAACTGAGATATAAGAATAGCAAAAATTTACTCCTAATGAATAAATGAGAAATAGGCCATTATTTTTGGAGTCATTCTAAGTTTTGCCATCATTCACAAGAAAAATGTTCAGCCCTTTACTTTAAACTACATGAATTCGCAGTTGTGTATCTCCAGTGACCTTTTAAAAAAAATGTCAGTATGATTAATTTTGTTCAAATAAATAAACTTAATGAGATAAGAAGAGATTGGGAGGACAAATGAGGGCAGGCTGTCAAGAGACTACTGGAAATTGAGAGATGCTTGGGAAGTTTCCAGGTATTAGGAAATAGGGCAGATAGTAAATATGAATAAGAGATATAAATGGGGATTTTCACGGTCTTTGAGAAATTCAAGTAGAGATCAGAACACCTGCTTACCTATGTTTGCTTGCTGGACAGGGCTTTCATACAGGGTACTCCAAATAGAAATTGAACTATGTGAGTTTTATCAGAATTATATAAATTAAATGCATAAAGCTTTTCTTATTTTGGCCACTGGACTGGTTACCTCCCTACACTCTCTCTAGCTTTAACAGTTGCCAGCAGTTCAGAGGGTCCACCATGTTCTCTCGCATCAGAGTCTTTACACTTATCGAATACTGCTCTATCAACTTATATCACTCTTCTTCACCTCCTTTTTCACTAGGCTTAAACCTCCAGGTTTTTGAAAATTAGCTTAAATATTTACCCTTAGGAACTTGTTCTAGTTTGCTAGCTGCCAGAATGCAATATACCAGAAACAGAATGGCTTTTAAAAGGGGGAATTTAATAAATTGCTAGTTTACATTTCTAAGGCCAAGAAAATGTCCCAATTAAAACAAGTCTATAGAAATGTCAATCTAAGGCATCCAGGGAAAGATACCTTGATTTAAGAAGGCCAGTGAAGTTCAGGGTTTCTCTCTCAAGAGGAAAGACACACAGCAAATGGTCACAGTTTGTCTCTCATCTGCAAAGTCACGTGGTAAACACAGCATCGTCTGCTAGCTTTCTCTCCTAGCTTCCTGTTTCATGAAGCTCCCTGGGAGGCATTTTCCTCCTTCATCTCCAAAGGTTGCTGGCTATTGGACTCTGCTTCTTGTGCCTATGTCATTCTCTGCTCTCTCTGAATCTCTCTTTCTCCAAAATGTTGCCTCTTTTATAAGATTCCAGTAAACTAATCAAGACCCACCCAAATGGATGGAGACATGTCTCAGCCTAATCCAGTTTAACAACCACTCTTGATTGAGTCACATCTCTAGGTAAATGATCTAATTACAGATTCAAACATACAGTACTGAATAAGGATTAGAAGAAGCAAATGAATTTATAAAATGGGATTAGAATTAAAACATGGCTTTTCCTCTTCTGTTGCTCAGATATGGCCTCTCTGTCTTGGCCAACACAATAAGCAAACTCACTGCCCTCCCCCTCTCTACATGGGACATGACTCCCAGGGGTGTGGACCTTCTTGGCAATGTGGGACATAAATCCTAAAATGACTGGGACTCAGCATCAAGGGATTTAGAAAACCTTCTCAACCAAAAGGAGGAAGAGCGAAATAAGACAAAATAAAGTGTCAACGGCTGAAAGATTCCAAACACAGTTGAGAGGTTATCCTGGAGGTTATTCTTACACATTAAATAGATATCATTTGTTTAGTTAAGGTGTAATAGAGTGCTGGAGGGAACTGCCTGAAATTATAAAGCTGTATTTCAGTAGCCATGTTTATGAAGATGATTGTATAATGATATAGCTTTCATAATGTAACTGTGTGATTGTGAAAACCTTGTGTCTAATGCTCCTTTTATCTACCTTATTAATAGATAAGTAAAATGTATGGATTAAAAATAAATAAATAATAGGGAACAAGTGTTAAAATAAATTTAGTAGATTGAATTTAGTGGTTAATGAGAGGGAGGGGTAAAGGGGATGGTATGTATGAATTTTTTTCTGTTTTCTTTTTATTTCTTTTTCTGAATAGATGCACATGTTCTAAGAAATGATCATGATGATGAATATACAACTATGTGATGATATTGTGAGTTATTGATTATATAACAAGAATGGAATGATCATATGGTGGGAATGTTTGTGTTTGTATGTGGTTATGTTTCATAAATCAATCAATCAATCAATTAATTAATTAATTAAAAAACATGGCTTTTCTAGGGTACACACATCCTTTCAAACCAGCACAGAACCCTTCCTTCCCACCCCTTCCAGTCTCAGTGGAAGATGAATATTCAGGGAACATAGCAAAAGCGCATGTCTGCATCACTAGTCTGCTTGCTTCAATCTCCCTCATTACATTTGAGTTCTTTGAGGGCAGCATGGTGAACAACAGGAAAATGAAAAATATCCAAAGTAGAGCAGGAGAATCAAGGGAAAAAATCACATGACACCAAGAAATTAGGAGGGATGTAAATTTGAACTGCCTTCCACAGGATACACCAATGGAAAATGATGCATGAAGAAGCTGACATCTGATTTACAGTGGAATTACTGGGCTTTATACTATCCATAGAGAAAAATCCTAAATCAGAATTCATATAGTCAAATCCCACTACCAAATAATGAATTCACTCTATTTAACTTAAGCAGAAAGATTACATGTTATTAGATGGCTAACAGAATCATTAGAAAATTGAACAGACTCTTAATTGAGTTTTCAGAAATGACTTTGAGAACCAAATGATAGCGTGAAGCTACCAAGGAAACTTGCAAAACTTGGAAGCTACCACACTGTGATCTGTATACCACCATAAAATAATTGGGTACTCATCCAAGGGATGGAGCTTGCCAGCAGGAATAGGAAAAGCTAAAGTGTGTCCTGCCATCTCACTTCTTTCTTCTAAATCTCACATAGAACATCTGAATGGTAAACCGAAATCATATCCGGAACCCGTGCTGAGAGTCTAGGAAATATATTGTTTAGCTTTCCAGCTTTCTTCATTACAGAAAGATACTAGAAATAGGTTTAAACAGATTATCTGCAGAATACCAACACAGACATCAGAATTTGCACAAGCATGATGAGGGAGAAGTGAAGAAGAGCGTTTTCTACATAGTTTCATCTTTTTAATCCAGAAGTCCTCCAACTAATATCTTCCTATATTTAACATTCATAACTAGGCCACATGGTCATTTCTAACTGTTGAGGAGACTAAGATAGTATTTATCACTTTCAAGCTCAGTTAAGGACAGATGGTTTCTGAATGTAGGGAAGAGAGGAGGGGAATAACTGTTGAATAGACAACCAAGGGTATAGTGTTCATCACCATGGAAACATAATTAACTTGAAAAAGTTGTAAAGTTTTCCAAAACATTTGTGTTAACATCAGTTTTTTTTTCTTTTGAGAATTATCTTTTAAAAATACATCCAGACAGGGTGGTGCGATGGTGCCTCAGTGACAGAATTCTTGCCTGCCATGCCAGAGACCCAGGTTCAATTCCTGGTGCCTTCCCATGCAAAAAAAAAAAGAAAAAACAAAAGAAAGCTTTAGAAATACACCCGGACAAAACTCAGGACATACCAACAAAAAAGGCAGAAGGAATATGCTGGGAATGTGAAGGAAAATGTGGGAGTCATGGCAACTGCTAAAACTATTATGAGTAAAATGGTCCCTTGCTCCCCCTGAGTTAACTCTTTCCCTTACTGGTTGGAGTTCTGACAACACACTAACATATGCAATCCTTGACTTTGGGACTATTCAAAAGACAGGAACAATTGCCTAGATGATATGCCAAGAACCATTCTTGGAATGGTGAGTCACGCTTTTCTCTGATTCACCATCTTCACATCTTACACATTTCTCAGGCCATGCCAAAACTCAATTACCACTTCTTTAAATTAAACCTGTCAGTGTAATTCACAAATACTACAAATAAGTTTAGAGCTCAGCCTCTTTGACAACTCCAAGGAGAGACAGCCTCAGTAAGAACAGTAGGCCGAAGTCACAGTCAGCCCAGCAAAACTCTCCAATCTGGAGAGATAAAAATGTCTCATTGATTAACATCATCATCAACAACAAAACCCCATTACTAGTACAAAAAGGCCTGATTTATAAGTTCTAACTTTGAACCAGGGAAGAAGGAAGCTATCTGAATTGGAATAAATATTCCAGTTTCAATTACAATTCTCATACCAGGTGAAAATAAGAAGACAGACTCTTTGAATGTCACAGAATTACCCCAGAAAGGTAAAGGAGAGGACCACTCATACAAAGTTGTTCTGTCCCATTATCACTTATTAAACTCTTCTCACTTTGCACCCAACCTCTCTACTCATGTTTCTCAACTATGACAACTTAGAGATGGTTGTGGAGATTCTCAAGTCCATGTTCCTTAAGGATCTCTCTAAATTCTTCATCCTGTCCAAGTCTTCATTCCCACAAGGAATCCCACATCATTTTTTTCCCTCTATACTTCAAGGAAGATAAGGATTTAAAAAAGGAAGGCAGAGTTCAATGTAGAGTCAGGGAGAAAACCCATGATTTTGCCCAATATTTCTTTACCCAGTATGAGATTTTTCATCCTGTTCTTTAAAGGGAAAACAACTTTTCAATACTTCTTCTCTAGATTCTCTCTGTCCACTCTCAGAGATTCCATGATTCAATCTCTATTGAAAATCAATACATACAACCTTTCATGCCCAAACTCTGTTAGTAAGGGGTATATTCTCTTTTATTGAGGCTCAAAATAATTAAAAGACAGGGCTTTCCCCAACAATAAAAGGTAAATAAAAGCCAATCCTGTTATATCCTCATCCCTTTCGCCTCTGAAGTACCAGAGGAGGAGAAAGCAGAAAAGGACTTGTCAGAGGAAACTGTCCAGGAAGCCATCCAGTAGATCAGGTGGCAAGTTAGAATGATTTCCTTTGGATCTGCAGCAGGCACAGTGTACTCTAGGGAAAGGGGGACAAACAACACCAAACAAGTAAATAAATAAACAAACTAAGTTACAACTGGTATCTATCTACCTTTGCCCACCATGTCAACTGCCAAATCCCTCATAGTATATCCTCATATTACCCTTACCTTCCTTCTTGAAGACAAGGAAGTGGGTAGACCCCCACAGAGGCATAACACTCTGGAACCCAGGGGCAGTGACTTGAACTTTTGTTGAGCCCAAAGAAAGAGCAGGAAACAGGGCACCAAGAATCAGGGTCCCTATCTAAATCTGATGAGATGGAGGATAGAACAAGGGAAACATTGAAAGAGGGCTTCAGTCAAAGTTTCTAAGTCAGAGGATTATATAACAATGTTTAGAGATGTTTTTCAGGATAGGAAGAGGGAAAAGGTCTAACACCACTCACTTTGGGACTCTGGGACATCAAGACAGGACTTTGGTTTCTTTGACTGAGAAGAATCATGGAGAGGGAATTCCAGTAGCTGCTTCTTCCAGAAGAGAGCACGCTCCAGCTCAAAGTGCCAGCGCTGAGGAGAAATGAAAAGAGCCACAGAGGAGCCAGGGTGCCTGCTCCTCAGAGAACCCATCTGGAAAACAAGGGCAGCTACCTGGGATTTCACTGAACCTGAAGAAGAAGGTGGAAAATGGAATTAAGAACCACAGCTGTTTACCTCATGGCCCAGACGGATGGCAGCTTCAGTAAAACGGTGCCTCTCCACCTTGAAGTGTGCTCGTTCCTGGGCAAAGAGGATCTGGGCCTCCTGCAGTCTCTGCTGTTCCTCCAGGAAGTAAGAGCCCTGGAGGTAGACTGGTAGCTCCTGGCCAGAGCTAAGCTGCTCCTAAATAAGGTAGTTCCCACTGGCCATAGTCCCTGCCTCTCAGCCCCGGCCCAGAGAAGCCTTTCTGCATTCACCTCTCACCTCGAAGCAACGCTGTTGCCAGGCAATGAAGTCCCAATTCTGCTGAATCTCCTGCCGCAGCTGGACCAGCTCCTTGTCATGGTCTGTGCTGCTGATTATGGGATTTCTATCTAGGGCCTCCTTTGCAGGCTGGCCTGGGACAAGCCAATGTGAGAAAGCAGAGACCACATAAGGAGAGTTTTGAGCCTCCTGGCCCCGGATCTTTCTGTTCTCAAAGAAAAGTACTGGTCCCAGCTATCACCCACACAGAGAACATCTACAACTATAAGGGTCAGTAGATAGATTCTACCTTGTTTCTTCAGTACCTCTACTTCCTTTTTGAAGCAACTCCAGTGTTTCCACAAGGCAACACAATCCACAGTTATAGCTCCCTGGACTTTCTAGGGAAGGGAAAGGTGATACTAAGTGGAAAGAGGAGGGAAAATTGGGTCTGCCTCCAAGCCTGTGGCTTTAGAGGACTTAGCAGAGACTTTCTAGAAACTGTTATTGAGAAGGCTTCTGTTAAATAGGGTAAGTTTCTAGAGAAAAGAAAACACTGCCTGCCACTCCCTGCCTACCTCCATCATGGCACAGTGAGAAAGAATTGCTTATCATGAGGCTGACTCTAGGTCTACTCCTCTCTCTTTCCACAACATGATAACTCACAGTAACACTGTCCCAAGGGCAGCCCAGGAGTTCAGCCAAATCCCTGCCTAGCCTGGTCAGCAACTGCTTGAGTTCTTCATTTTCCCTGGAAATTGCTGCTACCTGGTCCTCAAGGTTTCTCACCACTGTTTGGAACAACTCTTCCTCTATCCTACAAAATGAAATGGGACAACTGAGTGAAAAAGAAACAAATAACTCGAAACTAACCAAAGCATTCCAGCTGTCTCCTTCTACCTTGACTTCCCTCCTATACACAGCTACCACCTACTTACCTGCCATTAGCTTTGCCAGTTTTCCACATGGTTTGTTTCCCATCTGACCGCTTCAGGTTGTTGAGGATATAAATCTCTGAAGGAGGAAAGGGGGAAAGAAAGGTGAATGGGTACACATGGAGCTTTCTCCTGATAAAGCTCCCCTTGCCCCTTAGATACTGACTTCCTTGGCGATTCTGCCACTCCCCCTGCATCTGCTGCAACCGCTCCTTGAGCTTCCCCAACACCTTCTCCTGCCTCTTCAGCTCATAGTCATACCGTGCCTTCTGACTGATAAGCAACTCTTGGAATTTCTTCACCTGACAGGGCAGAGAAGACCATTAAACAAGGAAGATATAAACAGGATTCCCACAGATACCAGGAAGGGGAAATAAATCAGACCCTGCACATGTGCAGGTAGGGGTGGGGGGCCAGTAGGAGCTTCCACACACAAGTGTGAAGGAAAAATCAAGGGAAGCATGCCATCCTCCCCAGACAACTGAAGCCAAGGCCTGGTACTCTACCTCTTGCCAAGCCTTGCCCAGGTCACACCGTAGCTCCTCATTCTGTTCCTCAAGCTCCTGTTCCTGCGCCAGCACAGCTATAATCTTCTGTTCGCATATCTGTACATGAGCCTGGAGCAGGGCAGGAAAAGAAGGTCACTCTTCTAAGACAGTGGTACTCAAACATTAAAATGCAGATTGCAGATAATGGGATACTCACATGGAAAAATAATGAAATGTGACCCCACCATACAGCATACAAAAAAAAATGCAGATTGCCTAAGCCTACTCCCCAGAGCTCCTGATTCAATGGATCTGGGCTGGGGCCCCATAATTTGCATTTCTAACAAGCTCTCAGGTGATGCTGATGTGCTGATTTAGAGACCACACTTTGAGAACCACTACTCCAAGACCTACCTTTGCTACCTTTGACTTCCCATCTGACTTAGTTTCCTAGGACTCCCCTAACAAAGCACTACAAACCTGCTGGCTGAAAGTAACAGAAATTTACTATCCCACTGTTTGGACACCAGACATCCAAAAATCAGTGTCAGCAGGAATATGTTTCCTCTGAAATTTGTAGGGGAGAATCCTTTCTTGCCTCTACTTACTTCTGGTGGTTTGATGGCAATCCTTGGCATTCCTTGACTTACAGTTACTGCACTTCAATCTCTGCCTCTGTCCCCACATGATTTTATTCTCCCTATGTATCTCTCTTCTCTTCTTATAAAGGACACTCGTCATATCAGAGTAGAACCCTACCCTGCTCCAGTATGACCTCATCTTAATTGAACTAATTTCATCTACAATGACTCTATTTCCAAATAAGGTCACAACCTGAGGTACCACTGGAGATTAGGCCTTCAACATATCTTTCTGGGGGACACAATTCAGTCCATACCACCATCCTCCCCCATAAGATTCTGAGCAGCCTTCATAGGTGAGAAGTGACTCTGGGCACTTTAACTTTTCTTGTGCCCATTCTTTCTATTCTAAACCATCAGGGAGAGAAAACATGGCTGATCATCACTCTTGGATGACATTTTGTAGCATGGTTAGGCATTCAGGGGATGTTGGAATGATGTGATCAACATAGCTATGCAAGATAACCCCTGGAAAAAACCTCCCCAGAGATTCAGCAAATATAAGGAAAATTCCACTTGCTTAGAACTCTGGAGGATCATAGAGACAGGAGAAGGACTCCACAAAGCTGAACTGAAGAGAAAAATATCAGGTAGAAAACTTCTGTTCCAGATCAGCCTGCCCTCTCCTCTCTACCTCACTTGGAGTACTCAGCTTGGAGTCCTCAGCTTGGAGTCCTCAGAGGCAGTGGCCTGGGTCCTTCCCACTGGGGATACAGACTATAGAGGCATCCACAGCAGTGAGCTAGAACTCCACAAGTATCCAGGCATAGGAAACCAAGTCCACAGAGACCCCTGGTAGAAGACTAACTGCCGAGAAGTGCATACAAAGGGCTCATGGGAAAGAGAAATGAACCACAGCAGAACAGCAGTCACATGGTACATTTAACCAAACCAGTACTATTGGCTGGACTCCCTAAATGCAAAACAGACTTTTCTTTAGTGACCCACTTTTCTGGATTGACCCTGTATTTCTCCCTGGAGTGGGATACCCTAATTAGGTAGAAACTGGAGGCAGAAAATCCTCACAGAGAAAAAAAATTACAAAAACATTTATACTAAAAAAAAAGAGGGTTAAGACTGGAGGGTCCAGACCTGAAAAACGTAGGGACTAGTACTAATATAAAGTGGTAAATAATATTAATTAGAAGATGTGGAAGCACAATTAAGAATTTAAAAGCATAAAAAGAAACATAACAGAATTTATGGGGTGAAAGGCAAAATAGTAGAGATTTAAAATGTACTAGAGGCATACAACAGCAGATTTGAACAGGTAGAAATATTTAGCAAGCTAGAAGACAGAGCAATCAAAAATCACACAGGCGGGCGGGCCGCGGTGGCTCAGCGGGCAAAGTGCTTGCCTGCTATGCCGGAGGACCTCGGTTCGATTCCCGGCCCCAGCCCATGTAACAAAAACGGAGAAACAAAATACAATAAAACAAGAAAATGTTTAAAAGATGTTTCCCTTTCTTCCTCCTTTCCTTCCTTCTATCCTTCCTTCCTTCTCTCTGTCTTTCCTTTAAAAAAAAAAAAATCACACAGGCAAAAGAATAGAAAGAGAAAGAAATAGAAAAAATTAAGCATCGTCTCAGGGATTTGAATGACAACACAAAGCACACAAACATGTTCATCATGTGTTCCAGAAGGAGAAGAGAGGGGAAAGGGCACAAAAAGAATATTTGAGGAAATAATGGCCAAAAATTTCCCAACTCTTATGAAAGATATAAATATAACATGACCAAGAAGCCAACATATTACAAACAAACAGACCTACTCCAAGACACAAAATAATCAGAATTTCAAATGCCAAAGATAGAGAGAATTCTGAAAGCAGCAAAAGAAAAGCAATCCATTGCATACAAAGGATCCTAAATAAGACTAAATGCTGATTTTTCATCAGAAATCATGGCAGTGAGAAGGAAGTGGTATAATATTTTTAAGGTACTGAAAGGAAAACTGCCAGCTAAGAATTCTTTATCCAGCACAACAGTCCTTCAAATATAAGGAAGGATTTGAAACATTCCAGGAAAACAGAAACTGAGAGAGTCTATCAGCAAAAGCCCTGCTCTATAAGAACTACTAAAGGGAGTTCTTCAAGTTGAAAGAAAAAGACAAGAATGACTTGGAGAACTGTGAAGAAACAAAGTTTCATATGTCATATATGCTATTGAAACTAAATTGGCATATTTTCAAACTAGTAGATTATATATGTAGGTTGTACAATAGAAACACCAGGGTAACCACAAAGAAAGTATTTAAAATATATACAGAAACAGAAATAAGAAAGGGATCAGTTAGAAACATCACAAAAGATCAACTATACAGAAAGAGATTGCAATAAAGAAAAGAGACAGAAAAAAAGATATAACCTACAAAAACCAAAGTACACACACAAAAAAAAAGACAACAAAGAATGAAATAAAACAAGAAATTAAAAAAAGAAAACAAAAACCAAAGGACGAAATGACTGAAGTTAAGTACTGTCTTTACATAATAATACTGAATGTTACTGGATTACACTCCCCCATCAAAAGATACAGATTGGCAGAATGGATTTAAAAAAAAATGATCTAACTATATGTTGTTTACAGGAGACTCACCTTAGATCCAAAGACAAATAGGTTGAAAAAGAAATGTTGGAAAAAGTTATTCCATGCAAACAGTAACCAAAAAAGAACTGTGGTAGTGATACTAATATTGGGCAAAATAAATTTTAGGTCAAAAGCTGTTATAAGAGTCAAAGAAGGGCACTATATATTAGTAAAAGGGACAATCCATCAAGAAGAAATAACAATCATAAATATTTATGCTTCTAATCATGAATGCCCCAAAATACACAAAGCAAACACTGAGAGAGAAATAAACACCTCTGCTAATAGTTGGAGACTGCAATACACACTCTGATTAAAGATAAAACATCTAGACAGAAGATCATAATGAAATAGAGAACTTGAATACAATGGCAAATGAACTGGAACTAATAGACATATACAGCAAATTACACCCCAAAACAGCAGGATATACATTCCTCTCAAGTGTACATGGACCATTCTCCAGGGTAAACTACATGTTGGGTCACAAAACAAGTCTCAATAAATTTAAAAAGACTGAAATTGTACAAAGCACTTTCTCTGAACATAATAGAATGAAGCTGGAAATCAACAATAGGCAGAGAACTGGAAATTTCACAAGTATATGACAGTTAAATATCATACTAAAAAGAAATTGCAAGAAAAATCCTTAAATATGTGCAGATGAATGAAAACAAGAACACAACATATCAAAGCTAATGGGAGGCAGCTAAGGCAGTCCTGAAGGTGAAATTTATAGCCCTAAACATTTAGATTGAAAAAGAAGAAAAAACTAAAGACAAGCACCCAGACAAAAAACAGCAAACTACAGCAAAGCAAGGAAGAGAAAAGAAATAAAGATTAGAGTAGAAATAAATGAAATTAAGAATAAAGGAACAATAAAGAGAATTGACAAGCCTAAAAGTTGGTTCTTTGAGAATAAAAATGAAATTGACAAACCCTTAACTAGACTGACAAAGAAAAACAGAAAAATTAGAAATGAGAATGGGGACACTATTAATGACCCCACAGAAATAAAAAAAGACCATAAGAGAATGCTATGAACAACTGTATACCAATAAATTAGACAACTTGGATGAAATGAACAAATTCCTAGAAGCACAGAAACAATCTATACTGACCCTATAAGAAATAGAAAATCTCAACAGACCAATTACAGTAAAGAAGTTGAATCAAAAGCTCCCAACAGACTGTATAACTTAGCAAAACCTAAAGTGGATGATGACAGTAGTTAACTGTATAAATATAAGTTCTAACATGCACACTAGAATAACAATAATACATCACTAATGCAAAGTATTAATAACAGACTGTTATTTGGGGGGAAATACAATTCATGTAAGCTAAATTCTATAGTTAAGAGTAACAGTAATATTCTTTTATTGATTATAACAAAGGCACTAAACCAAACTAAATGTCAATAACAGGGGGATTTAAGGAGTATGGGGTGTTTTTTTTTTTTCAGAAGAAATGAAAATCTTCTCATATTGACTGTAGTGGTGAATGCACAACTATGTGACCATACCAAGAGTCATCAATTGTACACTTAAGATGGAGTCTATAGTGTGTGAATAAAACTTTTAATTGAATCTAAAGATTCAATAAAAACTTAAAACTAAAAACAGAACAAAACAAAAAAACCTACCAATGAAGAAATACCCAGGACCAAATGGTTTCACAAGTGAATTCTATCAAACATTCTAATAATTAACAAAAATCATGTTCAAACCCTTTCAAAAAAATTTACAAGGAAGGAATACCAGCTCATTCATTCTACAAGGCAAATATCACCCTAATGCCAAAGCCAGGTAAAGATACTACAAGAAAAGAAAATTACAGACCAGTATCTCTTATGAATAAAAATATGGAATTCTTGAATAAAATACTAAGAAATCAAATCCAAGAGCATATTAAAATAATTATATCCCATGATCAAGTGGGCTTTATCCTAGGTATGCAAGGGTGTTCAACATAGGAACATCATTAACTGAATGAATGGAAAAAAACTCATGATCATCTCCATTGAGGCAGAAAAGACATTTGACAAAATCTAGCATTTTTATGAATACACTTAGAAAAGTAGAAATAGAAGGAAACTTCCTCAACATGATAAAGAGCATATGTGAAAAGCCCACAGCTAAATTCATACTCAATGGTGAAAGAATAAAAGCTTTCCCCCTAAGATATGGAAGAAGACAAAGATGCTGTGTAAGTTTGAATGCTGCCAGAATGTGATATACCAGAAAAGGAATGGCTTTTAAAAAGGGGAATTTATTAAGTTGCAAGTTTACAGTTCTAAGGCCATGAAAATGCCCAAATTAAGGCAGCAACAAGAGGTTACCTCACCCAAGGAAGGTGGATGAAGTTTGAGGTTTCTCTCTCAGCTGAGAGGGCACATGACAGTGTCAACTAGCTTTCTCTCCCAGCTTCTTGATTCAGCAGCTTCCCCAGGGGTGTTTTCCTTCTTCATCTCTGAAGGTCTCTAGCTGTGTGGGCTCTGTTGGTTCTGGTGGCTCTAAAGCTTTTTCCAAAATAGAGCAACCCCACCTTAAATTGGTGGAGATACATCTCCATGGAAACCATCTAATCAAAAGTTAACACCCACAATTGGGTGGGTGGCATTTCCATGAAAACAATCAGAAAGATCTCACCCAGCAATGTTGAATAAGGATTAAAGGACATGGCTTTTCTGGCATACTTAATAGCTTCAAACAGACACATTCCACCCTTTAGACCCCAAAAGACATAAAAGACATGTTCTTTACAAATGCAAAATACATTCATTCCATAACAATATCAGAAAGCCTTAAACCATTTCAGTAAAAATACAAATACAATACAAAACCAGGAACAGTACAAAACTGCATTAAGTCAGCTACAGTTATGGTCTGTCTTAAGGCAAAATTCTCCTCTGGCTCTGGACTTGTAAAACTTAGAACAAGTTATTTGCTATAAATATACAAAGGAGGGATAATCATAAGATACATATGCCCATTTCCATGGCGAGGAATTGGAAGGAACACAGGAGTCAGCAGACCCATGCAGCTCCTCAAACCTGCAGGGCACACTGCATTAGATTTCAAAGTCTGAAAGTCATTTATCCTTGGGGCTTTGAAAAGCAGCAGTCCCACTCTTACCAAGGGCCTACACAGCAGCCCAGCTGTCTCCAAATGCAACCTTGAGGGACACTGGGGAGACCACCTTTTTCTCAGCTTCACCCCCTTCAAGCATCAGGGCCACACCTGGGCTCTCTGAAATCTCCAGGGCACACACTCACCCTCTCAATGTGGTGGCAGCCAGGCTCTCCCCAACTCCCTAGGGATGTGCTCCACCCTCTCTAAGGCCTGGGACACAATTCTTCCCAAACAAGGTAGAGGGCCCACCATTTGCTTTCCTGGCAACTCGCCCTCTCCAAGTGCTTAGGTGGGTCTGCTTTCCTGACCTGAGGTTTCCTGGCTTCAGACCTTAGCTTTCATGGTTCTGCATTTGAAGTTATTTTTCCTACAATTTGTCCCTTTTCTGTTTCTCTTAGTCCAGACTGGCCATGGTTCCATTTATACATACCCCACAACACTCTTGTTGTTTTTCTATGTAATAGGCAGGGATCATAGCCATCAAACAATAGGACTTTCCACAAGTCCTTCCTGGATAACTCCATCTCCAATCCTGGCTTTTTCTAAAAAGACTGACTGGTTCCATGTTTGATTAGACTCATTTGAGGCACTATTCTCTGCAATCTCCCTTTCTGGAAGCCCAGAATTTTCCAGACCAACAATTTCTGGTTTCTTTATACCCAAGAGTTCAGTTCTCAGCTTATCTCTTTCCTGTCACATTTTACTATAAGCTACAAGGAGAATCCAGGCTGCACTTTCCACATTTAATTTGGAAATCTCTTATGCTAAATATCTAAGTTCATAACTTTTAAAATCTGCCTTCCATCCAAAGCCAGTCAATTTTACCAGATTATTTGTAACTTTAAAACAACGATCACCTTCCTTCTGGTTTGTAATAACACATGCATCATTTCTGTCTAAGGCCTTATCAGAGGTATCTTTAGAGTCCACAGTTCTACCAATAGTCTTGTCAAAGCACTCTAGGCCTTCTCTATCAAGCATCTCATAATTCTTCCCAAATCTTCCCTTTATCCATTTAAAAAGCCATTTGGTTCCAGCATGTTTGGTTCCCTACATCTCTGGTACCGAATATGTTCTAGTTTATAAGCTGCCAGAATGCAATATACCAGAAATTGAATGTTTTTTTAAAAAAATGGAGTCTATTAAGTTGCAAGTTTACAGTTCTAAGGCCACGAAAAATGTCCAAATTAAGGCAAGTCTATAAAAATGTGCAAATTAAGGTATCCAGGGAAAGCTGCTTTGGATCAAGAAAGCTGATGATGTTCAGAGATTCTCTATCAATTGGAAAGGCACATGACAGTGTCTGCTAGTTTTCTCTTCAGGCTTTTTCAATGACTTCCGTGGGGTTCTGTCCATTCTGTTGGCTCTTTTGGTTCTAAAGCTTTTTCCAAAATGGTCCCTCTTAAAGGGCTCCAGGAAACCTTGAATAGGTGGAGCTGTATCTCCATGGAAGCCATCTACACAAGTTGCCATTCACAATTGGGTGGGTCACATCTCTATGGAAACAATAATAAAGATCCTACCCAGCAATATTGTATGAGGATTAAAGGGCATGGCTTTCTGGGGTACATAATAGCATCAAACCAGCCCACTGTCATCACTGTTACTCAACATTGTACTGGATGTTTTAGCCAGAGTATTTAAGCAAGAAAATGAAAAAAAAAAAAAGCATCCAAATTGGAAAGTAAGAAGTAAAACTTTCCCTATTTGCAGATGACATGCTCCTATACACACACAAAAAAAATTCTGAAAAATTTACAACAAAGTGAATAGAGTTAATTTAAAAAGCAAAAAAATGATGTGGTACAAAATCAATACACAAAAATCAGTAGTGCTTCTATACACTAGTAAAGAGCAGTCTGGGAGGACATCAAAGTAAAAAAAAAAAATCCATTTACAATGGCAACTAAAAGAATCAAATTTAACCAAGGATAAAGGAATTACACAAGGAAAACCACAAAAAAACTTCACTAAAAGAAATCAAGGAATATCTATATAAATGGATGGCATTCCATGTTCATTGATTGGAAGACTAAATATTGTTAAACTGTCAATTCTACCCAAAGTTATTTAGATTCAATGCATTCCCAAAAGGATTCTAACATCTTACTTTGAAGACATGGAAAAAGCAATTATCAAGTATATCTGGAAAGGTAAGATGCCCTGAATAGCCAAAAACAACTTGAAAAATAAGAATGAAATTGGAAGACACACTTTCTGACTCAGAACTTCATACAATGCTACAGTGGTCAAAACATCATAGTACTGATAAAAGGATAGATATATTAACTAATGGACTTGAATTGAGAGTTCAGAAACAGACCCACACATCTATGGCCAATTGATTTTTTACAACATTGCCAAGTGCACTCAACTATGAAAGCATATTCTCTTGCACAAATGATGCTGATAAAACTGGATATCCATATGCAAAAGAATGGAGGACCCCTATCTCACACCATATATAAACATTGAATCAAAATAGATCAAAGAGATGGAGGGCCAATATGGCGGCTTAGTGAGGTATGGGATTTAGTTCTTCCTCCAGAGCAGCTAATAAATAGCCAGGAACATACAGAACAACTGCTGGGGCCACATCAGTTACTGGACACACAATGTACACCAGTTTGGACCAGCTGGGCTGGCTGTGAGCCCACCCAGAACTATGAATTAGCCAAGCTGTGGTGGCCCATGCCCTTCTGCCACAGTCTGCTTCCAGGGGAGAAAAGAAAGAGACTTTACCAGCAACAGGGGCTGAGTACAACCAAACTCCAATTGTGGAATTAATTTAACTACTGAAAATAGGCCCCCAACTCAGCTGAACCTCAAGTAAAAACAGAGGTCACTGGTTTTTGCCTCAGCACAGAGGGGCAAGGCTAATAGAAAAAGAAAAGAAAAATGGAGTTTTTTATTTTGAAAAGGTCTGGGCCCTGCAGGAAAAGAGGATGCACATATGACCTGGAGATAAACAGAGCAATGTACAAACTTATGCTCTTGATTGGCAAACCTGAGGCGTGGGGGTCCTGCTCTGAAAAGGATTTTTCTCTTTCATTTTGGTGGATGTGTTTCTATGGCTTGACTGCTCTTTGGATGCAGCTACAAGGCTTCTCAGGCTCCGCTGCCACAGGCATAGGCAGAATTAAGCTTCTTTGAGTGTTTGTCTGGAACCTGTGCCTTCCCCAGAAGAGGGGTGGGGCCCAGCTCAGGTAGAGTCCCTCCCTCGAGGAGCTCAGACCCCAGGGTCTGGAAAAGTGAAGTGATTAAAGCCAGCCTACAACCTCTCCTCTGCCTCCACCACACCCCAAGAAGGGATAGTCTGCTGAAGTTAAAGGCACCGTATCACCTTATGTTGGTGGAACCTGCAAGGCAGACAAGTGCCACATACTGGGCAGGATAGTAAAACCAGACAGTTCAGAGGCTTTACAGGAAAGCCTTTCAATCTGCTGGGTCTCACCCTCAGGGAAAACTGATGCAGTTGACTCTTTCACCCTGACAAGAGGCCAGTTTAATCTACAATACCTAAGTAGACCCTCCTAAGGGGGGGGGGGGGAGGCACCATACCATCAAGGCAAGAAAAAAGAAAACAAGAGCTGAAAATTTCTAACCTTTTAAACAAAACCTAAGCTAGAGGTTCAGAATAAGCTGAACTGAATGTCAAAGAACAGATAGACAACAAACTCATCCAGCAAGAAAATCCTAGGTAAAAGAAGTGAAAACAGTCTTCAGAATAAACTAATTAAGGTAATTAAATGCCTAGAAACCAGCAAAAATTAATGAGCTATACTAGAAAAATTGAAGATATGGCTCAGTCAAAGGAACAAACCAACAATTCAAATGAGATACAGGAGTTGAAATGATTAATTCAGAATGTCCTAACACACGTGGAAAACCTCATCAAAAATCAAATCAGTGAATTGAGGGAGGATATAAAGAAGGCAAGGGATGAACAAAAAGAAGAAATCAAAAGTCTGAAAAGACAAATCACAGAGCTTATGGGAATGAAAGGTACAGTAGAAGAGATAAAATAAGCAATGGAAACCTACAATGTTAGATTTCAAGAGGCAGGAGATAGGATTAGTGAATTGGGAAATCTGAAATTTGACAAGCAAAAGAAAATATAGGGAAAAGAATGGAAAAATATGAGCAGGAACTCAGGGAAAAGAATGGCAACATGAAGTGCCCAAATATATGTGTTCTGGGTGTCCCAGAAGGAGCAGAGAAGGTAAAATGAGGAGAAAAACTAATGGAAGAAATAATTGAAAATTTCCAGCTCTTACAAAAGACTTAAAATTACAGATCCAAAACTGGACAATACCCCAAACACGACAGATCCAAATAGACATGCTCCAAGACACTTACTAACCAGAATGTCAGATGTCAAAGAGAAAGAGAGAATCTTGAAAGCAGCAAGAGAAAAGCAATCCATCACATACAAGGGAAGCCCAATAAGACTAGGCATAGATTTCACAGCAGAAACCATGGATGCAAGAAGGCAGTGGGATGATATATTTAAATTACTAAAAGAGAAAAAATGCCAACCAAGAATTGTATACCCAGCAAAATTGCCCTTCAAAAATGAGAAGGAAATTAAAACATATTCAGACAAAAAATCACTGAGAGAATTTGTGACCAAGAGACCAGTTCTGCAAGAAATACTAAAGGGAGCATGAGAGACAGAAATGAAAAGACAGGAGAGAGAGGTGTGGAGAAGAGTATAGAAATGAAAACTATCAGTAAGGGTAAAAAGAAGGAAAATTAGATATAACATATAAAATCCAAAAGGCAAAATGGTAGGAGAAAATACTGCCTGTACAGTAATAACACTGAATGTTAATGGATTAAACTCCCCAATCAAAAGACATAGACTGGCAGAATGAATTTAAAAAACAGGACCCATCTATATGCTGTCTAGAGGAAACACATCTCAGACCCAAGGATAAAGATAGGTTGAAAGTGAAAGGTTGGGAAAAGATATTTCATGCAAATAACAATCAGAAAAGAGCAGGAGTAGCTATATTAATATCCAACAAATTAGACTTCAAATGTAAAACAGTTAAAAGAGTCAAAGAAGTATAATAAACTATGTATTAATAAAAGGAACAATTCAACAAGAAGACATAACACTCATAAATATTTATGCACCAAGCCACAATGCTCCAAAATACATAAGGCAAACACTGAAAACACCCAAAAGAGAAATAGATACATCTACCATAATAGATGGAGACTTCAATTCCCCACTCACATCCTCTCATCAATGAACAGAACAGCTAGACAGAGGGCCAGTAAAGAAACATATTTTGAATAATACAATAAGAAAACTGTACTTAACAGACATTTATAGAACATTGTACCCCAAAACAGCAGAATATACCTTTTTCTCAAGTGCTCATGGATTACTCTTAAGGATAGACCATATGCTCCATCACAAAGCAAGTCTCAATAAATTTAAAAATATTTAAATCATACAAAACACTTTCTCAGATCATAAAGGAATGAAGTTGGTTATCAATAATAGGCAGAGTGCCAGAAAATTCACAAATATATGGAGGCTCAACAACACATTCTTAAACAACCAGTGGGTCAAGGAAGAAATTACAAGAGAAATCAGTAAATATCTCAAGGCAAATGAAAATAAAAACACAACATATCAACATTTATGGGATGCAGCAAAGGCAGCTCTAAGAGGGAAATTTATTGCCCTAAATGCCTATATTAAAAAAGAAAAAGAGCAAAAATTGAGGACTTAACTGTCCACTTGGGAGAACTAGAAAAGGAACAGCAAACTAACCCCAAGGCAAACAAAAGGAAAGAAACAAGAAGATTAGAGTAGAAATAAATGAAATTGAGAACATGAAAACACTTGAGAAAAATCAACAAAACCACAAGTTGGTCCTATGAGAAAATTAATAAGATTGATGGACCCTTAGTGAGGTTGACAAAAAAGAAGAAGAGAGAGGATGCCAATAAATAAAATCAGAAATAACCACTGACCCCACAGAAATAAAGGAAGTAATGAGAGGACACCATGAACAAATTTATGCTAATAAACTCAACAATTTAGATGAGATGGACAACTTTCTAGAAAGGCATGAACAACCAATATTGACTCGAGAAGAAATGGGTGACCTCAACAAATCAATCACAAGTAAAGAAATTGAATCAGTCATTAAGAAGCTCCCAAAAAAAGAAAAGTTCAGGACCAGATGGCTTCACATGTAAATTCTACCAAACATTCAAGAAAGAATTAGTGGATCGGGGCCAAGATGGTGGCTTAGTAAGGTGCGCGCATCTAAGTTCCTCCTCCAGAACAGCTACTAAATAACCAGAAACAGTACAGAACAGCTCCCAGAGCCACAACAGAGACCAGACACACAGCGCACTCCAGTCTGGACTGCTGGATCAACTGTGAGGCTCTGCTGCGGCGAGATCCCCGAGCAGTGTGTGCTTCCCTGGGCCGCGGCGGCTGGTGGCTGGCGCCCCTCCCTCCCTCCTTCCTGGCTGGCTGAGAGTCTTGGAGAGGCAAGTTCCCCAAGCCACGGCGGCCTGCACCCTTCCCTCGTGGGCAGCTTCCGGAACTGGCTACAAGTCTCGGATCAGCGAGATCCCCAAGCCGTGGAGGCCGGTAACCGGTGCCCCTTCCCCACAGGTGGCTTCCCGGTCCAGCGGCAGGTCTCGGATCAGTGAGATCCCCAAGTCGCGGTGGCCAGGGCCCCTCCCCCACAGGTGGATACCCAGAGGGAAAGGAAAGAGTCTCCAACAGTAGCAGGGACTGAGTCCAACCAAACACCAATAGTGGCATTAATAAACAAATTCTGACTACTAAAAATAGGCCCCCAGCTCAGGCGAAACTGATCAAGGTGGAAGTTGCCTATTAAGCTAACTAAAAAACAGGAAAGGGGGCAAAACAGAGCATTCTGCGGCTGTTTCTATGGAGGCTTGGTGCCTCTGGGCTCAGCGCTGGATTACACAGGTTGCAACTGCCCCAAACGCAGAAACAGGCTGCTTTCAGGGCTCTCTACCACCTGAACCTTCCCCATGGGAGGGGTGAAATGCATCTCAGGTGGAATCCCTCTCTCAAGGAATTCAGATCCCAGGACTTTGCAATTTGAAGCCATTAAAACCAGCCTACAACCTTTCCGCTGTCTCCACCAAGCACACAGCAGGGAGAGCCTTCCAAAGTTAAAGGAGCCACAATATCTTTTGCTGGTGAGACCCACAGACAGACAAGTGCCACATACTGGGTAGGATAAGAAAAACAGAGTGCAGAGACTTCACAGGAAAGTCTTTCAACCTGCTGGGTCTCACACTCAGGGAAATCTGATTGAATGTCCAGACGCCAGCAAAAAACAACAAATCACACCAGGAAAATTGAAGATATGGCCCAGTCAAAGGAACAAACCAATAGCTCAAATGAGATAGAGGAGCTGAGATAACTAATTCTGAATATACAAATAGAAATGGAAAACCTCATCAAAAACCAAATCAATAAATTGAGGGAGGACATGAAGAAGGCAAGGGATGAACAAAAAGAAGAAATGGAAAGTCTGAAAAAACAAATCACAGAACTTATGGGAATGAAAGGTACAGTAGAAGAGGTGAAAAAAACAATGGAAACCAACAATGGAATATTTCAAGAGACAGAGGTTAGAATTAGTGAACTGGAGGATGGAACATCTGAAATCCAAAAAGAAACAGAAACTATAAGGAAAAGAATGGAAACATTTGAGCAGGGGCTCAGGGAATTGAACGATGATATGAAGCACACAAATATACGTGTTGTGGGTGTCCCAGAAGGAGAAGAGAAGGGAAAAGGAGGAGAAAAACTAATGGAAGAAATTATCACTGAAAATTTCCCAACTCTTATGAAAGACCTAAAATTACAGATCCGAGAAGTGCAGCGCACCCCAAAGAGAATAGATCCAAATAGGCATTCTCCAAGACACTTACTGGTTAGAATGTCAGAGGCCAAAGAGAAAGAGAGGATTTTGAAAGGAGCAAGAGAAAAACAATCCATCACATACAAGGAAAACCCAATAAGACTATGTGTAGATTTCTCAGCAGAAACCATGGAGGTAAGAAGACAGTGGGATGATATATTTAAATTACTAAAAGAGAAAAACTGCCAACCAAGAATTCTATATACAGCAAAATTGTCCTTCAAAAATGAGGGAGAAATTAAAACATTTTCAGACAAAAAGTCACTGAGAGAATTTGTGACCAAGAGACCAGCTCTCCAAGAAATACTAAAAGGAGCACTAGAGACAGATAGGAAAAGACAGAAGAGAGAGGTGTGGAGAAGAGTGGAGAAAGGAGGAAAATTAGATATGACATATAAAATACAAAATGCAAAATGGTAGAGGAAAGTACTACCCAAACAGTAATAACACTAAATGTTAATGGATTGAACTCCCAAATCAAAAGACACAGACTGGCAGAAAGGATTAAAAAACAGGATCCTTCTACATGCTGTCTACAGGAAACACATCTTAGACCCAAAGATAAACATAGGTTGAAAGTGAAATGTTGGGAAAAGATATTTCATGCAAATAGCAACCAGAAAAGAGTAGGAGTAGCTATATTAATATCAAACAAATTAGACTTCAAATGTAAAACAGTTAAAAGAGACAAAGAAGGATACTATCTACTAATAAAATGAACAATTCAACAAGAAGACATAAAAATCATAAATATTTATGCACCAAATAAGAATGCCCCAAAATACGTGAAGAAAACACTTCAAATACTGAAAAGGGAAATAGACACATCTACCATAATAGTTGGAGACTTCAATTCCCCACTCTCATCAATGGACAGAACATCTAGACAGAGGATCAATAAACAAACAGAGAATTTGAATATTATAATAAATGAGCTAGACTTAATAGACATTTATAGGACATTACACCCCACAACAGCAGGATATACCTTTTTCTCAAGTGCTCATGGATCATTCTCAAAGATAGACCATATGCTGGGTCACAAAGCAAGTCTTAACAAATTTAAAAAGATTGAAATCATACACAACACTTTCTCAGATCATAAAGGAATGAAGTTGGAAATCAATAATAGGCAGAGTGCCAGAAAATTCACAAATACATGGAGGCTCAACAACACACTCCTAAACAACCAGTGGGTCAAGGATGAAATTACAAGAGAAATTAGTAAATATCTCAAGGCGAATGAAAATGAAAACACAACATATCAAAACCTATGGGATGCAACAAAGGCAGTGCTAAGAGGGAAATTTATTGCCCTAAATGCCTATATCAAAAAGAAGAAAGGGCAAAAATTCGGGAATTAACTGTCCACTTGGAAGAACTGGAGAAAGAAGAGCAAACTAACCCTAAAGCAAGCAAAAGGAAAGAAATAACAAAGATTAGAGCAGAAATAAAGGAAATTGACAACATGAAAACAATAGAGAAAATCAATAAGACCAGAAGTTGATTCTATGAGAAAATCAACAAGATTGATGGGCCCTTAGCAAGACTGACAAAAAGAAGAAGAGAGAGGACGCAAATAAATAAGATCAGAAATGGAAGAGGAGACATAACCACTGACCTCACAGAAATAAAGGAGGTAATAACAGGATACTATGAACAACTTTATGCTAATAAATACAACAACGTAGATGAAATGGACAAGTTCCTAGAAAGGTATGAACAACCAACTTTGACTCAAGAAGAAATAGATGACCTCAACAAACCAATCACAAGTAAAGAAATTGAATCAGTCATTCAAAAGCTTCACAAAAAGAAAAGTCCAGGACCAGACGGCTTCACATGTGAAATCTACCAAACATTTCAGAAAGAATTAGTACCAACCTGCTCAAACTCTTCAAAAAAATTGAAGTGGAGGGAAAGCTACCTAATTCATTCTATGAAGCCAACATCACCCTCATACCAAAACCAGGCAAAGATAGTACAAAAAAAGAAAACTACAGACCAATCTCTCTAATGAATATAGATGCAAAAATCCTCAACAAAATTCTAGCAAATCAAATTCAGCAATACATTAAAAGAATTATACATCATGACCAAGTAGGATTCATCCCAGGTATGCAAGGATGGTTCAACATAAGAAAGTCAATTAATGTAATACACCATATCAACAAATCAAAGCAGAAAAATCACATGATCATCTCAATTGATGCAGAGAAGGCATTTGACAAGATTCAACATCCTTTCCTGTTGAAAACACTTCAAAGGATAGGAATACAAGGGAACTTCCTTAAAATGATAAAGGAAATACATGAAAAACCCACAGCTAATATCATCCTCAATGGGGAAAAATTGAAAACTTTCCCCCTAAGATCAGGAACAAGACAAAGATGTCCATTATCACCACAGATATTCAACATCATGTTGGAGGTTCTAGCCAGAGCAATTAGACAACAAAAAGAAATACAAGGCATCAAAATTGGAAAGGAAAATTAAAACTATCACTGTTTACAGATGATATGATACTATACGTCAAAAACCCTGAAAAATCCACAGCAAAACTACTAGAGCTAATAAATGAGTACAGCAAAGTAGCAGGTTACAAGATCAACATTCAAAAATCTGTAGTGTTTCTATACACTAGCAATGAACAAGCTGAGAGGGAAATCAAGAAATGAATTCCATTTACAATTGCAACTAAAAGAATAAAATACTTAGGAATAAATTTAACTAAAGAGACAAAAGACCTATACAAAGAAAACTACAAGAAACTGTTAAAAGAAATCACAGAAGACCTAAATAGATGGAAGGCCATACCGTGTTCATGGATTGGAAGACTAAATATAGTTAAGATGTCAATTCTACCTAAATTGATTTATAGATTCAATGCAATACCAATCAAAATCCCATCAACTTATTTTTCAGAAATAGAAAAACCAATAAGCAAATTTATCTGGAAGGGCAGGGTGCCCCGAATTGCTAAAAGTATCTTGAGGAAAAAAAACGAAGCTGGAGGTCTCACGCTGCCTGACTTTAAGGCATATTATGAAGCCACAGTGGTCAAAACAGCATGGTACTGGCATAAAGATAGATATATCGACCAATGGAATTGAAATGAGTGCTCAGATATAGACCCTCTCATCTATGGACATTTGATCTTTGATAAGGCAGTCAAGCCAACTCACCTGGGACAGAATAGTCCCTTCAATAAATGGTGCCTAGAGAACTGGATATTCATACGCAAAAGAATGAAAGAGGACCTGTATCTCACACCCTATACAAAAGTTAACTCAAAATGGATCAAAGATCTAAACATTAGGTCTAAGACCATAAAACAGTTAGAGGAAAATGTAGGGAGATATCTTATAAATCTTACAATTGGAGGCGGTTTTATGGACCTTAAACCTAAAGCAAGAGCATGGAAGAAAGAAATAAATAAATGGGAGCTCCTCAAAATCAAACACTTTTGTGCATCAAAGAACTTCATCAAGAAAGTAGAAAGACAGCCTACACAATAGGATACAATGTTTGGAAACGACCTATCAGATAAAGGTCTAGTATCTAGAATTTATAAAGAGATTGTTCAACTCAACAACAAAAAGACAGCCAATCCAATTACAAAATGGGAAAAAGACTTGAACAGACACCTCTCAGAAGAGGAAATACAAATGGCCAAAAGGCACATAAAGAGATGCTCAATGTCCCTGGCCATTAGAGAAATGCAAATCAAAACCACAATGAGATATCATCTCACACCCACCAGAATGGCCATTATCAACAAACAGAAAATGACAAGTGCTGGAGAGGATGTGGAGAAAGAGGCACACTTATCCACTGTTGGTGGGTATGTCAAATGGTGCAACCACTGTGGAAGGCAGTTTGGCGGTTCCTCAAAAAGCTGAATATAGAATTGCCATACGACCCAGCAATACCATTGCTAGGTATCTACTCAGAGGACTTAAGGGCAAAGACACAAACAGACATTTGCACACCAATGTTTATAGCAGCATTATTTACAATTGCAAAGAGATGGAAACAGCCAAAATGTCCATCAACAGACGAGTGGCTAAACAAACTGTGGTATATACATACGATGGAATATTATGCAGCTTTAAGACAGAATAAACTTATGAAGCATGTAATAACATGGATGGACCTAGAGAACATTATGCTGAGTGAGTCTAGCCAAAAACTAAAGGACAAATACTGTATGGTCCCACTGATGTGAACCTACATTAGAGAATAATCTTGGAATATGTCACTGGTAACAGAGACCATCAGGAGAATAGAAATAGGGTAAGATAATGAGTAATTGCAGCTGAAGGGATACAGATGTGCAACAGGACTGGATACAAAAACTCAGAAATGGACAGCACAGTAATACCTAATCGTAATGTAATTATGTTAAAACACTGAATGAAGCTGCATCTGAGGTACAGTGTTTTTTTTTTATTTTTTTTATTTATTTATTTTTTATTTTTTATCTTCATTTTTTTCTATTATTGTTTTATTTCTTTTTCTATTGTCTTTCTATTTCTTTTTCTGAATCTATGCAAATGTACTAAGAAATGATGAATATGCATCTATGTGATGATATTAAGAATTACTGATTGTATATGTAGAATGGAATGATTTCTAAATGTTGTGTTAGTTAATTTTTTTAATTAATAAAAAAAAGAAAGAATTAGTACCAATCCTGCTCAAACTCTTCAAAAAAATTGAAGAGGAGGGAAATCTACCTAACTCATTCTATGGAGCCAACACCACCCTCATACCAAAGCCAGACAAAGATATTACAAAAAAAGAAAACTACACACCAATCGCTCTTATGAATATAGATGCAAAAATCCTCAACAATATTCTAGCAAATCAAATCCACTAGCACATAAAAGAATTATAAACCATGACCAAGTAGGATTCATTCCAGGTATGCAAGGATGGTTCAACATAAGAAAATCAATTAATGCACACACCATATCAACAAATGAAAGCAGATAAACCACATGATCATCCCGATTGATGCAGAAAAGGCATTTGGCAAAATTCAACATGCTTTCCTGTTGAAAACTCTTCAAAGGATAGGAATAGAAAGGGCTTCCTCAAAATGATAAAGGGAATATATGAAAAACCCACAGCTAACATCATCTTCAATAGGGAAGAACTGAAAACTTTCTAAGATCAGGAACAAGACAAGGATGTCCACTATTACCATGGTTATTCAAAATTGTGTTGGAAGTTCTAGCCAGAGCAATTAGACAATAAAAAGAAATACAAGGCATCAAAATTGGAAAGGAAGAAGTAAAACTTTGTTTGTAGATGATATGATACTTTATGTCAAAACCCCCCAAAAATCCACAGCAAAACTACTAGAGCTAATAAATGAGTACAGCAAAGTGGCAGGTTACAAGATCAGCACTCAAAAATCTGTAGTGTTTCCTTATACTAGTAATGAACAATCTGAGAGGGAAATCATGAAAAAACTTCCATTTACAATTGTAACCAAAAGAATAAATTATTTAGGAATAAATTTAACTAAAGAGACAAAAGACCTATATAAAGAAAATTAAAAGAAATTGTAGAAGACCTAAAGAAATGGAAGGGCATACCATGTTCATGGATTGGAAGACTAAATATAGTCAAGATGTCAATTCTACCTAAATTGATTTGCAGATTCAATGCAACACCAATTAAAATCCCAAAAACTTACTTTTTACAGATGGAAAAAACAATAACCAAATTTATCTGGAAGGGCAGGGTGCCCCAAAGAGCTAAAAGTATCCTGAAATAGAAAAATGAAATTGGAGGTCTCACATTACTGGACTTTAAGGCATATTATGAAGCTACAGTGCTCAAAACAGCATGGTACTGGCATAAAGATAGATATACTGACCAATGGAATCAACTAGAGTGTTCAGATATAGACCCTTTCATCTATGGACAATTGATCTTTGATAAGGCAGTCAAGCCAACTCACCTGGAACAGAACAGTCTCTTCAATAAATGATGCCTTAAAGAACTGGATATCCACATGCAAAAGAATGAAAGAGGACCCATATCCCACACCCTATACAAAAGTTAACTCAAAATGGATTAAAAACTAAACATTAGACCTAAGACCATATAACTGTTAGAAGAAAATGTAGGGAAATATCTTATAAATCTTATCCTTGAAGGCAGTTTTATAGACTCTAAACCCAAAGCATGAGAATTGAAGAAAGAAAGAAAGAAATGGGAACTCCTCAAAATTAAACACTTTAGCGCATCAAAGAACTTCATCAAGAAAATAAAAAGACGGCCTACACAATGGGAGACAATATTTGGAAACTACTATCACATAAAAGTCAAGTATCCAGAATTTATAAAGAGATTGTTCAACTCAACAACAAAAAGACAGCCAACCCACTTACAAAATGGGCAAAAGACTTGAACAGACACTTCTCAGAAGAGGAAATACAAATGGCCAAAAGGCACATGAAAAGATGCACAACTTCACTGGCTATTAGGGAAATGCAAATCAAAACCACAATGAGATATCATCTCACACCCACCAGAATAGCCATTATCAATAAAACAGAAAACAACAAGTGCTGGAGAGGATGTGGAGAAAGATGTACACTTATTCACTGTTGGTGGGAATGTCAAATGGTACAACTGCTGTGGAAGGCAGTTTAGCAGTCCCTCAGGAAGCTAAGTATAAATTGCCATATGACCCAGCAACACCATTGCTAGGTATCTACTCAGAGGACATGAGAGCAAAGACACAAACAGACATTTACACAACAATGTTTATAGCAGCATTATTTACAATTGTCAAGAGATGGAAACAGCTCAAATATCCCTCAAAAGATGAGAGGCTAAACAAGCTGTGGTATATACATACAATGGAATATTCTATACCTGTAAGACAGAATAATGTTATGAAGTATGTAACAACATGGATGGACCTAAAGGACATTATGCTGAATGAGATTAGCCAGAAACAAAAGGACAAATACTGTATGGTCTCACTGATATGATTTAACATTAATGAATGAACTTGGATAATTTCAGTTAAGAACAGAGGTCATCAGGAGATAGAAATAGGATGGATATTGGGTGATTGGAACTGAAGGGATACAGATTGTGCAATGGGACTGATTGTAAAAATTCAGAAATGGATAGCACAATACTACATAACTGTAACACAATAATGTTAGAATACTGAATGAAGCTAAATGTGAGAATGATAGGGCAAGGAGGCCTGGGGGCACAAATGAAATCAGAAGGGAAGATACACAATAAAGACTGAAATGGTATAATATAGGAATGCCTAGAATGTACAATGATAGTGACTAAATGTACAAATTTTAAAATGTTTTGCATGAGGAAGAACAAAGTAATGTCAATAATGCAGGGTGTTGGAAACAGATGGCAGTTAATATTTTAAAACTTTAACTTATGTGTGAAACTAAAGCAAAAAATGTTTATTTGGTACAAAACATATTTTGACTAGTTTTTCCTAGTATAATTTATGTGGACAGCTTAATTGAACATCTTAAGTACATGAAACCTTGAGTAGGGCATGAGATTTTGTAGGTTTGTCCAGAATGATGCCTCAATAAATCCCAGAAGTATTTGAACAGTGAATAAAAAAGTATTTACAAAGTCCCATTGGGGAAATGGTGAGAAAGGGTGAAAATTCAAGTTCCCTAAGTGGAGAATTCTTGATATTCTCACAAGCAGTGGGGACAACCAAAGTAATAGGCTGAGCCCCCAGAATTGGTGTTTGTCATATGAAACTTAACCCCGCAAAGGATAGGCTAAGCCTACTTAAAATTAGGCCTAAGTGTCACCCCCAAGAGAACCTCTTTTGTTGCTCAGATGTGACCTCTCTCTCTCTCAGCCAACACGTCAAGCAAACTCACTGCCCTCCCCCTCTCTGCATGGGACACAACTCCCAGAGATGTGAACTTTCCTGGAAACATGGAACAGAAATCCAAGAATGAGCTGGGACTCAGCACCAAGGGACTGAGCAAATGTTCTCAACTGAAAGGGGGAAGAGTGAAATGAGACAAAAATAATGTCAATGGCTGAAAGACTCCAAACAGAGTCAAGAAGTTATCCTGGAGGTTATTTATATGCATTAAATAGATATCACCCTTTTAGTTAAGGCATAGCAAAGAGACTGGAGGGAACTGCCTGAAGATGTGGAGCTGTGTTCTAGTATCCATGTTTTTTGAAGATGATTGTATAATTATATAGCTTTTGCAATGTGACTATGTGATTGTGAAAGCCTTGTGTCTGATGCTTCTTTTATCTACCTTATGGACAGATGAGTAAAACATATGGATTAAAAATAAATAAATAATAGGTGGAACAAATGTTAAGATAAATTTAGTAGATTGAAATGCTAGAGATCAATGAAAGGGAGGGGTAAGGGGTATGGTATGTATTAATTTTTTTCTGTTTTCTTTTTATTTCTTTTTCTGAACTGATGCAAATGTTCTAAGAAATGGTCATGATGATAATATACAACTATGTGATGAAAGAAAAAAGAATGTTCATATTGTATGTTCATTATTTTATCAATAAAAATTTTTTAAAAGATATAGATCAAAAACCTAAATATAAGAACCTAAGCTCCCAGAAGAAAATACAGGGAAGCATCTTCAAGATCTTGTGTTAGTCAATGGTTTCTTAAACTTCACAAACAAAGCATAAGCAACAAAAGAAAAAATGAATAAATGGAGCCTCCTCAAAATCTAAAACTTCTGTGCCTCAAAGGACTTCTTCATGAAAGTAAAAGACAACCTACTCAAAGGGAGAAAATACTTGGAGACCATATATCTGATAAGGGTTTGTCCAGAATATATAAATTAATGCTATAATTCAACAATAAAAGGACCCAATTAAAATATGAGCACAAATTAAAATATGAGCACAAAAACTTGAATAGACTTTTCTCCAAAGAGCATATACAAATGGCTAAAAAGCACATGTAAAGATGCTCAACATCACTGGCTACTAGGAAATGCAAATCAAAACCTCAGTGAGATATTTCATAACCACTAGAATGACTACTATAAAAAAAAAAACAAAACTGAAAAGTGTTGGAGAGGATGTGGAGAAATAGAAACATTCATTTCTGGTGGGAATGTAAAAGGGTACAGCAGCTGTGTAAATCAGTTGGGCAGTTCCTCAGAAACCTAAGAATAGAAACCTAAGAATAGAATCCAACCACTAGGTATATACCCAAAAAATTGAAAGCAGGGGCCTGAACAGATATTTTCACACCTATGTTCATAGTGGTATTATTCACAATTGTCAAAAGATGGAAGCAAACCAAATTGCTTGGATTGCTTCCAACCCAAGTTGCTTTATTATATGATCGTTTGATGAATGAATAAGCAAAATGTGGTAGCTACATCAATGGAATATTATTCAGTCTGAAAAAGGAATTACATCCTGGTGCATGCAACAACCTGGATGAACTCTGAAGGCATTAAGCTGAGTGACATAAGCCAGACACTAATGGACAAATAGTGTATGAGCTCATCGATATGAATTTATTACACTAAATTAATTCACAGAGTGAGAATCTAGATTATACTTCAGGGGATAGATTGGGTTTGGAGAATGGGGAATTGATATTTGATTTGTACACAATTTCTGTTTGGGTTGGTTGTAAAAGTCTGGAAACGGTGTTGATGGTAGCACAATATTGTGAGTGCAATTAACAGCATGAAATTATAAGCTGAATATGGTTACAAGGGAAACTAAGTTATGTGTGTTACTACGGTAAAAAATTAAAAGATAAAACACCGACTGTATAACAAAGTGAACCCTATCATAGATGATGGACTATATTAATAGTACAAGAATGTTCTTTCACAGACTGTAATAAATGTACGACACTAATAAGGTGTCAATAATAGAGTAGTATATGGGGAAAAAACTTCTAATGTAAGCTATGGGCAATAATTAATAGTACTATTTTTAAAATCGTTCATCAATTGTAACAAAAGTAACTACTGTTAAAAAAAAGTACAATCATTAAAAAAATACTATTATCAAACCTAATGAATGTTCCACACCAATGCAAGTTGTTGTTATTGAGGCAGTGTATGGGAATCCTGTATCTCTGTATGACTGCTCTGTAAACTAAACTAAAAAGAAAGAAAAAGAATGCAGTGTCTGAAGTTAAAGAGAGCTGCACTCAAGTCCCTCCTCTGCTGCATACAAACTATAACCTTATCAAGTTCCTAACTTCTGAATGTCTGCCTCCTCATCTATGAGCTGGGGATTAAATCCTATCTCCTAGATAAAAAATGCCAAGTCCTTAGCACAGTGCCCAACAGTGTATTCCTTATTATCAGTTATCAGTATTATTATTGGAATACACTTTTCAAAGTTCTGTTTCCTACAGCTTTCTCTTCTCTAGAGAGAAGAAGAAAAAAAAATACCCCACATTATGTAATCTCATTTACTCTATCCAAGAGTCCTTTCAATGTGGTACTCAGCCACCCACGTCCTGCATTCAATAGTTACTGACCTCTTCTATTTCTAGTGTTCCAGTTCTAGTCCCCATATTCTCTTTCTCTCCTGAACTATGACAAGTTCCCTAAATAATTTCCTTGACAAAACCCTCTCTACCAAAGCCACTTTCCATGCTAGCATCCAAGTCCTCTTCCCAAAGCAGAGTTAGAGTCATGTCACATCTCTACTCGGAAACCCCCAAAGCCTACCCCATTCAATCCGAATTTCTTTTTTGTGGGTAAACGAGTGGGGTGGCTCAGGAGAAGGAGTGTCATCCTCTGCTTCTCCACTGCTTAGCCTGTTAGCCCCCTCTAGCCAGACCTGTTGAAGTCCTGCTTATCTTTCAGAGACCAAAGCTAAATGGACCTACTTCTGATTCTCTTGTTTGCATTTACCTTGCTTCCCCAGATTCTCATAGTACTTTGTTTTCTATCATGTATTGTGTTCCCTAAATTATTGATAGAGCCATTATGCCACTCTCACACTGGGACGGCTCTAAAGCCAGGAACCAGGTCTCTTTCCTTTTTATGTTCCCAAAACTACCAGCAACGTGCTATTAATTTATTCAAGAAACATTTTCTCTATACACACTTCAGGAAGTATTTTTGAACGTTTTGGAAATTGGGAATGTTTTCTCCTCATAGAAACCATTGCTCAGCTTGTTCTTTATGCTTGTTTTGGTTTTGGTTTTTGTACACTCGTACACTGCAGTCACCTTCTGGAGGTTTGAATAAGGGCACAGCAGACTGTAGACCTTCTGGTTCTTGTGTAGCCCTGAAGACAGAAGGAGCCTACCTGAAGTCTGGTCTCCAGGGCTCATTCGTTAATCTCAAAGGCCCTTATGGCTTCTATTTCTCGTTCCCCCAATATTTCCTAAGGTCTCCATTGCTTTTTCACAGCAGTGATTAAACCTGCTGGGAGAACTTTCCTAGGCCCACCAGCTTTCCCATAGTTCAGACATGCAAATGCCTCTGACACAGTGTAGCATCCATTTGAGGATCTGCAGTTCATCCACAGGGGACATGTTTTTGTGTTCACTGCGCAGAGTAATGCTTTGCATTTCTATAAGAACAAATACACTCCAAAGTTCTTGCATAGAGACCACTAGTTTCCAAACTTTAACACAAATGTGAATTACTTGAGGAGCTTTTAATTGTCCCCTTCCATATCCTGGTTGCACCCAATACCAATTAAATCAGAACAAGGGTGAGGCAATCAGGGGTCCATAGTGTTATTAGAGGTCAGCAGGTGATCCCAATGTACATCAAGGTTTGAGATCCACTGGATCAACTGTAATCATTCCCCATCTCTAGCATGTGTAGCAAATCCCTGCTTTTGTCTCTCTTCAGCACCCCCACAATATTGAGCAACAGGGACAAAGAAGCCCAGGGGATCCTTTAAATATCTTCAGTCCTCTCTTACCTGGAGCTCACGCTGCCGACCTCGAAGGGAATCCAAATCTCTGAAATGATTCTGCTGCTGTTGGTCGACAGTGGCATCCTGGGGGGTTCAAAGTGGGGTAAGAGCCCCAGGGCAACCCTCTCCATTGGTTTTCAAGGTCACTGAGTCTCTCAAAGACAACACCAATGCCCCTCCAATCCCAATGCACCCCCTCACCTTATACAAAGGGGCAGAACTTGCCATTCCCTGGATCCGGGGCAGTGCCGCCCACCAGGATTCACGAGACCCAGCTGAGCCCCAGGAATGGTTCAGCAGGAAAGTGTAGGTGTCCAGAAGTGGGAACAAAAACAGAGAAAAGCTAAGTAGGTACAGGGGAAGGAGAGATTCCATGAAGGAGTAGGTTACTGTTGGGGTAAAGGACTCATACCCAAATGGCTCAGGACAAAGCCAGAATCGGGAAGAAGTAAAGTAATGGAAAAGCCCCAGCTACTATCTGGCATCAGATAGTGATTCCATGATGCCTTCTAAAACAAGGAAAGTTTTAGGAGAAATGGGATTTCCCCAGCTTTCACCAAACTAGCCCTAAGTTAAGGAAGGGGCTGGAGTCTACTCAAGCTGCACTTCAACTTCAAGTGTATTTCCTTCTCCCCTAATCACTGATTCTTGAAATGTTTTCCAGTTAAAAAAAATCTAACAATAAACTTGATTTTACCAATAAGGGAAAAGAATCTGAGTCACACAAGGCCAAAGGTGAATTCCAAGTTATTTTTTTCCCACTGTACCATATGTCCTCATTTAATTTTCATCTTTCACAGTTTCTAATCTGTTTTTTACTAGCCAGCCACCCAGCCAACCAAATTCTTACCTAGGTAGCTAAGTCAGTTTCAGAAAGCTCCATTTTCCAGAATAACTCTTTTTAAAGGCCCACTTCCTTCCTCATTGGAACATCTTGAGGTCTTTAAAGAGAAAGAGAGAAAGAAAAAGATAGTGTGAAGAAAAAATGGGAGAGGAAACTCACTGGAGTGGCTGCTTTATGGATCCCAAGGATTTTCAATGTAGCAACCCAGTCTCCCAGGGCCAGCCCTGTGACTCAGTAGTTCTCAACCTTGACTGCATATAAGAAATGACGGGGGAGCTTTTAAAAGTTCCTATGCCCAGGCTTCACATTAGACCAATTAAATTGGAATCTGATTAGAAACCCAGAAGGTGGGATTTTTAAAGCTTCTCAGGTGATTCCAATGTGCAAAAGCACTGCTCACAGGCTAAGACTTGTATACAAATGTCCGGGACAGGGGCGGTAACAGACGAGTATGAGAGAGGGCAGTTCACTTACAACAGTGTGAAAAGTCAAGCTAAGCAGTCACCCAATAGGGGATGAAGTCACACCTTAACTTTAACAGAAAGTTTCTAATTTTATTGTCAACCTTCACTTTTTCATCCACCTTTATTCCTCCTTGCCTATTCAGTAAAACTATAGAGACAAAGAAAGCAATAATGCTAACATGATAAATACTATTCCTCATTAGGGGTGATGTATCTTTTCTTCCGGTCCTCAATGAATCCCCAGAGCTGAAATAAACCTGTGCACACTCCTACCATCCGTCTGCTAGTGTGGACACCTCGCACATTGGTTCTTCCTTTTCACTCCCCAGAGCCATATTTCTCCCACCAATATTCATTTAGGGGTCAACTGCATGGAAGAAATCTGGGAAGGCTTTAAGGGAAGCATTAATCTGATTAGTATTTACCTATGACCACCTCAAAGAAAGCATAGTTTGGATGTTATGAGCTAGCTAGGATTGGGATATTAGGAAATGTTTGGGAAGGCAGCTTGAGGGAGGAAAGAACACCGAAGATAAGCATAAGGTATGCTTGGAATCCTATGATGCTACACTGGAACCATCAAATATATGGCTGAACATTTATCTTCTATTCCAGGTAAGCAAATTAGACTGTATTTCAGATACGTCTTTATAAATGAGTTGGGAGAGGCGTCGTGGTGCAGTGAACAGCAGGATTTGATGACAGGTTCACATCTGAGCTCTATCACTAACTAGACCTATGAACCTGGGGGAAGTTTAATAACCTTCCTCAGCCTCAGCTTGTTAAGGCTGGTTAAAAAAAGGGGGGCAGGGACTAATATCTACCTTGCAGGTTCATTTTAAAAATCTTGCATATAAATGTCTAGTATGGTGAATGGAAATAATAGGCACTCAATAAATAATTGTGGCAGACCGAGTAATAGAATAGTAACTGTATTAGCAGCAGCAGCAGCAATAGTAATTGTTATTATTGGAGTATATTGCCAGCTAAATACTTATATTTGAAACTGAGAGCTCTTAATTTTATTCCATTTTTAGGTCTTTTTTAGATCTTGATATGAATAATGTAGGTACACCAACTAAAACTGACAATTATTAAAGAAATTCCTTTAATTTCTAGTTTTAAGATACTGGAATGGTATGAGAAGGCTCAAGACAAACTTTCTACACTTTAAGCCAGTGAGACCAGAAAAAACAAATGGTCTTTGGTTTCAAAAACGATAAATAAGAATAAGAGATATGATAACAAATGCAGTATGCAGAACTGGTGAAGTGAAAAGCATGAACAAATTTAAATTGAGAGAGACTTCTTGCTGAATATCTGAAAAAATAACTCATTTAACAGAATAATGAGGAAAGGAAAGAAAAGAATGACTCAACAAAACCTGTCAAAAAGGTGTATGAAAACTTCCTCCTGCTGTTTGTGAATGCATCAGGGAAATTATCAACAAATGCATAAATTATTTTATAAATCAAAGAAAAGTATTGAAGAGTTGTATAATTTGAGGAATGTTTTTTCATCTCCCTGAACATTAGTTTCCTCATCAGTAAAATTGTGATGATAATAATGGTAGGTTGTTACACGTGTGAAATTACTGAGCTGGTGGCTCATGTAAAGCATTCAACATAGGGCCAGCTTTTGTATTGGTTCTCATTTTTATCTCTGCTGCTAGGATTCAAGAAATTTAAAAGGATTTGATGACATTTCAGAAAATAATTATCTGGCTAATTTCTGATGTCCAATTCTGCTACAAGGTTAGAGTGAAGTTTTAGGTATGGCCCTGGCTGCTGGGTCCTCACTTGTTCTTAATTTGTCAAGTAGGAACTACTAAACTTATGAAAGAATTTAGGAATTCTGGGTTTTAATCAGTCAGACTAGCTGTGTCAAGAGATAACACCCCTATTAACCCATTATGCTTTGTCTTTAAAGTTTTGACCAGAAAGCCGTGTTATAAAGAGTTTTTAATTTCTAACAGTGGAAGTTCCTTTCTGATTAGGTACAAACCCAGACTCATATCTCTGAACCATATTGGTGAGTATGCAAGAACTTGATAAGGAGTGAAAGCACACAAAAGAGTAGCCGAATTGGAGTTTGTCCTGATGGGTCACTCATCCTTAAGCAATGAACACAATGGACTTTAAAAAGATTATAGGGCAAGGCTTTCTACTTCATTCATCTATTCATCAAATATTTTAAGGGCTTAATCAGGGTCAGCCAACTGCTACAACAAGCAACCCCCAAATTGCACTGATTTTTCACTACAAGATTTAGTTCTCACATATAGAGTTCAATCAGGTATTTCTGGTCAGCAGTTTTCATCCAAGCAATGACAAAATCCGCATAACTTCGATTCAGTGACTCTGCCATTCTTTAGGATCTCTTCAGAGCCCTCTTCTGAATTGTGTGTACTCATCCAGTCAATAGGCAAAAAACAACAAGATCTTGGAAGATTGAATGCCTAATACTAACCACCTCAGCTTAGAATAGATATGCATTTACTTGTGAATAATGCATTATCAAGAGCTGGTTATATGGTTCTACCTAGACCTTCTTGCATCTGCAAGAGAAGCTGAGAAAAGTAGTGGGGTAGCCACTTCCCAGAAACAACTCTATGCAGTAGAAGGTGAGTGTGATTTTGTGTTGCTTAGCTAGCCGCCTCTGCCACAAGCACCTAGGTGCTGGGGATTGAGCAAGTTAAAAAAAAAGAAGTCCCCCTCTCATGGAGTTTACAGTCTAGTTCATTCTCAGACCAATAAGGAGCTCAGTTCAGTGTGCTGGATTGCCTTATATCAACTTGATATTGCCCCTACCCCTGCCTACATTTGTGTAATTACACTTCTCAGAATCTTGTTCCAGTGTGGACCTGAGTTAGATTTTGCCACTAAGGCATTCATAAAAGATTTGAAGAGAAGCAGCCATTTTTCTCAGAAACAGCTGTTTACAGGCACATGAGATCATTGCTGGCAGTGCTCCTTGGCTTTCGATGCCTCTCCTGGGAATCACCTGCTCCAGGCAGGCAGCAGTGATCAGCAGCAGTAGCAGCTTCCAGTGGTTCCAGCCATGCTCTGGAGAATAACACACTTCGGTGCTCTGGGATCCCAGGATCTTTGAGATGGATTCTCCTGCAATCCCACACTTTCAGGTTTGTAGAAAAAAACAGCCTGCCAAAATTTCTCTCCCACAGCCCTTCTAATGTTCCGAGTTAACTTTTTTTTTTCCAATTCAAATGACTAGAGTGGCTTCTGTTCTCTGACCAAACCCTGACACACTCAGGATGAAAAAGCCCAGTGTATTTATTTAGCAAATCAAAAAATATATATTTTTCACTGTCTAATTCATGCCAGCTCCTGTGCTAGTTGCTAGAGAATATGGTGATAAGTCAAATAGTTAAACTTCTGCTTTCATTGTTGTTGTTTTGCCTTTTTTTTTAAATATAGTCAGTGAGAAACACACTAAAGAACATAAATCAATAAATATATACTCTCACTAGTGCTATAAAGCAAAATTACAGGGTTCTAGTGAAGAGTACAAGATGACTTTTTTTCAAATGGGATAAAAATAAGAGTTGGGATGTACATACTCGCACCACCACCAAGCTAAAAAAGAAGAAGAATCAAGGGTAATTCAATAATATATTACTAGTTGAAAGAAGTTTTGTAGAACCTTTGGAATATGTAACTAAAGAAATGTCCTTAATGCCTCTGAATTGTAAAGACATGATGGCATATCACAACAGGGGTCACAGTGTGTCAAGGTCACAATAAATGTCTTCCAAAGGCAAGAAGACTTACTTGGTTTTTATGTAGAAAGACAAAATATTTCAGCTTAGCTATATTCCTCAAGGATTTTTGTCAACAGTAAAATGTAAAAACAGTTGGCTATAGATACCGCTTTTATATATATTCAAATATTGGAATTTTAGACCAAAATTCATTGGAGAGAAGGGGCCAAGTAAAGCAGGTAGATACCTTCTCTTGGTCAAGAAAAGATGGTCTTTATATTGTCTGCACACACGAATCCCATTTATCAGTTAGTGACTAAACTACTCATTTAATTTTATTTTATAAACTAGACTGGAGGAAGAGCATCAATATTCACTCTTGGGGGGTGGTGATCTTAATCATATGTAAATTACAAGATATAATTGGCTTGTGTCCTTTTTATTTCAACATTTGATCTTAATAATAATATGGTTAAAAATAATATTATATTAGTAACTTATAGAAAAAAAAAAAGGAAGGCAACAATCAAGCCCCATCCTAAACTTGACCAGGACATGTGAAATGTTTATAAAATTCTGTTTGGGTCCTTACAGTACATCTCTTCAGCCTCCTAATTCATCACATGAATCTGTGAATACAATCAAGAAGATCTCTGTGCAGTAGTTTAAATCTCAGCATCTGGCCAGTCCATCTGCTTGCCCAGTACCAGAAATGAGTCTTGTTCTGTATAACCAGGCTTCCAGCATACATTTATTTATCTAAAAAATATTGAACACTTCACATATGTTGGACCTGGAAGTTATAACTGAAGAGGATATACATGAACCCTATTCTGATAGAGTTTAGATTTGTGGCATTGGGAAGGGGGAGATATAAGGGGAAGATGGAAATACATAAGAGGAAGAATAGGGGCAAGTAACCCAAATTTGGCAGGTTTGAGAGGGTTCCCCAGGAGGAATGCCTACCAATTAAGATTTAAAGGAAGTTATCCTGGCACAGAAAAGAGCTAAATAATTCAGGCAGATCTTACAACCTTAAGAAACCCAGAGATAAGAGAGACCATGCCAAGTATCCTGTTGGAGAAACAGAAAAAGTTCAATTTGGTTGTATTATAAAGTACAGTGTTGAGTGCTGGAATAGATGAGGTCAGAGAATTTAGCAGGAATAGATTTTAGGCATCTGCTAGCCCATGTTAAGGAGTTTGAACTTTATCTGAAGAATGCCCATTGACATTGCAAACCAGAGAAGCAATAGGATCAAATTTGCATTTTGGATATTTTGCTTTAGCTGCCATGTGGAGAATGAAAAAGAAGGAAAAAAAGACTGGAGGACAAGGAGGCTTAAAAAAGATTACTATAGTTCATGCAAGAAATGATGGCAGTCAAAACTATGACAGTGAACCCCTTCTGTATTTACTAACTACTATTCCATTTCATTTAGACTTGGGTTCTTAACTTACTCCCCAGATGTGAAAGTCCTACTCCAAATTAGTCTCAGTAGCTGAATTTCTACTACATGATATCAAAAGTACTTAAAGTAATTGATTTCCATGGGGACCGTCTGCTGATTGCCTTAACCAAGTTTCTCCCCATCATGATACGTTATACTCACCTAGTGGGACATGTATTTCTTGCCTATCACAGACATTTCCCTGAACAACTCTTAGTTAACTAATGATGCCCAGAGACCATGAAATTCCTTGATATTCTTCTATAAAACTGCCTGCTCTCCAAGTCCTTACCATGCTGCCCTCTTCTACCACTGCTTAAGCTCCAATTAGAACCAGAGCAATAGTATGGGCACTAATTTGCAAGGATAACGATTTTAGAATTTTGATCCTGCTCCAATCTTAAAAAACCTAGGTAAGGCATATCCTCACGGAAACTTGCCCAGTCTATATTTAATAGCTATGCTATTTAATAGCTACTTTGGCTTAAATAGAGAAATTTGTTTTTTAAATGTTATGAAGGCAATTATAAGTTTACAGTTACGTTGATTGATCATTCATTAAGTTGTCATTGGAGGTCAAATCTATTATTAGAAATTTGTTTAATTCTGGAAAGGATAAAAAATGTAAAATTGTGTGCAGTGCTTCCTTTCAGAAAGTTAACAAGCTAGTTGAGAAGGCAATGAAAATTGACAATGAACATTTAACTAATAATATAAGATATTCAGCTAGACCTTGGTATAATACAGATCTGTTTAATTTGAATGCTTATTGTGTGCCTGGCTCTTTGCCAAATGCATGGCATTTCCTATATTATTTCATTATTATAACAATCCTGTAAAGCAGTGCTGGTGTTCTCCTTTTTAAAATGGCATTAAGAAGTGGCTGGCCCAAGATTTCATAAATGATAAGTAGGAAAAGTGGATTCAGATCCAAGTCTGTTTCATCAGAGAGGATTTGCTTTTTAGCCCTATGCTGTGGAAGCTTATTTCCTAATACCCACTTCACATCCTAATCTAAAACCCATTGTATTCAATTAAAATACGTTCTGAAAAGGAATAGATGGGAAATGAAGAAAGACAAAGATGGCAGATTATTTTCAATTTTATGGTACCTCCAATTAATTTATTATGGCTTCCCTAAAACACTCTCTCCAGAGGAGTTACATTGGTTGCAAATAACCTATGATAGTATTCTGAGACTGCATTTGAACTCAGTGAAAAACAGTGCCATCTTTGCTTTGTGATGTCTAACCTAAAAACAGAATAGAGAAGTTTGATGTGTGTTTCATGTCAGTGGCTCTTTCTGCAATGGAGTCCTAGAGATATGAGTCATATGATTGCCTAACAGCAGTGAGGATGCAAATGCATGTTGCTATCAAATGTCTAGTCTAGCTTCTTATAATTCTACATCTCCATCCCAGTTGTGTCCTGCAACCTTGGGGGGTAAAGGAAATAAAGAAGAGAAGTGTAAGGAATTAATAGACCAAATTGTCCCTTTCCAATACAGTTGAGCCATTAGCACATGTGGCTATTGAGCACTTTAATATGCTTAGTGTGACTACAAAACTGAATGGGTTTTTAAAATTTTTATACTATGCTAGTTTTATACTTTAAAAACCAGCTACTCAGTCACATTTAGTCTGGACTTGTAATTATTATTTCTGGATTTTAAGAAGCTGTTTTATATATGTATAATCTGGTATGTTGAGATAAGAATGAAGCTGATCAGGTTGGAATTAAGGTAATTTAGAACACAAGGGTAAGGAAGACATTGTCTATATTTTAGAATCTTACCTACTCTTTGAGACCAAATGAAGAAAGGTTTATTTTGTCCAGAACCTAAATTTTCTGTAGCAAATAACCTAAATCAACCTGTCTGGATGGCTCATTTAAACAATCGAAACACAGGGAGCCCAGAATAAGAATGAGGGCCTTTAATCCTGTATAGTTTAATGTAATCCCTGAATACATCCTAGAATATATTAAGCAGATAATCAAAAAGTATTGGCAAAGTTCTGAGGGGATGAGAGAAAAAATATTGAATTATTAAACTTTACCAACAAGGAAAACCCCGATACTGTGTCAAATGTTAGGGACACCCAAATCAACAAGCCAAGCCCTTGATCTTGAGGCTTACTTTTGAGAAGCTTACACATACAGCAGCAAAGTTTAGCCTACATATAGGTACACCTAAGAGTTACTTCTGGAGGACCTCTTTTGTTGCTCAGATGCGGCCTCTCTAAGCCCAATTCTGCAAATGAAAACATTGCCCTCCCTTCTATGTGGGGCATGATATGCAAGGGTGAATGTCTCTCTGGCAGCATGGGAGATGACTCCCAGGGATGAGCTTGGGATCAACAATGGGCACTGTGGGATCAACAATGACCAAAAGGAGAAAAAGAAGTGTAACAAATAAGGTATCAGTGGCTGGTCACTCTTAGGCAAACTTCAGTTAGATATTGCTACCTATCATAACTTGCCAAACCCCAACCAAAACCATTCCATCCAATCCTAAAGAACACCTAGGGCAATATATAAGATTCTGCAAAGGTTCCATGCACTAGGGTAACTTTCTAGAAACCTACAACCTCCAGATAGGTCCCTAGACCATATAAGTCCTTAAACATAGAGGGGCCAACTTCTCCAGAACATCGTTTAGTTCCCTCTCCCTACCCCATATTGTTGATAGCCCCTTCTAACATGAGAGAGTTATAATGGGCATACCCCAAATACCCCTAAAGAGTAGGAGAAAGATCAAAGTTGATGGTGGAGTTATACAGAGAAGGTAGGGTTTAAGAAACTAGTATGATTGCTAAATCATTAAATTGATATTTCTTTTAGTCTCAAGTATCTTAGAGCAGCTAGAAGTAAAAACCTAAAATTGTGGAATTGTAACCCATACCAAAGTCTGAAAACTTTTCTATAACTAATTGTTGCACTGTGCTTAGAAACTTATTGCCTTTTTTGTATTATTTTTCACAAAAAATATATTAAAGTTGATTGTGATGATAAAAAATATTTATCCTTCTAGCCTCCAATGTTCTGGAGCAGCTAGAAGGAAAAAATTGAGATGATAGTATGGTAGCCCATGACAAATTCTGGGATCTTTCCGGTAACTACTTAGTCAAGTGTTCTTTGAAAACAATTGCTTTTTTCTTTCTTTACTTTGTATGTTTGTTATATTATACAATTTTTAAAAAGTAAAAGAAAAAAATAGCTACTTTATTTGTTATTGTCATTTAAATATGTTTAGAATAACCTGGGTATGTAATTCGACATTTTCAACTGTAAATTTTGAAGACATAAACAGATTAGGTAATTCCAATGAAAATGAATATTCAAATTGAAATGTTCTATAAGTGTAAAATACACACTGGATTTTGAAGACTGAGCATACACACAAAAAAGAATGTAAGATTTGTTATTAATAATTATATTGATTACATTTTGAATATTTTAATACATTTGATTAAATTAAATATATATAAATTAATTTCACCTCTATCTTATGGTAAATATGGTTACTAGAAAATTTTAAACTGCACATGAGACTCATATTTTATTTCCACTAAATAGCATTTGGCCAGACACTATGGAAGACCAGAAGGACAGAAGGACTCTATAGTGAGAGAGAAGTCAGTATTGATGTAACTGAACATACTTGTGGTGGTTGTTGTTCTGAGTCAGTGTCTCTTGAACTTTTTTTGTTGTTGTTATTGCCCATTCAGGAGTCTTTTTAGATATTTCTTCCTCTAATCATGCTCCCCATAACATTTTAATTTCAATTTTTGCTACTTTGTGGTGATGTTGCTTCCATTGAAAATGCGTGTTCTAGGTGAATAGGGAAAGAGTAGGTAATCAGAAGTCCTAGTAAAGATAGAATGTAGCTTCAGACAGTGTGAGGTGATGACAAATGAGTTATGAATCAAGAGAGAAATAAGTAAGCTTAAGAATAAGTTGATACAATCTGAGGAGGAAATCAAGAAGAAAAATCCATTTACAATTGCTACCAAAAGAATAAAATATTTAGGAACAAACTTAACTAAGGATAAAAAGACCTATACAGAGGAAATTATAAGATATTGCTAAAAGAAATCACAGAAAACTTAAACAAATGCAAGGACATACCGTGTTCATGGACTGGAAGACTAAATATAGTTAAGATGACAATTCTACCTAAATTGATTTACAGATTCAATGCAATACTATTTAAAATCCCAAAAGCTTACTTTTCAGAAATAGAAAAACCAATAACCCAATTTTTCTGGAAGGGCAGTTTGCCCCGAATAGCTAAAAATATCCTGAGAAAGAAAAATGAAGTCAGAAGTCTCACACTACCTGACTTTAAAGTGTATTATGGAGCTACAGTGGTCAAAACAGCATGGTACTAGCATAAAGATAGATATATTGACCAATGGAATCAAATAGAGTGTTCAGATATAGACCCTCTCATCTATGGACAATTGATCTTTGTTAAGGCAGTCAAGCCAACCTGGAACAGAACAGGCTCTTCAATAAATGGTGCCTGGAGAACTGGATATCCACATGCAAAGGAATGAAAGAGGATCCATATCTCACACACTATGCAAAATTTAATTCAAAGTGGATCAAAGACCTAAACATTAGATCTAAGGCCGTAAAACTTTTAGAAGAAAATGTAGATAAATATCTTACAAATCTTATCATAGGAGGTGGTTTCCTAGATCTTACACCTAAAGCATGAGAATTGAAGAAAGAAAGAAAGAAATGGAAACTCCTCAAAATGAAACACTTTTGTGCATCAAAGAACTTTGTCAAGAGAGTAAAAAGGCAGCCTACACAATGGGAGGCAATATTTGGAAATGATATATCAGATAAAGGTCTAGTATCCAGCATATATAAGGAGATTGTTAAACTCAACAACAAAAAAACAAACAATCCAATTACAAAATGTGCAAAAGACATGAATGGACTCTTCTCAGAAGAGGAAATACCAATGACCAAAAGGCACATGAAAAGATGCTCAACTTCCCTGACTATTATGATGAGGCAAATCAAAACCACAATAAGATATCATCTCACACCCACCAGAATGGCCATTATCAATAAAACAGAAAACGAGACATGCTGGAGATGATATGGAGACAGAGGCACACCTATCCACTATTAGTGGGAATGTCAAATGGTACAACCACTGTGGAAGGCAGTTGGCAGTTCCTCAGGAACCTAGGTATAGAATTGCCATATGATTCAGCAATATCATTGCTAGGTATCTACTCAGAGAACATGAGGGCAAGGATACAAGCGGACATTTGCACACCAATGTTTATAGCAGCATTATTTACAATTGCCAAGAGATGGAAACAGCCAAAATGTCCATCAACAGAGGAGTGGGTAAACAAGCTGTGGCATATACATATGATGGAATATTATCCAGCTGTATGTATCAACATGGATGGACCTAGAAGACATTATGCTGAGTGAGATTAGCCAGAAACAAAAGGACAAATACTGTATGGTCTCACTGACCATATGTTCACTCATATGCTGAGTGAACCTGGAGAATTTCAGTTAAGAGCACAGACAATCAGGAGATAGAAATAGGGTAGATATTGGGTAATTGGAGCTGAAGGGATATAGTTGTGCAACAGGACTAATTGTAAAAATTCATAAATGGATAGCACAATACTACCTAACTGTAAAACAATAATGTTAGTACACTGAATGAAGCTGAATGTGAGAATAAAGGGAGGAGGGCTGGGGGCACAAATGAAATCAGAAGGAAAGATAGATAATAAAGACTGAGATGGTATAATCTAAGGAATGCCTAGAGTATATAATGATAGTGATTAAATGTACAAATTAAAACATGTTTTTGCATGAGGAAAAAGAAGGAATGTCAGTATTTCAAGGTGTTGAAAATAGATGGTAATGCATATTTTAAAACTTTAACTTCTGCATGAGACTAAAGCAAAAAATGTTTACTTCATGCAAAACTCATATTTTGACTAGTACATTTCCTAATATAACTTATATGGACAGTTTAACTGAACATCATAAGTACATGAAACCTTGAGTATGGCATGAGATTTTGTAGGTCTGTCCAGAGTGATGCCCTGATATAGCTTTTGCAATGTGACTGTGTGATTGTGAAAACCTTGTGTCTGATGCTCCTTTTTTCTACGTTATGGACAGATGAGTTAAATATATGGATTAAAAATAAATAAATAATGGGAGGAACAAATGTTAAAATACATATAGTAGACTGAAATGCTAGTGATCAATGAAAGGAAGTGGTACGTGGTATAGAAAAAAATAGGGGCAACAAAGGTTAAAATATATTGGGTAGATGGAAATACTACTTGTCAATGAGAGGGAGAGGTAAGGGGTATGATACGTATGAGGTTTTTTCTTTTTATTTCTTTTTCTGAATTGATGCAAATGTTCTAAGAAATGATCACGGTGATGAATATACAACTATATGAGTTATTGATTATATACCAAGAAGGGAATGATCATATGGTAAGAATGCTCATGTTTGTATGTTGTTATGTTTTTTAAAAATTTTCAAAATTAAAAAAAGAAGAAGAAGGTGATAGAGGTACCATGATGAGAATTTGATATGGAGTGTGAAGAACTGGGATTAGTGTCCACATTATTAACTCACTTTTTCTTTGTCTACTCCTTTGGACTATACATTTTTTCTAGATAGGGAAAATGTTGAGGCAGCACCTAATTCAAGAAAATACCAACATGGAATTATTGTATAATAATATAATAATTACTATTGTATTGTGTTGTTTATACTAATTCCTCCCACAGAGATAGAGGCCAAGTCTATATTTGAGATGGAATGAGGAAATGAGCAAATATACGTAGCATGTGACTGCTTCATTTCCTGATTTTGGTATTTAACCAAGTTAGCACTCAACCATCAGGGATCTCTCTCTGACCTTCACCTTCCTCTTCTTTCTGCTCCTCATGTACCTGTATTAGATGGTAAGATGAGGGTAACTGACTTAGAGGAAGACGAAAACCAAAAGACAGGGAAAAGGTAAATTAATACTATTTTCTGTAAATGATTTATGTAAATAATATTTATTTCCTTTGTAACCCATCTCTTAATATGATTTATTGTTATTTATTTGATGAGACAAAAGCACCTGCTCCTATATGTTATCTGGAAACAAATTTCTTAAAATATGTCAAATACAAGCTTGGAAATTGTATTAGTCAGGAGGTAGCAGAACCAACAGAAGATATATAAAAATATTATGAGATTTTTATAAGAATTGTCTCACCCTAACTATGGGAAAATGCAAGTCCAAATTCTATAGGACAAGCCGCAAGCTGGTAAGTCCAATGAAGCTTTTTGATTAATTCCTCAGGAGGAACTGCCTGGTTGAAGTACAGATAGAAGTTCTTCCTTCTGACTGCTGAAATCATCACTTCTCCTATTACAGCCTTTAACTGATTCCATAAGACTTCTTTTATTGCTGAAGTCAGTCTTAGCTGATTGTAGATATAATCAGCCACAGTTACAATCAACTTACTGATGACTTAAATCCATGAATTATCTTTGCAGTAACAATCTGGCCACTGCATCCTTGACCAAACAATTGGACACCATAACCTAGCACACTTCCTTAAACCATACTTGATCTCTAAATTAAAAAAATAAAATTCATATTTTAGCCTAATGATACTCAACTGTTCCTGTGCACAACCAGAAATGCACTAATTTTTCCCAGAATACGGTACAAGTCTTTGGGTAATAATCATTCAATTTGATATCCTATAACTTAAATACTCCAATGTGAAGTTAATACAGATTATGTGACATGAAGAGGAGATAAGATGGGGAATAAAACAAAGATATTTGCTTTTTATGTTTATATACACAAACAAACTCATAACCAAACAAGAAGAAATCTTATAGCAATTGCAGTCCTCATTTCTGTGACTGGCCATGTGGCCATAGCTCATATTTACAACTACATTTTACCACAACTCATTCCATAGACCCCTTACCATCAGTAAGCACCTCAGTTGTCAAGGTTCTTTGCCTAGAGGGGTGACCCAAATCTTCATTCCTGAAGTTTCTGAGTCACTGGTAGTCCTCCTGGATTGAGTTGTTGTAATTTTCCATTGACTTTAATCACAGGGCATAGTAGTTCTAAGAGATGCCCTAGAGGGTTACTCAGAAAGCTAAATAGAGAACTACCATATGAACTGGCAATCCTACTACTAGGTACATACCCAAAAGAATTAAAAGCATGGACTCAAACAGATATTTGCACACTAATGTTTATAGCAGCATTATTCACAATTGCCAAAAGATGCAAGCAACCCAGGTATCCATCAACCAATGAATGGATAGAAAAAAATGTGGTATATACATACAATGGAATTTATTCAGCCATTCAAAGAAATGAAGTTCAGATACATGTGACAACATGGATGAACCTTAAAGACATCATGTTGAGAAAAATAAGCCAGACACGAAAAAGACAAATATTGTATGATCTCATTGATTTGAAACAATTAGAAAACATTAATTCATAGAGTTAGAATCCAGAATATCATTTACCAGGGAATGGAGTAAGGGTAGGGAATGAGAAGTTAAGTCTTAAAATGTATGGAGTCCTGGGCGTGCAACTGCGGCTCAGTGGCAGAGTTCTCACCTGCCATGCCAGAGACTCGGGTTCAGTTCCTGGTACTGCACATGTTAAAAAAAAAAAAAACATATATATAATATTCATATATATATGGAGTCCTATTTGGAATGATGGAAATGTTTTGGTAAGGGATAGAGTGATGGAAGCATAATGTTGTGAATACACATAATAGCAATGAAATATATTTCTGAATATGATTAAAAGTAGAAATGTTAGATTGTATATATGGTAATAGAATACAATTTTTTTAATCCATTCAATTACACTACCCAAGCAGTGACTCTAAGTTCAGCCATGGACTTTAATTAATAGTACAATTCTAATAATGTGTTATCATCAATTGTAACAAATGTTCTGTATCAGTGTAAGGTGTTGTGGTGTAGTGGTATGGGAATCCTGTATTTTATGCATGATTGTTCTGCAAACCCACAACTTCTCTAAAAAGGGGGTAAAAAATAGGTGCCATAAAGTATCTCTTATATCCCAGCAAACTCTTCTTTACCTCAATTGTGTAGTTGCAATTCTATTTCCCCTTGATAGTTAGGTTTAATCATGCCAGAGGCATGAAAAGCCCAAAGTGGACAAGTGGTAGTCTTAACTTCCAGTTCAATGGAAATATTTCATCTCCTAGTGGAAGCACTCCTCCTCTTGGAACTGAGACCAATAGGCCAGGAAAACATGAGGTTTCAGGGACAGAAATAGCAATTTTTCTAGTGGATCACTAGGAGTAAGTGAGTGGTGCCACTCCAATTTTCACCTCTTAATTCCTGGACCCATGAATCCCAGCTATGGAGGAAATAACACCATAAAGTGGGAGCTGATTTAGAGTATACACAACCTCCTGGAGAACATTTCACCAACTCTACAAGGTATTGCCACCTTTTTGGCACCATAATTGAGTCTTCAAAAGGCCATCTCACTGTTCTATCAACTTCAAGGTAATTGGTAAGACCAGTGAATTCTATGAGCATGTGCCCATTTCCACACTTCAATTACTGTAAAGTAGGTTCATCAATCAGTAGCAGTGCTACATGGGATACCATGGTGGTGGATAAGGCATTCTCTAAATTCATGGATTGTAGTTTTGGCAGAAGCATTGTGTGCAGGGAAGGCAAACCCATATCCAGAGTACTTGTCTGTTCCAGTTAGAATAAAATGCTGTACCTTTCAGCATGGAAGTAATCCGATGTAATCAACTTGCCACCAGGTAACAGACTGATCACCTCAGGGAATGGTACCATATCAGGGACTGAAAGTTGGTCTCTGCTGCTGACAGATTGCACGCTCAGTAGTGACTATGACTGGGTCAGCTTTGGTGAGTGGAAGTCCATGTTGCTGAGCCCATACATAACCTCCATCCCTATCACCATATTCACTTTGTTCATTAGCCCATTGAGCAATGGCAGGACTGTCTTGGAAAAGAGGCTGACTGATATCCACAGGACGGGTTATCTTATCCACTTGATTGTTAAAACCTTTCTCTACTGAAGTCACCCTCTGGTGAGCATTCACATGGAATGCAAATATCATTATGGTTTTTGCTCACTCAGAAGGGTCTAATCACCTATCCCTTCCCCAGACCTCTTTGTCACCAATTTCCAATCATGATCCTTCCAAGTATCTGACCAGCAAGACAAACCATTGGCAATAGCCCATGAATAATAATACAAATGCACATCTGGCCATTTCTCCTTTCAAGCAAAATGAACAGCCAGGTGAACTGCTCAAAATTCTACCCACTGGCAGAATTTCCCTTCATCACTGTCCTTCACTGATGTCCCAGAAAGGGGCTGTAATGCTGTAGCTGCCCACTTGTAAAAGGTATCTGTAGATCATGCAGAACCATCTGTAAACCAGGCCTGAGTTTTCTCTTCCTCAGGCAACTGAATGAAAGGAACTCCCCAAGAGGCCATAGCTCTGGGCTGGGTAATGTGGTAGAAGTAGGGACAACAGTCATGTGGACCACTTCCTCATGTAACTTCCTTGTGCCTTCAAGACCTGCTCAATCCCTATCTCATATATAATACTTACATTTCATGATAGAGGGCTGCTGTGGATACCCGACTTTGTGGCCAGGCAGGTAAGACAGCACCCAGTTCATGTAGGAAATTCAGGTATCATGGTAACTTGGTGAACCATGGTTAAGCATTCAGTCTCTACTAAGGCCCAGTAGCAGAGCAAATTCTGTTTCTCAAAAGGAGAATTCTTATCTAAAGAGGATAGCAAAGCTTTGCTCCAAAGTCCTAAGGATCTGTACTGTGATTCTCCCATAGGGGCCTTCCAAAGGCTACACATAGCATCTCTATTTGCCACTGACACTGCCAGTCATATTGGATCTGCTGGATAATATGTCCCAAGTGACTTGTTGCAGAGCTTCCTCTTTTTCTGGTCCCCACTCAAACTAGCAACTTTTAGGTCACTTGATCAATGGGCTGGAGTAGCACATGCAAATGAGGAAAATATGATCTCAAAAATCCAAAGAGGTCAACTAGGCATCATGCCTCTTTCTTTGATTGTAGGAAGAACCAGATGCAGCAGCTTATCCTTCACCTTAGATGGGGTATCTCAACATGCACCACACCTCTGGACACCTAGAAATTTCACTGAGGTGGAAGGATCCTGAATTTTTGTGGACTTTATCTCCTACCTTCTCACACATAAGTGCCTCACCATAAGTCTAGTGTAGTTTCCAATTTTTGTTTATTAGGTCCAAGCAGCCTAATGTCAACAACTTAATAGATGGGTGTAATATCTTGTGGGAAGGGGAGACCATTAAGTCCCTGGGGACTAGATTATGTTATAGAGCTAGAGAGTTAATATACCCCTGAGATAGAATAGTGAAGGTGCATCACTGGCCTTGCCAGCTGAAAGCAAACTCATTCTGGTGGTCTTTACTAACAGCAAATGAGAAAAAGGCATTAGCCAGATCAACAGCTACATACCAAATGCTAGGATATGCTGGTTTGAAAAGGTTTATGTACCCTAGAAAAGTCATGTTTTAATCCTAATTAACCTCATGGGAGCAACGGTTTCTTCTAATCCATATTCAGTACTGTATGTTGGAAAATTTAATCAGCTTTTTATCTCCATGGAGATGTGACTCACTCAAGAGTGGGTATTAAATTGGATTAGATGGAGACACGTAAGCCAAGAGATTCAGAGAGAGCAGAGAAGAACAACAGAGCCACAGGAAAGTCACAACAGAAAACGCTGCAGAACCATGAAGCAGAGTTCACAAGCCAGCGACTTTTGGAAATGAAGAAGGAAAATGTCTCCTGGGGAGCTGGAGAGGAAGCTAGCAGATGATGTCATGTTCACCATGTGCCCTTCCAGCTGAGAGAGAATAACTGACCATGTCCACCATGTGCCTTTACACTTGAGAGAGAAACCCTGAACTTCATCAGCCTTCTTGAATGAAGGTACCTTTACCTGGATGCCTTAGATTGGACATTTCTATAGATTTGCTTAAATTGGGACATTTCCATGGCCTAAAAATCATTAACTTGCAACTTATTAAATTCCCCTTTTTAAAAGCCATTCCATTTCTGGCATATTGCATTCTGGCAGCCAGCAAACAGGAACACAGGGGAGGTGTTGATTTGCTCAAGAAATAATACCACATCTGGAACAGCAGCTGAAATTGGAGTCACCACCTGGTTGTGTTTATAATAATTCACTGTCATCCTCCAAGATTCATCTGTTTTCTGCACAGGCCAGATAGGAGAGTTGAAAGATGATGTGGTGTGAATCACCAACCCTGGTTCCTTCAAGTCCTTGATGGTGGCACTAATCTATGCTGCCCCTCCAAGAATGCTGTATTGCTTTTCATTTACTATTTTGCTAGGTAGATGCAGTTCTAGTGGCTTCAACTTGGCCTTTCCAATCATAGTAGGGAACCAATATGGGGATTCTGTCAGTTACTGAGTAAATCTATTCCATTTATACATTCCATAAGTGAGAAAATAACCATAGAATGGTTCTGGGAACCCACTGGACTCATTATGAGATACACCTAAACTAAAACTCCATTGATCACCTGCCTTCATAAGTCCCTACTCTGACTGGTGAACCTCAGTCATGATTTGGGGCTCCTTCAATTAATATCACTTCTAAGCCAGTATTTAATAATCCCAAAAATGTCTGATTGTTTACACAATTACCCTAGTAAAAGGCCATAGGTCTCTTTGGGGAAGACTGGAACAAAGATGAACCATGTGACATTTTGGTGGTATGGCAGAGTCCTTTCCTAAGGAGACCTGATCTTCCCTCTGTTCAAATGGCTCTAGGTCTGTAAACTGCTTCAAGTCTGGGAATTGATTAAGGGGCCATGGCTCTCTTACAAAAGTTCGGCTTTTTTTTTTCCACTTGAGCTTTTCTGCTTATACAGATCAAGTAGGAATTTAGTAGATTGTCCATCTATTTTACTTCTAACCAAGCCCACCTTGTCTTTGGCAATTAAGTGCTGCCACTTAACCTCTGCCAATCCAGATCCAATCATCCCCATTGGGTTTAAGGGTCCAAATTCAATGACAGCAGTTCCCACATTAGTATCTGACCATCAGAGAAGAGTGACAACAGAGCTCTTCAGGGATGATGGAGTTAGTCTCATAAATTTATTACTCACAATCCCGATGAAAGGTTTGTCCTTTACTAATAGCAAAGATAAGCAGTCTTACACAATGAATCTACTCTAATGTTCCAATATCCCTAAAACTTTGGATCCCCTCATCTATTATACAAGAGCAGTTCTGGCATTTCGACCGTAGGCAATGTGGGATACCTTTTGGTCCATGATTCAGCCAACCACCCCAACAAACTCTTTAAACTCTATTTAACCCATTGAATCCAGAGTCTCTGCTTAGTGGGCCCATATCAATAAATTCAACCTGATCTAACATTATATTCCTCCCACCATTATCACAAACGCTTAAAATCCATTCCCACCTGTATGTCCAGATTTCTGTCTATATAAATTGGAAAAATCATGCCGTTCTTTTGGAATTTACTGTACTTCCTCATGGGTCACAGTTTGTACCTCATCTTTCAGAGAATATTGGGACTTTAGTTATAGTTTTGGGAAAAAGAGGAATGGTGGGGTGGGTCAAAAGAAGAATTAAAAGTGTCTTGGAAGCCATTTACCTCATTGCAGTTTCATATGATCTAACAAGATGAATCTCCACATAGGGGAGTGAAGGTTGTTTACTTAAGCGAGGTAGTTACAGGTTTATTAGGCATAACAGGGTTGGATGGCAGCTTCCTTAGGGCAGACAGACAGTTAATAGGCTTGTTCCTCGGGGCAGACTGGAGGTTGGGTGGTTGATTCCTCACGGAAGACCATTACAGGTTTATCTGGCAAAGAGTCACCAGAATCTAGGGTTTCACGTCTCCACTGTCATCATTATCAACCCATATGTCCCAATTCCAATTTTTAGGATCCCATTCCTTTCCAATCAATGTCCTCAGTTTGACAACAGACACCATGCAAGGTTGGGGATTTATGTTGTAATTCAGCCATTCATATGAGACTCTTGGCCTGAGTTTCAGAAATCTCAAGTCTATAGCTATATGAGATAAGATTTTCTTTCAGAGAACACATAGAAACTTTCACGTCCTTAGAGCAATGTGTTTATGTTGAGAATTTGAAAGCTTGAGTGCATACCTTTCTTTTGCACCCAGAGTATTTAGGAACAACTAGCTAACATCATTACGTATTTTAACTCCACAAACTCTGTTAAGGTGTCAAAAACTTTCATCCAGAGTCTTGCTTTTTGTAGCCAATTGAGTAGCCATATCCAGTGGTGATATTTTGCTAACCCACTCCATGGTTTATCAACGCCACATTGATCATTGGGATAGAGTCATTAGTGCCTTTGAATCTAATCAGTTTAGAGAGCAAATTTCAAACCACATAATCAATTCAGAAATCTCATTCTTAAGTTTTTGCTTCTCAAAAACCACTCATGGTACCAAGGTTGTAATATTCAGGGTTTTCTAGGGAAAGGGAACTGGCAGCAGATATGTATAAATATTATGAGATTTTTATAAGAACTGTCTCACACCAACTGTGGGGATAGGCAAGATGAAATTTTTTAGAGCAGGCCACAAGCTGGGAACTCCAGTGAACATTTTTGATAAATTATCCAGGAAAGGCTGGCTAAAGTGGAGATGGAAATTCTCTCTAATGACTGAAATTATCACTTCTCCTTGTAAAGCCTTCAACTGATTGGATGAGACTTCTCTCCATTATAAATTAGCACATCAAATTTATCAGATGCCCAGACATTAACAATGATCACAAGTCATACAGAGGCTCAGGAAAATATTTCCCATTCAAGGGAACAAATTAATACAGTAGAGGAAGAGAAGACATTGAACGATTAATCAACTCTCAATCAAATCTCCTAAATCATTTTAATGAATTAAAGGAAGATATGGATTTAGAATTAAAGGGTATCCAGAAGACCATATATGAAGAGAAAGAATAATTAGATAGGATAAAAAGGACATAACACAACTTATGTGGTGAAAGATACAATAATGGAGATTAAAAATATACTAGAGGGGTTCAACAGCACATTTGGACAGGCAGAGGAAAGAATATATATCCTCAGTTATTTGTAGACATAATTGGCCATATTATGGCCACTTATTGGCCTAAATTCACTTACTGATGATTTAGGTCCATCAAATATCCTTACAGTAACAACCAGGCCAATGCTTGCTTGACCAAACAACTGGACACCAAAACCTGGCCAAGTGGACATATGAACTTAACCATCACAGATCTCACAGTATGTCATGAGATGTTAACAGAAAAGGAAAATCTACATTAGGTCTTAGGATAAAAATAAAGTAGATGAGTAAGTATTTTCCTGGTTTTTACTTCTGTCTGAGGGCACAGATACTCTAGCCAACCTACAAAATATTCAAGTCTTGGCAGATTTATTCTCGTAGTAAAAACAGATATGTATCACTACTTCATAAAAATTAAAAACATTCTTAACTTTTTTTATCCTGACTCAAGAAAATTTCTGGTTTAAATTTAGTTTCACCAACAGGCCCTTCTAACCAGAAATATTCCTCAGCTGACCAGCTGGTTTAAATTTTCCCACCAGTTTGGTAGTGATTTTTTCATTGAAAATTTATAAGCTGCCATTCTAGATTTCAAATAAGTCTACTATATGCATTTAAAATGCAGTATGTTGTAAAACTAAATTCTTCCCACTCTTCAGCATCTCTTTTATTTTCTATCATTATAAATGGTGTCACTGTTCTCCCATAGAACCAACCAAAAAAAAAGGAAGTTACCTGAGAATTCATACTCTCCTTGTTCTTTCCATCAAACCAATCATTACAGCCTCTCAATTTCTCCACATAACATTTCTGCATAATCATTGCAACTAGCTCAATCAGTCCCCTATCAGCTCTGTCCAACTTTATAGGGATCTCTCTACTATTCCTTGCCCCTTCACATCAATTATTCTCTTAGGATTGTTTCAGCAGTGACTGGAATGACTAAAATGGCTAAGCCTAAAATGTGAATTTGTTGGCTTAAAAAACTAAAGATGGTAGTAGTTCTGTCCTTAGGCATAATTAGTTACAGACATATTATTAGGTTTCTTTTTTTACCTCCTTCAGCTCTTTTATTGTCAAAGTATTGACCCCATTCTTGCCTAAAGCATACAGCCTTTCTCCACTTGATGGGTGTGGTAGATATGGAGATGTACTAACCAGATCACCCTTCCAGAAAGGACCCGCTGCTCAGTATGGGCAATGTGGGTAGGCAATATCTATTAGGTGTCAGTGCATTTAGTGCCTGCCTCGGCTGCAGAGACTCAACTTACTTGAGGCCACCTTTGCCTAGATACATTGCACAAATGCATGTATCTAGGGACAAAAGGAAGTGGGCCCAAACACTTGGGTCCCATATAAGGCACTGAGGGGTTCCATTTCACTCCAGAGCTCCCTGTTAGATTGGTTAAGGCTTTGTTAGGCCTGCATCACAATTCAACTCCCCCCTCTACCTAATCATGCATCTGATCCATTCCTTTTACAGGTGCTGATCCCTAATAAATACATGCACTCAAAATTCCATCTCCATTTTGTAGATTTGTCCAGAATGATGCCCAGATAAATCCTAGAGTGATGTGAACAGTGAATAGGGAAGTATTTGCAAAGTTCCCTGGGGGGTATGGTGAGAAGGGGGATAATTCAACTTCCCCAAATGGAAACTTCTTGATGGTCTCACAGGCAGTGGGGACAGTCAGAGCATTGGGCCGAGCCTCCAGTCTTGGGGTTTGTTCATAAAAGGTTTAATCCCATGGGGGATAGGCTGAGCCTATTTAAAATTAGGCCTAAGAGTCACCCCCAAGAGAACCTCTTCTGTTGCTCAGATGTGGCCTCTCTCTCTCGGCCGACATGGTAGGCAAACTCACTGCCCTCCCCCTCTCTAAGTGGGACATGACTCCCAGGGGTGTGGACCTTCCTGGCAACATGGGACAGAAATCCTAGAATGAGCTGGAACTCAGCATCAAGGGATTGAGAGAGTCTTCACGACCAGGAGGGAAAAGAGTGAAATGAGACAAAATGAAGTATCAATGGCTAAAAGATTCCAAACAGAGTCGAGAGGTTATCCTGGAGGTTATTCGTATGCATTAAATAGGTATCATCTGTTTAGTTAAGGTGCAATGAAGAGGCTGGAGGGAACTGCCTGAAAATGTGAAGCTGTGCTCCAGTGGCCATGTGTGTTAGTTAGATTCAGTTGTCAACTTGGCCAGGTGAGCATACCTCATCTGTTGCTAATTATATCTGAGCCGGCTAGGAGGCGTGTCTGCTGCAATGAGTGACGTTTGACTTAATTGGCTGGTGCTTAAATGAGAAAGCGCGATGTAGCACAGCCTAAGCAGCTCGGCATTCCTCATCTCAGCACTCGCAGCTCAGCCCAGGCCTTTGGAGATGTAGAAAGAAGTCACCCTGGGGAAAGTTGTTGGAACCCATGGGCCTGGAGAGAAGACCAGCAAAGACCATCCTGTGCCTTCCACGTAAAAAAGAACCTCAGTGGGAAGTTAGCTGCCTTTCCTCTGAAGAACCAACAAAATAAATCCCCTTTTATTAAAAGCCAATCCGTCTCTGGTGTGTTGCATTCTGGCAGCTAGCAAACTAGAACACCATGTTTCTTGAAGATAATTGTATGATGATATGGCTGTTGCGGTGTGACTCGGTTGTTGAGAGCTGAGCCTTGTGTCTGATGCTCCTTTTGTCTACCTTATCGATGGACAAGTGAAACATATGGATTAAAAATAAATGAGTAATAGGGGGAACAAATGTTGGAATGAATCTGGTAGATTGAAGTGTTGGTGATCAGTGTGGGGGAGGGGTGGGGGTATAGTATGTATGAATTTTTTTCTGTTTTCTTTTTATTGCTTTTTCTGAATTGATGCAGATGTTCTAAGAAGTGATCATGATGAATATACAACTATGTAATGATAGTGTGAGTTATTGATTATATAACAAGAATGGAATGATCATATGATAAGAATGTTTGTGTTTGTATATGATTATATATCATAAATAAAAAATTAATTAAAAAAAAACTCAATCTCCAGTGTCTACTTCCAAAGAACCCAGCCTGCAAGAGGTTGTGGCTTCACAGCATCCCAGGTCCATGATCACAGGACCACGATCAGCCTCCTACCTCCTTCTCTGACTAGGACAATCCTAAGGATAGATTCTTATTGGCCCTCCGTAGTTCACATTTAATTCCCTGACTAAAACCTAGAACCATGGAGTCAGGAGCTGTGTTTGACAGCTCCCCCAGGACCACATAAAATAAAAGAGGAAAAGTTATCCAAAAGTAGGAAAAGGTTGTGCACTGTAATCTTCCACTCAGCCAACTGAGGGAACTTTCTAAACCACAAGTCTGAATCTGTTTTTCTTTTGTTTAAACCTCATCTGTTTTCCCCATTGTCAATAGTAGAATGTTGATGAAGAACATTCATCACAACACAACTTACTCAAAAGGACATAAACTCTGCTGAAACGTATTATTTAGGAAGGCTTTCTGCCTTAAATATGAGGTCATTTTTGCATGAAAAGATATTCAGAGGAATGCAGTTGCTGCCTTTGATTAAGCCAATCAAACATCTCAGGGCCAGCTGATATCTTGGTGGTTCTCCTGACTTTTTATTTGTGGTTGCAGTATAACTGTTGAGGTTCTAGCCATCAGGGCCTCATTCAAGGTAAGTTGAAAGTGGAAGAGAAAAGGTACAAACACACAAAAGTTTTCCTAAAATCACCTTCCACATTACCACCAGATTTCCATTAACAGATGATGAACCAAGTAGTATCATGGAAACCCCTAGCTGCAAGGAAGAGAAATCAGAAAGTAAGCCTCTTGCAAGAATAATCAAGGGAGAAGATGTTGAAGTTTAAGCTATGTAAGAGTTGAAATGAGGACATGAGAGGGTTAGGGATATTATAAAGTTTGTGAAATCATAGGTTCCAGTGAAGCAAAGGATTGTTTGGACTAATGATACCAGATTGAGGGCTCATCACTCCTAGGTGAAGGATCCTGGGCTTTAATCATAGTCTGGCTGATCCCAGGCTCTTAATGATTACAAATGAATCATGTTTAAAATTTTTGAACAGCTATTAAACAGGAAAATACAAATGCTGGAGATGAGGTGGAGAAATTGGAACACTTATTAACTGCTGGTGGGAAGGTATAATGGTGCAGCCACTATGGAAGATAGTTTGGTGATTCCTTAGAAAACTAAATATCAAGTTGCCCTATGACCCAACAATACCACAAATGAAAATTGTCTAAAATTCAGAGTGTTGATGACTCTACAGCTAAGTGAGGATAATACAAGACATGGATTGTTGACTGTGGACGTTATACATGATGCATGGATGGAGTTGGCTGAAGGATACACTGACTGAGAATTAGAATGGCAGAATATTGTGCAGCTACAGAAAGGAATAAGGTCATGAGGCATGCAACCAACTGAATGAACCTGGGGTACATTATGTCATACAAAGTAAGCTAGGAACAAAACAGCAAATATTGTATGGTCTCTTTTAGAAAATAATTATAAGAAAATTGAAGCCTAGATGATAAGTTCTTATAGTAGTCACATTTAGTCGGGAGCTGTAATGTTATTTCCAGATTTAAAGAGGCTGTGCTATATACATAAAGCCTGATATTTCCTTGAAACTTTGGGTACCTGTGTGATACCTAAGACTCAAAGTAGGAGTTCTGCCGGTCTGAAAGTCAGGATTGCCTCACACAACAAGTGTTAAAGAAACTGATAAGAGATCAGGTTTCAATTAGAGATAAGAACAAACCCGATGGGGTCAAGACTAAGGTAAATCTGAACAGTGGTAAGGAGGACATTGGCTTGTATTTTGGAACTTTACCTACCCAATGAGACCAAAGGAAAAGAGGTTTCTTTTGTCCAAAACCTAAGTTTTCTGTAGCACATAATACAACTCAACCTGTCTGGATAGATCATAATCTATCATAATAACCCAAACAAATGGAGCCCAGAATGATAATGAGGGCTTTTAACAGTGTATAGCTTAATGTAATGCCTGGATACAACCCAGAGTATGTTGAGCAGATAAGTAAAAAGTATTGGCAAAGTCCCTTGAAAGATGGGAGAAAAAAATATGGAACTATTAAACTTTACCACCAGGGAAACCCCTGATACTATCTCAAACATTATGGACTCCCAAGTCAACGGGCTAAGCCCTTGATCTTGAGGCTTGTTCTTGTGAAGCTTACTTATATAGAAGAGAAGCTAAGCCTACCTATAGTTATGCCTAAGATTTACTACCAGAGAACCCCTTTTGTTGCTCAGATGTGACCTCTCTCTCTCTCTAAGGCCAACTCTGCAAGTACAATCATTACCCTCCTCGCTACATGGGACATGACATACAGAGGTGAAAGTCTCTCTGGCAACGTGAGATATGAATCCCAGGGATGGGCCTGGCCCTAACACCCTGGGATAGACAATGCTTGCCTGAGCAAATGGGGGTAAGGAATTGCAACAAAATAAGGTATCAGTGGCTGAGAGAATTCAAATAGGCTGCAAGCTTCAGTTAGATATTACTATTTACCATGATTTGCCAAACCCCAACCAAAATCATACTGCCAACCCTACAGAAACCTAAAGCTCTATCTGAGATTCTACAAAAGTTCCATGTACTTTGATTACTTTCCAAAAACCTACAACTTCCAGATGGGTTCCTAGGCCAGATAAGTTCTGAAACCCAGAGAGGCCAGCCTCTCCAGAATATCAACGAGTTCCATCCCTTATCCCATATTATCGACATCCCTTTTCAACATGAAAAAGTTAGAGTAGTATACGCCAAATATCCTTAAAGATTGGAAGAAGGATCAAAGAAGAAGGAAGAATTATAAAAGAGAAGATGGGATTTCACAATTGAGTAGGACTACTGAATTACTCTATTGATGTTTCTTTTCGTCTCCAGTGTCTTGGAGCAGCTAGAAGGAAAAACCTAGAATTGTGAAACTGTAAACCATACCAAACTCTGAAATCTGTTCTCTACCTACTTGTTACAAGGTACTTTGAAATTTATCGCTTTTTTACATATGCTATATTTCATAATAAAAAAATACTTCAACAAATTCCCAAACTTTTCTCATTCACTAGCATTTAAGAGGCTTCTTGAATGATCAAGCAAGAGCAGTGGGTCACAGAGAGTAGCTCAAGTATTCTTCGTCGTTGCAGACTCTCTGCTCTCTATTGTGGCCTGTAGAAAGTAACTTTTGTTAATAAATGCTTAATAATTATAAGGATTGCAATTTATCGTATGAATCATCTTTTCTTTTGAGATAGGCTTAAAATAATTGGACAACTTATCTGCTCAATAGATTGAGCTACTAGTGCTGATATTTTTGTTGCAATGAATTCTTCTTTTCCTTTTATTAACTTTTAAATTATTGTTATTTCATTAACATAATTATTATTTCTCCCACCCTGGCTGTCTCTCCAGGCTTGTGGCTCTTCCCTCTCGGGTGGGAAACAAGTCAGTCGGCTCTCAGGTGCTCACCAGAGCTCCTGCCTGGAAGGTCCCTCCTGCCCTCCACCAAGTTCTCCCTCCTTCCCCTCTTTGCCTGACTCAGCTTTGTCATTTGAAACCAATAAACAAAATAAATTCTTATTTTCAAGAACATCTTTACTCTGCCTTAAGTATGTTTTAGTTTGTTCTAATTTTGAAACAGCTGTGACAAGTTGTATTTAAGTTTTCCTAAATATTGCACACATAAAAGCCCCCTCTTTTGTTCTTCTATGAGACAATATGGAGAGTATTTTGGTTTGGGGGGCAGTTTGGAGGGAGAGGTAGAGGGCTTTGGATCTCCTGGCACTACTTTTAAAAACATCACATGGTCCTTGAACTGCTTTCTAAAGAAACGGGGTATGCAGAGTTGTGTGCTACAGGACTAGGGACTTTTTAATTTTTTTGCAAATTGGCATGGAGAAAAAAGATGGGAATAAGGCACTTGAGCAGAGTATTTAGAATTTGGAGAACAGGAATTTTTAAGTGAAAATTGTGTTGTTTTGTGATGAGATATAATATAAAAGCCCTTGTACACAGAGTTCTCAACTGCCCTGCCAGAGACCAGGTTCGATACCTGGTGCTTGCCCATGCAAGGAAAAAAAAAAAAAAGCCCTTGTACAGTAAGGAGTTAGCATAGCCTGACTGCTATCCTTTGAAAGGCTTACTTGCAAGGTTACAAGGTTGGCATTGGCTGGCATCTGGGAACTTGGGTTTGGGGAGTGTTCCCACTGGTCCCAGAACTGAAAACAGTAGCTCACTCTGCTTAAATAAACTGTTTGTATAAACAGTATGGGCTTATGCTGAACACCTGCTTTCCTGTGGCAGCCTGAAATTTGGGTACATGCCTGGCAGAGAGTGCTTATGTGATCAGCCCCCAATTTGGGTGCTGAGTGTCTAATGAGCTTCCCTGGTTGGCAGCATTTCATAACTGAGGTCACAATGGGTTGCTGGGGAAATGAAGTGCATCCTCTGTGACCACAGGAGGAGAGGACACCCAGAAACTTGCCCCTGGTTTCACCGGGACTTTGCCCCATGCACCCTTTTCCTTTTCTGATTGTGTGTTGTATTGCTTTGCTGCAGTAAATCATAGCCATTAGGATGGCTCTATGCTGAATCCTGTGAATTTCCGAACCATGGGGTGATCTAAGGAACCTTTGGCAAAGCTCCTGACACACTATTCCTAGAAATCTTCAGTTTATCAAATATCTTTTTGGTTTTCACTTTTACAGCATTGGAAATAAAGTAATGCATAAGGTAAAGCCCCTATTAAGAAGCATATCGTCTCCTGCTTGTGCCCTGCCAGCGCCGTTGGCAGCCCGGCTCTACCCACACCCTGCAACCCGGCCGCACCCCTGGGGTCGCCCTCGGTTCCTCTAGTTGAGAACTAAGCCTCTCTGTTGGGCCATACAGGTGGAGCACAAAAGGAGAGATTTCACTTCTTGTGGGAGCAGAAGGCTTTACTTTGACACCCATGCTTTCGTGTGTTTGCTTAAAGAAAATGGGTTCACTATTCCACAAGTTGAAATCATCATGTCTGCTTCGGACAAGGTCACGGCAGCCAATGTGGACATTGTCCACAAGGACATGTTCACCAAGATGCAGCAGGAGATCACTCTTCAGCAATTAATGTCGCAGACTGCTAATCTGAAAAGGATATGATTATTTTGGAGAAGAGTGAATTTTCAGTCCTCAGAGCAGAAAATGAGAAAATAGGAAAATAAAACTTGAATCGCATCAGATAAAACCACAAGTAATGTATTCATTGAAAGTTGCTTGAAATAAAACAGAAGTAGGGGCATTGCATGCCCGGCAGATCCAGCTCTCACCCAAACAGACAGCAACATGGATCCTGAGATCGCCGGCTCAAAACCGTGCTGGAATCGCACAAACTTGATAACACTTAATATTTAGCAGGGTATGTCTTAAGATGTCTAACAGTAACTCTGGAATTTTATCATCTATGAATGCAATAAAGTCTATTTAAAGAGAGAGCGGGAAGAAAGCTTATGGTTCATGCAGTGGTTCTCAAATTAGTTTGATTTTAACAAGGGGACATTTGGCTATTTCTAGAGACGTTTTTGAGCTCCACGGCTGCCACAGTGCCACCGGCATCAATTAGGGAGAAGCCAGGGATGCTGCTAACCATCATACAATATACACAGACAAAACCACCACAATATGGAATTTTCAGTCCAAAAGAAACCTTAGTCTAGTGGAAAAAAACAGGTGCATAAAAAGATAATTTCTCTCCTAATCCCATTTTTCCATCTAGTCACTGCCCCATTTCTCTCCTTCCCATCACAAGAAAATTAGTCAAAATGGCTGTTTGTATTTGCTGCTTTTAATTTTCCTTCTGCCGTTCTTTCCTGAACTAATTACCATCAGGCAATGGTAAGTCATCCTCTCATAAATCAGATGAAAAAGAGTCCCAAGGGACACCCTACTCATTGAGACTGTGCTGAAGCACTCAGCTTCTTCAGTAACTTCCTGTTTCTTTCATGAACCACATGGTCCCTCTGAGTTCTCTAAATAATGACCTTCACCTTCAGCTCTCAAGACTAACTGCTTTTTTCTTTCAGGCTCTAAGCTCAGTCTAATGAAAAAGAATCCAATTGGCCCAATTCATATTTTCATGTCAAGCTGTGTCATAAGTTATCTACCAGGCTACAGATGAGCTGATTTGCTTCAGATAAATACTGACAATCCAATCACTGGCCACACCTATGCAACATGCAACACATCGCTGGTTTTCTGAGTAGGCAGCTGAAGACAAGGCAGCTCTATCAAAGAAGTACTGGATATTGAAGACACTGTGATATATCCAGTGTAGTGGCACCCTGTAAATTTTCAATTTCCTCTCTCCCTAATGCAAACTCACATACTATTTTGTAATATAGTAATCTATGTACATTTCATGTAATACCTCCTAGAATTTAAGTGCCTGAAATCAAAGACTATATCTTTTTCATCTGTGTGTCCTCAGATTGATAAAGTACATCAGGGCAGTGTACAAGGAACCATGACCCTTAGGGTGTCAGACCTGAACCACCATTTCTCACTCTGTCCTTATGACTGATTTTCTCTCTTCCCCCACTGCCTCTTCCTAGGCTCTATTCTTGACTGTTAACCCTATGAGGGTAGTACAGTAACTATCTTATTTACTGCTCTCTCCTCAGAAACTTGCTGTACAACCTATATCACAGCAGACAATTGGTGAATATTATTGAATGAGTAACAGTGGAGCACTGGTCCTAGACCTATCCTTTTGGCTCCATTTTTATGGTTCTTTGGCTAACCCCTCCTAGTATCTTCCATATCTTGGTCTACTGATTATAGTCTATTCCTATGCTCATTTTATACCCTCCCCCAGATCCATCTGGGAAAATCTTCCAAGGCACACTCATTGCACAGAGTAGGTATGCAGTTCATTTTTAGCAAACAAATCATCTTCAAGGAAATATAACCCACCATCTTATAGGCACAGTTCTTGTTAATATGGCGATCTGCTTTTCCTCTCCCCTACCATTATAATATACAAGTAGAAATAAAATAATCCTGTTTAATAATAAAGGAAATGTTACTACTATTAAAGATAAAAGATAAATTGGTACCAAATTGCATATCTTTTCCAAGCCTGGAAAATTTTAATATAGTCCTATGTTCAAGCACTTAACTATCCAGGGAGTGTTTTTTGACTTGACAGTCTCTAAATGTTTTGTTTTTTATCTCCTAATATTCATATTTTTGACATTTCTTAGCTCAGTGGTATTTCTACTAGAGAAAGGGAAATATAAGGAGAAAAGGAAGTAAAATTCAAATTTAGTAACTGAGTTGTTGGCCCATAACTCTGGAAGTTAAAAAAAAAAAAAAGGTGAGGAGAAAAATCTAGTAGGAGGGATTGGAGTTTGAAATCAGTGATTAGAAATGAAATGTGGTAAATGACCTATGGAATTACTTTATCAGGAGTGTATTAGTTAGGGTTCTCTAGAGAAACAGAATCAACAGGGAACACTTGCAAATATAAAATTTATGAAAGTGTTTCACGTGACCGTAGGAATGCAGAGTCCAAAATCCACAGGGCAGGCTGTGAAGCCGACGACTCCAATGGATGGCCTGGATGAACTCCACAGGAGAGGCTCACCAGCCAAAGCAGGAATGCAACCTGTCTCCTCTGAGTCCTCCTTAAAAGGCTTCCCATGATTGGATTTAGCATCACTAATTGCAGAAGACACTCCCCTTTGGCTGATTACAAATGGAATCAGCTGTGGATGTAGCTGACGTGATCATGACCTAATCCTATGAAATGTCCTCATTGCAACAGACAGGCCAGCGCTTGCCCAATCAGATGAACAGGTACCACAACTTGGCCAAGTTGACACCTGTCCCTAACCATGACAGTCCACCCCTTGTCAACTTGGCATATATATATATATATATATATATATATATATATATATATATATATATATATATATATATATATATCACCTTAGACCATACGTAATTTCCAAATGAAAACAAATAAGCACACATTTTTTCTTTTACCTGACAATACTCAACTGTCCAGCATATAACTGGAAACACATTAAATCTCTCCAGAATAGGGTGCAAATCCTTGGGCAACATTCATTCTTAAACTTGATATCTTACAACTTAAATAGTATAACACAAACAAAACAGCATTACAGTCCTCGTTTCTGTAACTGATCACGTGGTCGAAGTTCATATTTATCACTACCTTCTTCCACTACCCATTCCATGTTCCCTTTCCCCTCAGCAAGCACTTCAGCTGGCCGTGGTTCTTTGCCTGGTGGGGTGACCCAAACCTTCATTCCTGAAGTCTCAGAGCCATTAGTGGTCCTGCCTGGATTGTGTTGTTGCAGTTTTCCATTGATTTTAATCACAGGGCATGGCAGTACTAATAGACGCCCCAGGGGATCTCCTATATTCCAAGAAAACTCTTCTTTACCTCCATTATGTAGTTGCAGTCCTACTTCCTTCTGATAGTCAGGGTCAATTACCCCAGACAATAATGTAATCCCCTTCTTGGTGTGCTGATCCAGAGGCATAAGTAGCCCAAAGTGGCCAGGTGGCAATCTTAACTTCCAGTTCAGTGGTATCACTGTTGTTTCTCCTGGAGAAAGCACACCCTGTTTTGGAACTAAAACCTGTAGACCAGCAGAACTCAGGGTAGCAGGGACAGGAAGCAAAAATTTTCCTAGTGGATCACTAGGAGTAATAGTGAGTGGCACCACACCCATTTCCACCCCTTGGTTCCTGGACCCATGGATCCTGGCTATGGGAGAAACAGCAGCATACAGCGGACGCTGATTCAGAGCATACACAGCTTCCTGGAGAACATTACCCCAGCCTTTCAAGTTTTTGCCACCTAGTTGGCACTGTAATTGAGTTTTCAAAAGGCCATTCCACTGTTCTATCAATCCAGCTGCTTCTGGATGATGGCGAACATGGTAAGACCAGAAAATTCCATGAGCATGTGCCCATTCCCGCACTTCATTTGCTGTGAAGTGTGTTCCTTGATCCGAAGCAATGCTATGTGGAATACCATGATGATGGATAAGGCATTCTGTAAGCCCACGGATAGTAGTTTTGGCAGAAGCATTGCGTGCAGGGAAAGCAAACCCATATCCAGAGTATGTGTCTATTCCAGTTAGAACAAATCGCTGCCCCTTCCATGAAGGGAGTGGTCCAATGTAATCAACCTGCCACCATGTAGCTGGCTGGTCACCTCGGGGAATGGTGCCATATCGGGGGCTGAGTGTGGGTCTCTGCTGCTGGCAGATTGGGCACTCAGCAGTGGCTGTAGCCAGGTCAGCCTTGGTGAGTGGAAGCCCATGTTGCTGAGCCCATGCATAACCTCCATCCCTACCACCATGACCACTTTGTTCATGAGCCCATTGGGCAATAACAGGAGTTGCTGGGGAAAGAGGCTGACTGGTATCCATAGAACGGGTCATCTTATCCACTTGATTATTAAAATCTTCCTCTGCTGAAGTCACCCTCTGGTGTGCATTCACATGGGACACAAATATCTTCATGTTTTTAGCCCACTCAGAAAGGTCTATCCACATACTTCTTCCCCAGACCTCTTTGTCACCAATTTTCCAATTATGGTCTTTCCAAGTCCCTGACCATCCAGCCAAACCATTAGCAACAGCCCATGAGTCAGTATACAAACGCACCTCTGGCCAGTTTTCCTTCCAAGCAAAATGAACAACCAGGTGCACTGCTTGAAGTTCTGCCCACTGGGAGGATTTCCCCTCACCACTGTCCTTCAAAGACACCCCAGAAAGGGGTTGTAATGCTGCAGCTGTCCACTTTCAGGTGGTACCTGCATATCGTGCCGAACCATCTGTAAACCAGGCCCGAGTTTTCTCTTCCTCAGTCAATTCACTGTAAGGAACACCCCAAGAGACCATAGCTCTGGTCTGGGAAAGAGAAGATAATGTGGCAGCAGGAGTGGAAACCATGGGCATTTGTGCCACTTCTTCATGTAACTTACTTGTGCCTTCAGGACCTGCTCTGGCTCTATCTCGTATATACCATTTCCACTTTACAATAGAGTGCTGCTGTGCACGCCCAACTTTATGGCTTGGTGGGTCAGACAACACCCAACTCATGATAGGCAACTCAGGTCTCATGGTAACTTGGTGGCCCATGGTTAAGCGTTCAGTCTCTACTAAGGCCCAGTAGCAGTCCAGCACTTGCCCAATCAGATGAACAGGTACCACAACTTGGCCAAGTTGACACCTGTCCCTAACCATGACAAAGAGTATCCCTATTTTCTATCAGAATGGATTCTGGGAGGGCAGCTATGGTCCGTCCATTTTTCTGGCAAAGGAGAGCACACACTCCCAGCATGAAGCATTTAACATGTGCAGAAGACCCTGGATTAGGGGGAAGATGTGATGGAAATGAGCCAAAAGAGTGAATTACACACATGTTTGAGTTGAGGCTGCTTCTGGCAAGCTGTAAATTATAAGACAGTCATTTGTAAGAGTCCATAATTACTAGAAGAATTTCTGTGTTAATCATCAGGAGACAGATTCAATAAAATAAAAATAAAAAATCAGTGCCAGCTTAGTAACTTCCCCCTCCCTTCCCAAATCAATTATTGACTATTCTCTGTAGATGACTGAGGAATGATAACAACTTAATTAACTGTTTTTTCATTTAAGAAATTCACATTGCCCTGATTCAAGCACACCCTTACAAACCACCCCACAGATCTGTTGTTACAAAATAGATGCTGATAAATTTTAAAGCTAGCTCCTGTGGGACAAATAAAATGACAATATAAAACAACAATATAGCTTTAGCTTTTATTTAAGATTAAATTCTGCTTTACTACAAAACATATGGTTCTACCTCTATAGTTGCCATATTAAACTGAAATTAATGTAGAAGAAAATCAGTGAAGATAAATTATAAAAAGATTGAACTTCCCTAAATCATCCTAATGTAAAGAATGACAAATATCATGCAGATGGAAAGATTAATCATAAATTTTAAAATGTAGCCTGGCTGCTAGATATGCTCTTTTTCTTCTCTTTTTAAATCCTTTCAATGAACTATTTTGTGTGTCCTTATTTTCTGTCACTTTAGTATTTTTAAAATTTATAACGTAAACTGATATATTATTTGCCTATTAATTAGTCCCCAAAGAGCAAATCAGACCCCTGTAAATCATAATGATCTGAGATTATATTTCTTTACTTCTAATATTCACACAGTAAAGGTAAGGAAGCCTGGGATTTTTTTCTATTTGCTGTCCATTAGAACTGAATTGTATTTATTCCTGGAGTTAGCTATTAACTTTTTAATAGTTTTATTGGTTCTTCTTTCTTTTTCTAAAGCATTGCATTTTCCTAATTTTAAATTTCTATATTTTTCTCCAATGTTAGTTTAATTCTCTTTTTTTACCCATTGAGATTAATAAAATCATCATACTAAGCACTATCGAGAAATGCTGAGTTGGTTTAGACAAGGATATTGCCCCCCGTAAATTTGCATTCTAATAGGAATTTTAAAAATATGTAGACAGTGATACTTTAGGAAGAGTGCTACATGTAAAGGGCCATGAGAATAGAGAAACAGAAATATTACTTCTGGATGGGAAGATTATGATAGGCATTACAGAGAAGCTTGTGGTTGTGTTGAGCCTTGAAGGGTAGGTAGGGTTTATGCATGGTGTGATTGGATAAAAGGCAGGCATAACTGTATGAGCTGGCCAAACTTAGTAGTTAATAGCAGTTTATATTTTTCCTCTCTCTTCAATCCATAGTGATCCCACACTCTTCGGGAAAACATGATGTTGTCTATTCAATATCAAGCTTAATATTTCTGTCATCACCTTTATGGTGATGGTACAGGCTGGACTGAACGTTCAGGAGCTGTTACTCAGAACAGTATTGACACAGTCATCTGGACTGACTAGTTAGAAGGAAACAAACACATATGTCAATAAATGGACTGCACAACATGACCTCTTCTCCAAAACAGAGAATGCACCTATTATATTTATCCATGATGGGGAAGCAAAATTAAATTTATTCTTTTATTATTTTTAATATAAATAACTTCTAGCCTTAGCTTTCTCAGTAGTATGCAGCAGTTGCTGGAGACTGCAGTGCTTGAAAGATGAAGGAATTATGAACAGAAAGAAAAGATAGAGGAGATGTTGTTAATAATTTTAAGATACCTAACTCTATTGTCCATAGCTTACATTTTCTGTGCTTGATTATCTACAGCTCTGTAAAACAGCCCTATGAATTTGAGAACCAGTTAAGTCCTCTCTATTCACCGGTAAGACGGTAGCAACGTACGAGAGGATATTTCTATAATTCTTCTAATCACAATATCAAACCCAGAAACACTAAAGAAAAATGCTGACATATTTGCCACATAAGACTATGTAACTTTTATGTGAAAAAACACTACCAAGTAAACTGACATTACAAACTGAGAGAAAATATTTGCAACATACAGGGTAAATATTACTTTATATAGAAAGCTCTTACAAATGATTAAAGAAATAAGACAACCATTATTAAATATATGAAAATATTCCTAACCTCATTAATAATCAGTAAATTCCAAGTTAAACAGAAAGAAATTAATTTTACTTATTAGACAGGAGAACATTAAGAAGAGTGATAATATCCAGCATTGGTAAATGAGAGGGAAAATTAGCATAATCATGCACTTTTGTGGAAGTATAAAATGCTACAATATTTCCACAATCTATTGAGAAATATTTCTCAAAATAAAAAGTGCACATTCACTTTGGCCCAGCAATGCTATTTCTATGAACTTACCTACTGGAATACAGAAATACATGAAATACACAAACTTGTTCACCTTAACAGTATTTGTCATAGAAAAAAATTTGGAACAACCTTAAAATTTGTCAGTGGGATTTGGTTAAATAAATTATCATAAATCTAAACACTGAGTAATAGGGAACTACTAAGAATTAACATGTATTTCCTCATATGGAAAGATCCATGTTATGTTGTTTAATTTAAAAATAAAAACAAATTTCAAAAGAGTTGTATGATATAATTCCATCTTATAAAAAGCCAGAAAGTCTATGCATATATACAATCATTTAATTTATAAATATATGTGAGTATGTATTTGTATATGCATAGACACAGTTCTGAAAGGATTAGTACAAAATTGTTAACAGTGATAACCTTTGGTAGTGTGGTTGGGGTTGGGAATGAGCAAGGCTTTCATCTTTTACTCTACTAACTTTTGTAATGTTTGAATTTTTTGCAACAAGCATGAATCCTTTTGAAATTTCAGAAAAAACTTCATGTGTGGGAGGGAGGGGAAGAAGGGGAAACTGTTACAAATAAAGCTAATTTTTTTAAGACAAAGATATTTTTAAGCTGTGGCTAGCTCTGCTCTTGCTAAACTAAAACACAGAAAAATATTAGTTTTTAAAATATCATAATTAAATACAAAAATTAGGTGTTCAAATCTACAGCATCCAAAAGAACTGAAAGCACACAGGAGGCATTATGCAGCTATGCTTTCTAAAGAGAAGAGTTTAATTTCTAGTCTTCCTCTGTGACATATTAAATAAGTTACAGATAACACAGACAGTTCAGCTTCTCGGAACATTATTCTTCCAAACGTCCTGATTTACATCTCATCTATCATAAATAATTTGCTTCCTTATTTTAACCAATAACATTTTATCATTTCCAGCATCGCTTCTCGCAGCAGTTTTTTTTTCTTCTTTCTCTGCAGCCCTACCCTTCCCCTCTCTTTTGAAAAGCCAAAAGTTTAAGTGGTTTTAATTCAACAAACATGTAATAATGATTGGAACAATTGCTAGAAAAAAAGGGGTTTGCATTCCGAGCTGACTCACAATTCCCATTTAAGCCAGTCAGTAGCTGGCATTAATTCAATATACTATTTTCCTTTGAGTTGATGTCTTCTTTCACTGCTATATGAGGCTCGCCTTACTTCCTTCTTTCTCCTCTTTGTTCACACGCTTTGCTCAGTTCTTCGCCCTTTCCCCCTACTTACTGTTCCCCTAGTCCTTCCACCAACAGTAGTTCCGCTTTCCGGAATGTTTCAGCTTCAGTGTATGTGAAAGCAGGACTTGAGAATTGCTCTGGGAACCAACTCCTGATGGACGACACAGCTTCTCCTAGAAGAACACTTAGTCTATAGGTTTCAGGAGAAGAAAAAGAAGATCGTAAACACAATTGCTTTCTCACCATCCTGCCCACAAAAGCCCCTGCCATACCTACTACAGGACAGCAAGGGAACAACAGTTATTGGGGGGTGGGGGGGTGGAATATGTCACTTGCAGAGGTGTGGCCGGTCTATGTTTCCTTGCACGTACAGAAGCCTGTTCTCTTTGATCGTTATCTTCTAAGTATTTTGAGATATCCTGTTGCATTCAGTTACACCATCACTGTCTCATTATAGCTCTTTTTCCCCATGCACAGTTCATCTCTTCAGTCATTTGCATCTGTCTAATTGTTGCCCTTGCCTCAATTCTGCCTTCACCCATCCCTTTAGCCATTAAACAGTATCAAGATGTAGCCTATTGTCATTTTCTGGGATTCTTCAAAGTTCTATTTTAAATGTTCCTACTAACAATGTAAAATTGTTTACTGCTTTCCAATAGCAGATGAAGTTGTAAGATAGTATGGAAATAAAGTGTCAAATGTGACTGAACCAGTAAAAACTAATTTGTTAGCTGTTCATATTTGGAAGCCAAAAAACCCTACTATTGAGACATTATGCTTATGAATTTGGAAAAAAGAACATAGATGATAACATGATATATTATTTCAGCCCTTTAAAATGTGAAAGTTACTAAAGGAACACCATTTTCTTAACTGTTTTCTTTGCCTCTTAGCTCATTCTTATCCACTCTATCTTTTCCAGAAAGATCTTTCTAATAATATTCTAATTTCTTCTAAAAATTCTAAATGCCTTAACGTGACATCCATGTACATATTCAGTCTTTCCTCCTGCCGTTGTCCCCCACGCCCACCCTGTATCTATCCCCCAACTTTAGTGATTACTCAGTATTTTCTGAAGTGCTGCTGTATCATAACATTTGCTGTCCCCTTGCTGTAGACAACTTTCCCTGCTCCTCTGCCTGGCCACTTTCACTGCCAGCTGTCTCTCCTTGGCTCCAAAGGGAAACATGCCTGACTACCTCAGCAAACATAGGTACTCCAATCTGTCCTCTTCTTGTACTACCTATTTTATAGCTCCCATCACATCATACATAGTAGTATACATTTTTTTGTTTAATTTATCCAGCACCTCACTTTATTGCACTTTCGTATTATCAGAAACCACATCTTTTTATCTTTATGACTCAGCACCTAATTTGGTAACTGGCATTTAGAAGCTGCTCATGTCAGTGAGAGTTCTTATTTGTAGGCTGCTAAAGCCAACTGTGGTTAAATTGATGAGAAAATAAATGTAGTAATAAAAACATTGCATAGGTTACAGAATTAAGGGGAAGATTAATAGCAGAGGAGACTCAGAAAATACAAAGGAACCAAGTTCTCAGGGAAGCAGAACCAAGTTTAAGGCATACCACAAGAATAATCAAGTTACCCTGCTGCCGCTGATGCTGTACCTCCAGCCACGGTTGGGGAGACAGGATGCTATCAATACTTTAATTTATCTCTAGATCTTTGCTTCACTAATTCAAGACTCAAAATGTTGGAAGGCTGAGCCTAGTTTATGAACCTATACTCTGGCTTACAGGTAGTATAATAGAGCATATATTTATTTCCATAAAACGAAGTGGACAAAAATGGTTAACGAAGAAATAACTTGATGGTAGTTAGCTTTGTTTAACGTCTTACACAATTTCCATGAGTAATCCAAGCATAATTGCTAAGACCATATTTGTTAAATTTATATAAGTGGAATAAAAATTTTATGAATGGAATGAAACAATGGGCATTACATCCCATCAATCAATACAGTGGGATAACCCCTCAAAGAGGAAAGAAAATGATATGGTAAGCAGAAAAAAAAAAAAATTACTAATGTCCATGAGAGTTACCCAAATATTGTCCTGTTGTCACCGTGAGCTACAATAACCAGCAACAGAACACATTTAAGATGTCCTTAATCCTTCAGAATCCAGCTTTAAAGGCAACAGAATCATTTTCATTACTTCTGTAATAATCGAGAATGGTAAAAGAAAAAGTAGATTTCTTTGAACAAATTGTTTTAGATGGCTTTTTAGAGATAAAGTGGACTATCCAAAGATTCTGAAAAATGAGAGAGCAAGCATAAATCTAATTAATCTAATATGCGGATATTATTAACCCAACTCAACTACTAATTGGATTTAAAAGATCACACAAGCTGTCTGAAAGAGGAAGGGCCATGTCCTTTGCAGGGTTAAGTATTATTTACTTCAATTTTTATTGCTCTTTTATACAAAATACCTGACATACATAAAAAAGGAACATGACCCATATCAAGAGAAAAAAATCAGAGGCATGCTGAAAAAGGAGCTAGATATTGGACCTAAAAAACAGGGACTTTATGTTAACTATGTAAATACATTAAATAAGTAGAAGAAAATATGGACATAGGTGAAAATATGGACAGAAAAGAAAAAATGGGAAACAGAATGACATTGAAATTGTACAACTAAAATACATAATATCAGAAATAAAAAATTACTGGATGGGCAGCCAAGCCACACCAAAACAAATAATTGGTAAACTCAAGACAGGTCAATAGATACTATTCTAATTAAATCATGGAGAGAAACAGAAAAAGAAAATACAGTTTTAAATAATTTGGGGGCAATATGAAGTGGTGTAACACATGTGTAATTGAAGTCATATAAATTGAAGAAAGAGGAAAGGGCAGAAGAAATGTTTGAATAGAAAATAATCAAAAAATTTTCCAAAGTTGATGAAGTTATTAACCCACAAATCTGAGAAGCTCAGCAAACTGCAAGCAGGATAAATACAAAGCAAATTACACCTTACAGTCAAACTTCTACAAAACAAAGAAATAGAAGAACTTTTAAAAGCAGCCAGAGGAAAAATACGTGTCACATTAATGGAAATGGCAATAAGAATGATAGCTGATATCTCATTAGACATAGTAGAATCTAGAAGACAATGAGATGATATTTCTAAAGTGCAGGGGAAAGGAAACACTTCTCAGCCTAGAATTATAAACACAGCAAAATTTTCCTTCAAAAATTAAGGTGAAATAAAGACATGCACAGATAAGGTAAAACTGATAATATGTGCTTCTGGCAGACCTAAACTACACAAATAGTAAAGGAATTAGTTCAGGCTAAAAGAAAATGATTCTAGATGGAAGACTTTATAACTTGTTTGTTAAAAACTTATTTAAAAGATGATTGTTAGAAGCAAAAATCACAATAATGTATTTTAAACAGAGATTAAAATGTTAAAAGCACAAATACAGGAGTTTTGATAAATGAAATTATTTTGTATAAGTTTCTTACATTGCTAGTGAGGTGATATAATACTAATTCAAAGTTAAGTGTGACAAATTAATGATATATGTTGTGAATATCTAGAGTAACTTCTAACAATAATACAAAGAGGTATAGCTAAAAAAAAAAATCCAGTAAAGGAGGTGAAGTAGAATAATAAAAATATACTCAACCCAAAAAAAGAAGGAAAAAAAATGAAGGAAAAAATAAGATGGAGCAAGTAGAATAAAAATAGCAAGATGATATACTTAAACCCATACCAAGTAACTGCATTATATGATGGACAATGCATTCCCATTAAAAGGCAGCTATTGTCACACTGCATAAAAAAACAAGACCTAACCATATGCTACTTTAAAAAGATGCAGTTAAATGTAATGTCACAAATAAGGAGAAAATCAAAATGGAAAAAAGCTATACTATGTAAATACTAATCAAAAAATAAGCTACTATGGTTATATTCAATAAAGATACTTTATAAACATATAAAGTATTTTCAAGATAAGGAATGTTACCAGATATAAAGAGGGATATTTCATGATTATAAAGTCAATTCATCAGAAAGATGTAAAGACAGATATTTATATGTATGCACCTAATAGCATACTTTCATGTTTACTAAGCAAAAAATTCCTTAATTGATTGAAAATTAAAGACAGAACAAAAAAGAGAAATAGAAAAGCTCACAATCATAGTTGATCTTAACATAGCTCTTTCATTAATTGATAGAACAAGCAAAAATGTAGTAAGTACATAGAAAATGTACATAACAGTATTAATCAACACATATTCATAGAACATTGTATCCACAACAAAAAAAATGTGCATTGTTTAAGGACACATAGAACAAAATGGATTATATGCCGGTATATGAAGTAAATATGAAAAATTATATTAGGCATTTCTGGGAAGATAGCTGAATAGAGTTGCTCAAGATCAGCCCTGCTCCACAGAAAAGTTAGAGAAGGGACAGGAGGGTGACTGAGGTGACAATTCAGGAGGGCAGCTGACATGGGAGAGATTTTTGCACCACATTGGGTGGCCCTAGTTGCTGAGGCCAAGGAACTAAGAGGCAGTAAGCTGGAGCTTGGCATACAGGCAGAGAGCCCATGGGACTGCACGGACAGAAGCCAGGGACAAGGAAGTAATGCAGGCCATTGTTCCTTGGGTGTGCTACTCTCACCAGCACAGCCCCATGACCGGCAATTTACCCAACACCTCACACACCCAAAATCTGTCACCCGATCCCATTCCCCGTGCTCCAGGTGCTCCTACCCCACCAGTCCCAGTGTATGTACCTGCCCCACACCACCACCCCAAGTGCAACCCAACTCACCTCTCCTGCACCTATCCCAAGCACTACCTCCTGCTCCCTGTTCCCTGCAGGCTGTTGCCAGTGCAAAACAGCTGCAGGCACTAACAACCATACCCAGGCAACCCTGCACCCCTGCCCATAGTGTCTCACAGCCACACCCCACCCGACTCTGAGCTCTGCACATCAGTTTATGGCACTCCTAGACCCAGGCATGTTCACTGGCCCCAATCACAACATTCAACTCTGGGAACCTCAGTTTGCAGCAGTTCTAGAAATGCACATGCACACGACCCTCAGCCACACTTCCCAGCTCTGAGAAAGTGCTGTCTTTGTGCAGCCAGGTCACATCTGCCCCCAATCCAGAAAGGCATAATGCCAACCTGCTGCCACAGTTCTAGAAATGCACACAAAGGGCCTTAGACCAGTACACACCAGTGTTACACCCCCAGACCAGTGCACCCTCACAGCTACATCCTCCCTGGCCACTGGGCACTCATATTCACAAGCATCAGCATAATATCACCAACCTGTGCCTTTACCTATCCTGAAGCAAATAACTACACTGAGTGTCCCACCCCATACCCTGATGCCTGCTGTACAACTATCTCACAAACACAAGGCCTTTGTCTACTGAAACAAATCAACTCCCAAAGTAAATCAATCAAGGTATCTACATGCAACGAAGACAGCAGGGTATCACTAAGCATAACACAATGCAGACAGAGCCCTGCCTAATGACCAAATTAAAATACCTGAGGAGACACAGACATTGGAACAATTAATCAAAGATGTTCATACAACTCTATTTAATAAAATAAGTGGGATAGCACATGGCATAAAGGAGGTCAAGAAGACATTAAAGAGAGTAGGCCAAGATGGTGGCTTAGCAAAGTGTGCTATCTAGTTCGTCCTCCAGAACAGCTACTAAATAACCAGGAACAGCTCCTGCGGCCACGTCAGTGACCAGACACACAGTGTACCCCAGTCTGGACCAGATGGATCAAATGTGAGCACCCACAGAACCATAAGTTCCCAAGCCTCAGCAGCTGGCACCCCACCCCCAAAGGCTGTTTCCCAGAGGGGAAAGGAAAAGGAATGTACCAGGAGCAGGAGCTGAGCACAACCTAATGTCAATTGTGGAATTAATTAACAAATTTGACTACTAAAAATAGGCCCCCAGCTCAGGTGAACCTGGTCAAACTGGAGGTTGCTCATTTTTGCCATGGCGCCAAGGGTGCAGGGCTGACAGAAAAAGATAAAAAAAAAAAGGAAGAGAGGTTTTTATGACTGTGTTTCTACAAAGTCCTGACTGCCTTTGGATATGCAGAGGACTTCTCAGGCTGCAGCTGTCCCAGCTATAGGCAGAAACAAGCTTGTTTGAGGGCTTGTCTGGAGGCTGTGCCTTCCCCAGGGGAGGAGTGAGGCCCAACTCAGGTGGAATTCCTCCCTCAAGGAATTCAGACACCAGAGCTTGGTAATTTGAAGCCATTAAAACCAGCCTACAACCTCTTCTCTGTCTCCACCATGCCCCCAACAGGGAGAGTCTGCCAAAGTTAAAGGTACTACATCATCTTATGCTGGTGGGACCTGCAGGCAGACAAGCACCAAATACTGGGCAGGATAGGAAAAAGAGAGCCCAGAGACTTCACAGGAAAGACTTTCAACCTGCTGGGTCTCACCCTCAGGGAAAACTGACACAGGTGACACTTTCCTCCTGATAGGAGGCCAGTTTGGTCTGGGAAAATACAGCTGGGTATATAATACGTAAGTAGACTCTCCTTAAGTTGGGGGGGAAAAGGCACCATACAAGCAGAGCAAGAAACAAGAAAACGAGAACTGAAAAATTCTCCTCTGTAAACAAAACCTAAGCTAGAGGTCCAGAAAAATGTGAACTGAATGTCAAAGAACAGGCAGACAAAGAATTCATCCAGCAAGAAAATCCTAGGTAAAAGAAGTGAAAACAATCTCCAGGATAAACTAATTAAAGTAATTAAATGCCTAGATGCCAGCAAAAAATAACAAATGACACTAGGAAAATTGAAGATATAGCACAGTCCAAGGAACAAACCAACAATTTAAATGAGATACAGGAGTTGAAACAATTAATTCAGAATACACAAACAGACATGGAAAACCTCATCAAAAACCAAATCAATGAATTGTGGGAGGATATAAAGAAGGCAAGGAATGAAAAAAAGAAGAAATTGAAAGCCTGAAAAAACAAATCACGGAACTTATGGGAATAAAAGACACAGGATAAGAGATGAAAGAAACAATGGAAACCTACAATGGTAGATTTCGAGATGGAGAGGATAGGATTAGTGAACTGGAGGATGGGACATCTGAAATCTGATAAGAAAAAGAGAATATAGGGGAAAAATGGAAAAATATGAGCAGGGACTCGGGGAATTGGAGGACAATATGAAGCACACAAATATACATGTTGTGAGTGTCCCAGAAGGAGAAAAACTAATGGAGGAAATTATCACTGAAAATTTCCCAACTCTTATGAAAAACTTAAAATTACAGATCCAAGAAGTACAGTGCACCCCAAAAAGAATAATCCAAATATATGTACTCGAAGACACTTACTAATCAGAATGTCAGAGGTCAAAGAGAAAGAGAGAATCTTGAAAGCAGCAAGAGAAAAGCAATCCATCACGTACAAGGGAAGCCCAATAAGATTATGCATAGATTTCTCAGCAGAAACCATGGAGGTGAGAAGACAGTAGGATGAGATATTTAAATTACCAAAACAGAAAAACTGCCAATCAAGAATTCTATATCCAGCAAAATTGTCCTTCAAAAATGAAAGAGAAATCAAAACATTCTCAGACAAAAAATCACTGAGTGAATTTGTGACCAAGAGACCAGTTCTGTAAGAAATAATAAAGGGAGCACTAGAAACAGATATGAAAAGACAGAAGAGAGAGGTATGGAGAAGAGTTTAGAAAGAAAGACTATGAGTAAAGATAAAAAGAAGGAAAATTAGGTATGACATATAAAATCCCAAAGGTAAAATGGTAGAAGAAAGTACTACCCATGCAGTAATAACACTAAATGTTAATGGATTAAACTTCCCAATAAAAAGACACAGACTGGCAGGATGGATTGAAAAACAGGACCCATCTATATGCTGTCTCTACTCAAAGGACATGAGGGCAAAGACACAAATGGACATTTGCACACCAATGTTTATAGCAGCATTATTTACAATTACCAAGAGATGGAAACAGCCAAAATGTCCATCAATAGATGGGTGGCTAAACAAATTGTGGCATATACATATGATAGAATTATATGCAGCTGTAAGACAGAATAAAGTTATGAAGTATGTAACAACATGGATGGACCTTAAGGACATTATGCTGAGTGAGATTAGCCAAAAATGAAAGGACAAACACTGCATGGTCTCACTGATATGAACTGACATTAGTGAATAGACTTGGAATATTTTGTTGGTAACAGACACCATCAAGAGGTAGAAATAGGGTAAGATATTGGGTAATTGGAGCTGAAGGGATACGTACTGTGAACAGGACTGAATGCGAAAACTCAGAAATGGACAGCACAATACTACCTAACTGTAATACAATTATGTCAAAACACTGAATGAAGCTAAATGTGAGAATGATAGAGGGAGGAGGGCTGGGGCATAAATGAAATCACAAAGAAAGATAGATGATAAAGATTGAGATGGTATAATCTAGGAATGCCTAGAGTGTATAATGATAGTGACTAAATGTGCAAATTTAAAAGTTTCTGCATGAGGAAAAACAAAGGAATGTCATTACTGCAGGGTGCTGAAAATAGACTGTAATTAATATTTTACAATTTCAACTTATGTTTGAGACTAAAGCAAAAAAATGTTAATTTGGTACAAAATTTATATTTTGACTAGTGCATTTCTTAATATAACTTATGTAGAAAGCTGAGTTGTACAACATAAGTACATGGAACCTTGGGTAGGACATGAGATTTTGTTGGTTTGTACACAGTGATGCCCCAATGAATCCCAGAGTGATTTTAACAGTGAGTGGAAAAGTATTTGCAAAGTCCCCTTCGGGAAACAGTAAGAATGGGGGAAAATTCAACCTCCCCAAGTTGAATTCTTGATATTCTCACAAGCGTGTGGACAACCAAAACTATAGGCTGAGCCCCCAGTCTCAGGGTTTGTTCATATGAAACTTAACCCCACGAAGGATAGGTCAAGCCTACTTAAAATTAGGTCTAACAGTCACCCAAGAGAGCCTCTTTTGTTGCTCAGATGTGGACTCTCTCTCCAGCCAACAAAACGAGCAAACTCACCACCCTCTCCCTGTCTACACAGGACCTGACTCCCAGGGGTGTGGACCTTCCTGGAAATGTGGGACAGAAATCCTAGAAAGAGCTGAGACTCAGCATCAAGAGATTGAGAAAACCTTCTTGATCAAAAGGGGAAAGATTGAAATGAGACAAAGTGTCAATGGCTGAGAGATTCCAAACAGAGTCGAGAGGTTATCCTGGAGGTTTTTCTTATGCGTTAAGTAGATATCACCTTGTTATCCAAGAAGTAATGGAGAGGCTGAAGGGAACTGCCTGAAAATGTAGAGCTGTGCTCCAGTAGCCATTTTTCTTGATGATGATTGAACAATGATATAGCTTTCACGATGTGTCTGTGTGATTGTGAAAACCTTGTGTCTGACGCTCCTTTTATCTACCTTGTCAGCAGACAAGTAGAACATATGGAATAAAAATAAAAACAAGCAGAAAATATATTAAATTAAATTTAGTTTGAAATGCTAGTGATCAATGAAAGGGAAGGGTAAGGAGTATGGTAAGTATAATTTTTTTTCCGTTTCCATTTTATTTTTCTGTTGTCTTTTTATTTCAGTTTTCTGAATTGATGCAAATGTTCTAAGAAATGATCATGATGATGAATATGCAACTATGTGATGATATTGTGAATTACTGATTATATATGTGGGACAGAATGATCAAAATAGGAATGTTTGCATTTGGTTAGGTGTTTTTTGGTATTTAAAAAAATAAAATTTAAAAATTAAAAAAGAGAATACATTAGAAGAGCATAGAGGAATTTGAAAGAATAAATAGAAGAACAGTGGATATCACAGAGTTTAAAGACACTGTTCACCAAATAAAAAACACACTAGAGGCACACCAGATTTGAAGAAATAGAATAAAGAATAAGTGATATAGAGGACAAGATAAATGACTTCAAAGACTCAAAACAGCAAATGGCAAAACAGATGAAAAATTTTGAATTGGATCTCAGAGAACTGATAGACAAAAGAAAGTGAACAAATTTAAGAATCATTAGTGTCCCAGAGGGAGAAGAGAGGAGTAAAGGGCTAGGGAAAGTAGTTGAGGATATAATGAAGGAAAACTTTTTAACCCTCCTAAAAAACATGAATATACAAGTCAAAGAAGCCCAACAAACTGCATACAGAATAAATCCAAATAGGCCTTCCCCAAAACACATATTAATCAGCCTGTCACATGTTGAAGAAAAGCAGAAAATCCTGAAGGAGCAAGAGGAAAACAACCTACTACATACAAAGGAAAGCAAATAAGATTGAGTTCAGACTACTCAACTAGCACCCTGGTGGTGAGAAGGCAGTGGTATGATATATTCAAGATCGTGAAAGAGAAAGACGTCCAGCCTAAAACTCTGTACCTAGTCAAATTGTCCTTCAAAACTGATGGAGAGATTACAGTTTTCTCAGACAAGGAAGTCCTGAAAAAAATTGTCAACAAGAGACTGGTTCTACAAGAAATATTAAGAGGAATTCTGATGGCTGAGAAGTAAAAAGACAGGAGAGGGAGTTCTGGAAGAGGGCACAGAATCAAAGAGTAGCCCTAAGGGTAAATTAAAGAATACAAAGAGAAAGAGGGAAAGGGGTAATTTAAAGAATACAAAGAGAAAGAGGGAAAAGAATATATAGATCTGACAAATAAAGTTAAAAAGATAAGATGCTGGATTCAAGAAATGCCTTTTCTGTAATAACTTTGAATGTGAGTGGACTAAACTTACCAATTAAAAGATACGGATTAGCAGAACGGATGACAGAACATAACCCAGCTATATGCTGCTAACCAGAGCATCATCTTAGAATAGATGAGTCTCAATCTATTCAATCAATCAATAAATTGAATCAATAGATTGAAAGTGAAAGGATGGAAAAAGATTTTCCATGAAAGTTGTAGCCAGAAGAAGGCAGGAGTAGCTATACTAATATCAGACAAAATAGACATTAAATGTAAAGACATCATAAGAGACAAAGAAGGACACTATATACTAATTAAAGGATCAATTCACCAAGAAGATATAACAAAAATGTTTATGCTCCCAGTTAAGGAGCTCCACAGTACATGAGACAGACATTGGCAAAACTGAAGGGAGCAATGGATTTTTCAACAATAATAGTAGGAGACTTCAATACACCACTCTCCTCTATAGACAGAACAACCAGACAGAAGATCAACAAGGAAATAAATAAATTAAATAATTTGATGAATGAATTAAACCTAACAAAAATATATAGGTCATTGTACCCCAAAGCACAAGGATATACATTCTTCTCTAGTGCTCATGGAACATTCTCTAGGATAGGTCATATGCTGGGGCACAAAGTAGGTCTTTGCAAATTTAAAAACATTGCAATTATTAAAAGCACTCTCTAAAATCACAATGGGATGAAGCTGGATCTCAGTAACCACCAAAGAGCAAGAACATTCACAAATATATAGGGATTAAATAGCACACTCTTAAGCAACAAGTGGGTCAAAGAAGAAATCACTAGAGAAATCAGCAGGTATTTGGAGATGAATGAAAATGACAATACTACTTATCAGAATTTATAGGATGTGGCAAAGGCTGTGCTGAGAGGGAAATGTATTGTCCTAAATGCCTATATTAAAAACCAAGGACAAATTTGAGGACTTAACAGCATACCTGGAAGATATTGACAAAGAACGGCAAACTATCCCAAAGCAAACAGAAGAAGAGAAACAACAAAGATTAAAGCAGAGATAAATGAATAGGAGAAGAAAAGAACAATAGAATCAATAAAACCAAAAGTTCGTACCTTGAGAAAATCAATAAATATGAGGGCCACTAGCAAGACTGACAAACAAAAAAAGAGAGAGGATAAAATAAACAAAATCAGAAATGAGAAAGGGTGCATTACCATAGACCCTAAAGAAATGAAAGAAATCAAAAGAGAATATAAGAACAACTATACACCAACAGACTAGACAACTTAGATGAAATGGACAAATTCCTGGGGACAAAAAAACAAGCTGAGCTGACTCAAGAAGAAACAGTCTCAATAAACAAATCACAAATAAAGAGATTCAATCAGTCATCAAAAATCTTCCTACAAAGAAAAGCTTAGGCTCAGATGGCTTCACAGGGGAATTTTATCATACTTTCCAAAAAGAACTAATATCAATCCTGCTCAAACTTTTCCAAAAAATTAAGGAAAAAGGAATTCTACCTAACTCTTTTTATGAGGTTAATATCATTTTCATGCCAAAACTGTGTGAATGCTATAAGACTGGAAAATTACAGGCCAATCTCCCTAATGAACATGGATGCAAAAATTCTCAATAAAACATTAGCAAATTGGATCCAACAGACATTAAAAGAATTATACACCATGACTAGGTGGGGTTTATACCAGGAACGTGAGGATGGTTCAATGCAAAAAATCAATTAATGTAATGCAGCACATTACATTACAAATTGAGAGGGAAAAATCACATGATCATCTTGATTGATGCTGAAAAAGCTTTTAACAAAATTCAGCATCTTTTTCTGATAAAAACACTCCAAAAGATAGGAATCAAAAGTAACTACCTCAATATGAAAAAGGGAATATATGGAAAACCGATAGCCAGCATCATACTCAATGAAAAGAGACTGAAAGATTTCCCCTTAAGATCAGGAAGAAGACAAGGATACCCACTGTCACCACTATTATTCAACATTGTGCTAGAAGTTGTAGCTAGAGCAATCATGCAGGACAAAAATTAAAAGGCATCCAAATTGGAAAGGAAGAAGTAAAACTCATTATTTGCAGATGATATGATTCTATACTCAGAAGATCCTGAGAAATCTACAGCAAAGAAATTTAGAAGGTGGAGGGATATAAGAGTAATCTGCAAAAATGAGTAACAATTCTATACACAAGGAATGACCCAGCTGAGGAGCCAGTTAAGGGAAAAATTCCATTCAAAATGGCATCAAAAAGAATTGAGTACTTAGGAATGAATTTAACTAGGGACATAAAGGACTTATACACAGAAAACTACATAACATTGCTAAAAGAAATCAAAGGAGCTCTACATAACTGGAAATACATTCCCTGCTTATGGATAGGAAGGCTAAGTATAGTTAAGATGTCAATTCTTCCCAAATTGATCTACAGATTCAACACAGTACCAATCAAAATTACAACAACCTACTTTGAAGACTTGGAAAAGCTAACTACCAAATTCAAGGGAAAGAGACCCCGAATAGCTAAATTCATCCTAAAAAAGAAAAAGAAAGTGGGAGGACTAACATTCCCTGACTTTAAAACCTATTATATAGCCACAGTGGCACAAAGATAGAAGCATTGACCAATGAAATTGAACCAAGAGTGCAGACATAGACCACCAAATCTATGGTCAACTGCTTTTTGACCAGGCCTCTAAATCCTCTGAAGTGGACAAAATAGTCTTTTCAATAATTGGGCATGTAAGAACTAGATATCAATAGCCAAAAGAATGAAAGAGAACCCTTAACTTACACCCTACACAAAAATCAACTCAAAGTGGATCAAACACCTAAATATAAGAACTAGCACCATAAAGTTCCAGAAGAAAGTGTAGGGTAATATCTTCAAGACCTAGTAATAGAGGTAGCTCCTAAACTTTATACCCAAAGCTCAAGCAACAACAAAAAAACAGATAAATGGAAACTTCTCAAAATCAAATGCTTCTGCTCTTCAAAAGACTTTGTCAAAAAGGTGAAGAGGCAGACAACTCAATGGGAGAAAACACTTGGAAGGCACATATTGCACAAAAGTTTGATTTCCTGTATATACAAAGAAATCATACAATTCAACAACAAAAGAACAAAACAATCCAATTATAAAATAGGCACAATTATAAAAATAATGAAATACTGGTGATCAGTGAGGGGAAGGGGTGGGGGTATGGCATGTATGGATTTCCTTCTGTTTTCTTTTTATTTCTTTTTCTGAATAGATGCAAATGTTCCAAGAAGTGCTCATGATGATGAATATGCAGCTATGTGATAATATTGTGAATTACTGATTATGTATGTAGAACAGAATGATCAAAAGTTACAAATGTTTGTGTTTGGTGGGGTTTTTTTGGTATTTTGAACAAATTAAAAAATTAATTTAAAAAGTTATGAATGTTTGCATCTGTTTGGTGTTTTTTGTGTTTCTAAAAAAATTAATTAATTAAAAAAAACACCTGGAGAGATGCTCATTGTCATTGGTTATAAGGGAAATGTAGCACAAGACTACAATGAGATACCACTTCACACCTATAAGAATGGCTGCTATTAAACAAACAGGAAACTATAAATGCTGTAGAGGATGTGGAGAAACTGGGACACTGATGCATTGCTGGTGGGGATGTATAATGGCACAACCAGTATGGAAGTCTGTTTGGCACTTCCTTAGGAAACTAAATATCAAGTTGCCCTATGACCAAACAATAGCACTACTTGGTATATACCCAGAAGAGCTGAACGCAATGACACAAACAGACATTTGTACACTAATGTTCATAGCAGCATTACTGACAATTGCCAAAAGATGGAAACAAACCAAATGTTTGGATGAACAAAAGGTGGATGTTCATCAACAGATGAGTGGATGAATAAAAGGTGGTATATACATGCAGTGGAATATTATGCAGCAATAAGACAAAACAATGTCCTGAAGCACATGACAAGGTGGATGAGCCTTGAGGACATAATGTTGGGTGAAATTAGCCAGACACAAAAGGATAGATACTGTATGATTCCACTTCTATGACCAGCATAAATGTATAATCAGAGGCATATATTACAGAATATAGGGGACTTAGAGACACATAGAATCTAAAGATGGGTGAACTGCTGGCTAATGAGGTTGAACACCAATGTAAGGGAATAGATAAGAGTGAAGGTGGTTCTCTAGTGGGTCTATAAGTAATATTACCCAATTGAAGATGAAAAAGATTGACAGGGGTTGTATAAATCTACATGTCCCACTGATTAACACTAGAAACATGAATTCATTCTCACAGGAATTACTTCAAAGATATGATTCTTGTACAAAGAATGTTTAAGTCCAGGGTACAGGGGGAGAACTGGCATTGCACGCCATGAGCTATGTTCAGAACAAAACCATAAGCACTACCACAGCAACAGCAGAGGTAAATAATGTGGGGAGGGACAAGAGTTAAGAGGAGGTTTAGATTTCCTATTTGGCAAGGGTGTGTCTATTGGTTTTCTTTCTCTTGGGAACAATGAAACTAAAATTGAGAATGTTGATGGACTGTGGACTTTGTGCCCTATACATGAGGCCTGATGAATGCAGGTGGCTGAAGGATGCACTGATGGAGAGTAAATTGGTGAATGATGATGTACTTGTGAACAAAGGTTGTATTGCTACAAAAAGGAACAAAGTCATGAGGAATGGAATGAGGTGAATGAACATGTAGGACATTTGGTGAGACCAAATAAGACAGAAACATAAGAACAAGAATGGTATGGTCACCTTTAGAAAATGTTTATAAAAAAACAGGGGCCTATTGTAAGCTTTTAGAGCAGACACATTGAGTCTGGAGTGGTGATTATTATTTCTGGATTTTGAGAAGCTGTTTTATATATAAAACTTGATATTTAGAGATAAGAATGAAGCAGAACAGGTTGGGGTTAAAGTAATTCAGAACATAGGGGTAAGGAAGATAGTATCTATATTTTAGAATCACACATTCTCTTTGAGACCAATGGAAGAAAGGTTTATTTGGTCTGGAACTGAAATTTTCTGCAGTGCATAATCTAATTCAACCTATTTGTATAGCTTATTTGAACATTTGAAACACAGGGAGCTCAGGAAAAGAAAGAGGTCCTTTAATCTTGCATAAATTATTGTAATGCCCAGATACATCCTAGAGTATATTAAGTGGATAATTAAAAAGTATCAGCAAAGTCCCCTGAGGGATGGGAGAAAGAATATGGAACTACTAAACTTTACTATCAGGGAATCTCCTGATATTGTGTTAAACTTTAGGGACACCCAAATCAATAGAAAATCAATGAGAAAATTCCAAAGTGTTTGGAAATTGAATATCACTCTTCTAAAAGTCTTTTAATCTGAAGAGGAAGCCCTAGGGAAATTAAAAGATATTTGAACTGAATGAAAATAAAATCTTAGGGGATTCAGCTAAAGCAGTGCCTAAGAGGAAATTTACAGAATTTAAATTAGAAAAGAAACATGGCTTAAAATTAAGGATCTCAACAAATCAATAGGCCATGCCCTCAATCATGAGGCTTACTCTTGTGAAGCTTATGTAGGTATCAGAGAAGCTTAGATTACCTATAGGCATGCCTAAGAGTTACTTCTGGAGGACCTCTTTTGTTGCTCAAATGTGGCCTCACTCCCTCTAAGCCCAACTCCGCAAATGAAATCACTTTCCTCCCCCCTACATGGGACATGACATCCAGGAGTGAAAGTCTCCCTGGTGACATGGGAGATGACTCCCAGGGATGAATCCAGCTCTGGCACTGTAGGATCAACAATTACATCCTGACCAAAAGCAGAGAAAGAAGTGTAGCTAATAAAGAATCGTAGGCAGAGAGAGTTCAAATAGAGTCTAGAGGCTACTCTGAGGTTGCTCTTATGCAAGCTTCAGGTAGACCTTGCTACATATCATAACCTGCCAACCCCAGCCAGGACCATTACAACCAATCCTAAAGAACACCTAGGGCAAGATATAAGATTCCGCAAGGGTTCCATGCACTAGAGTAACTTTCCAGAAACCTACAACCTCCAGTTGGGTCCCTGGTTCAGATAAGTCCTGAAACCTAGCCCATCCTCTCCAGAACATCAGATAATTCCATCTGCCTACCTCATATTAGTGACAGGCCCTTCCAATACAAAAAATTTATAATTGCCATAGCCCAATCACCCCTAAAGAGAGGGATGGAAAAATCAAAGGTGATGGTGCAGTTATACAGTTAAGATAGGATTTAACAAATGAATATGAATGCTTAATCATTAAATTGATATCCCTTTTAGTCTCCAGTATTTTAGAGCAGCTACAAGTAAAAACCTAAAATTATGGAATTGTAAACCATGTTAAACTCTAAAATCTTTTCTACAAATAATTGTGGTACTATGCTTTGAAATTTATAGCTTTGTTGTGTATATGTTATTTTTCACCAAAAAAAAAGAAGGAAAAAAGTTGATTGTGATGATAAAAAAATATTTAATCCCTCTAGCCTCCTATGTTCTGGAGCAGCTGAAAGGAAAAATGGGAGAGGATCATATGGTAACCCATGACAAACTCTGGGATCTGTCCTGTAACTACTTGTTGAGCGTTTGGAAAACCATTGTTTTTTTATATCTTTACTTTATATTAATGTTATACTATACAATAAAAAGGTTAAAAATCAAAAATAATTATATTAAAATTATACAGAATATGTTCTCTGATTACAATGGAATCATACTAAAAACTAACAACAAAAGGAAAATGAGAAAATTCCAAAGTGTTTGGAAATTGAATATCACTCTTCTAAAAGTCTTTTAATTTGAAGAGGAAGCCCTAGGGAAATTAAAAGATATTTGAACTGAATGAAAATAAAATCTTAGGGGATTCAGCTAAAGCAGTGCCTAAGAGGAAATTTACAGAATTTAAATTAGAAAAGAAACATGGCTTAAAATTAAGGATCTCAACAAGCTAGAAAAAAAGTGCAAATTAAAACCGAAGAAAGTAGAAGAACATAAGTAAATATGAATAAGTGAAAAGGTATGAGCAATTGAGAATATTAATAAAAACACAAGTTGGTCTTTGAATAAAATTTATATAATCGATAAACCAACCCCTAGCAAAACTGATAAGTAAACAATCCAACTGTCCAGGAATATGAAAATAGATAAACCAATTGAGGTATGTTCATACAGTGGATTACTACTTAACAACAACAACCACAAAAATTCATGAAATGAATGAATCTCAATGACATTATTCTGAGCAAAAGGCTAGGCACAAAATCATCATACCCTATGACTGTATTTATAGAAATCTAACTAACAGGCAAAAATAATCTATTATAAGGAGGAGGGAGATGGCTATTCACTGGAATGAGCAAGAGGAAACTTTTGAAGGAAATGGAAATGTTTAATACTTGATCTAGACAATTTTACAAAGGTATATACAGATGTAAAAATTCATTTGGGCTGTACACTTATAATCTGTGCATTTCATATGAGATAATATTTATTGTTTAACTAATATGTCTTTGTTCAAATGTGTTATGATAATTCTTTTCCTTTTATATTAAAATAGGCTTCTTAAGGGCAGGAATTTTGACTGTTTCACATGGTTATCTCCAGTCCCTGGCAAATAGTATACACTCAATAAACACTTGCTGACTGACTGTTGAAAGAAGAAACAAATAATATTTTGTGTCCATTTTAATCAAAATTTCTCACTATCCATTACAACATTTCTTGAATTAAACTTTTGTAATTGTTATATCATTATCATCAGGATTGTTTATGCCTATATATAAATCAATTACCTGTTTAATCTATATACAAAATATACCCAATCTACCTGTTCCTGCAAAGCATTGACATTATTTTTTTCTTCTTTAATAGTCATGATAACAATAATAACAGATAAATTTGTGAGACCTTACTCTCTACCAGGCCCTGGTAAGAGCTTTATTTGTGGATCCCCAGTAATCTTACCTTACCCGGCAGTGGCCTGCTCTGTCAGTTCCTATGTGGAAGAAATGTGCAAAATAAACATACTGGCCTGGTTTAGGAGCAGGAAAGTAGATTCCCCCTTCCCACAGACTTGTATCCCAATCCACTGCAGATAGGAAACCCTAAAGGGATGCCCTTGTTACTTAAATGTGGGGAGGGGTGGGCAAGAGACCACCTCCCTCCAAGGAGTTGTCCATCAAATACATTGTGATGCTGCCAGACCATGGCAGGAATGGCTACCACCTTGTGTCACCCTGAGATGCTTCAGAGCAGTTTGTAATCCCTCTCTTCCCAAAGCCTGCAACCAAGCCCCATTCCTTCTAGTCCTACAGAACCCATAGCTGAAGCAGCAGAAAGCACAAATTCCTCAAGTGGGTCATTGGGAGTGATGGTAGGAGGGATGATCTTGCCTCCAATCCAAGGTTCATGGAGCCATTTTCTTCCTATAGGCAGTTCAATATCACATAATAGTTTTTTGTTTCAAGGTACATAGTACAAGCAGGAAGATGGCACTCCAACCTTATAAAGTACCACCTCAAAGCCAACACTTCAGCTGGGCTTTCAGTAATCCATTCCTATGCTCTGTCAGGCCAGTAGTTTCATAGTGGCATGAATTCATGCTCAAGGGCTGCTCTCATACTTTCTGTAAACTGAGTTCTCTTAGCCAAATGCAATTATGTGTAGGATCCTATTTCAGTGCATTAAATTCTATAAGTCCTTAAATAGTGGTGCTAGCTGAGTGTCTACAGGCAGAAAAGAGAAGCTTATACCCAGAATATGTATCTATGCCCCTTAGAATCTGTCTCTGGCTTTCTCTATGTGGCCACTCACTCTCCTCAAGTGAGGGGCTGTATGTTAGTACAAGTTGCTAACAGATTGGAAATGTAGTGGTAGTTGTAGTTAGATTAGCCTTTCTAAGTGGGAATGCACACTAATGGTCTAATGCAGAACCTCCATCCCTGCCACCATGGCCACTTGACTCATATGCTAGTTGTTCTAGCACTGGGGTAACTGATAACAAAATCTTTTTATGTCACCAAACTAAACTATTTGGTCTACTTAATTTTTTAGAGCCTCCTCTGTTGTGACTGTGGTCTGGTGGGTGTTAATAAGCAATGTGAAGGTCTTTACATGTGATGTCCATTCCCTATATTCATCCATGTGCTTCTACCCATGTAATTTTGTCCCTAACAACCTAATCTTTATCCTTGCAAGTTCCTGAACAATCATTAAGGCCATTCACAACTATTTATAGGGCCACATATTTTCTAACCTCAGGTACTTCTCTTATCATACAAAGTAGATGACCAGATGCATCACCCAAAACTTTAACTATTGGGTGAGGGGCTTTCTCTTATTTCTGCTTTTCAAAGCCTCTTTAATGAAATTGTCATCCATTGTGAGCAGGTACCAATGTACCATGCTGAACCATTGATAAACCAAGGTTCAGCTTTGTTTCTCTCATTTTATTGAAGGGGATATCTTTTTTTTTTTTGTACACTGTATGGCTGGGGTCACATTTAATTGAAAGGGATATCTCTTACAACAAAAATTGTGACCTGAGGGAGTTACTGCTGTAACAGTGGCAGATGAAGTGAGAGCATAGGCTACTTGCTCATGTAGCCTGCTTTTGTCCTTTGCTCGTACTCAGTCCCAGCTGTATGGCTTTCACCTTATAATAGACTGTTGCTGAACCCACTCAACCATAAAACTTCATGGATCTAATAGATTACAGCTTATGATGGGCAGTTCCAGATACATGGTTATGCACTCTACTCTATCATGGCCATTAGCATGTATTTCAGTTTCCTGATTGCTAAAGCAAATACCATGGCTTAAACAATAGGAATTTATTGGTTTACAGTTTTGAGGCTAGGAGAAGTCCAAAATCAAGGTGTCATCAAGGCAACACTTTCTCCCAGAAGTCTGACATTCTTCTGATAGAAAGAACTGGCTGATAGCAACCATGGTCCTTAGCTTTTCTGGCAGATGGCAGCCTCTCCATGCTTCTTAGTTCCATTGACTTGCAACTCTGGGCTGCTACCTGTCATGACTTTATCTCCCTGTGTCTGAATTTATTCTGCTTATAAAGGATTTCAATAATAGGATTAAGACTTCTGATTTTGTTGAGCCACACCTTAATTGAAATAACCTCATCAAAAAGGTTAAAAGGGTACACACCCACAGGAATGGATTAAGTTTAAGAACGTGTTTTCCTGTGGTACATGGCTCCAAGCCACTACAGCATGTCAAAAGTTTGATTTTCAATTAGGCCTAAGAGTTACCCCCAGAACTCTTTTGTGGCTCAGATGTAGCCTATCTCTCAGCCAACACAGCAAGCAAACTCACTGCCCTCCCCCTCACAGCATGGGACATGACTCCCAGGGGTGTAAACCCTGGTAAGGAGGGAAAGAAATCCTAGAATGAGCTGGGACTCAGCATCAAGGGATTGAGAAAACCTTTTCACTGAAAGGGGGAAGAGAGAAATAAGACAAAGTGTCAGAGGCCGAGAGATTCAAATAGAATCAAGAGGTTATCCTGTAGGTTACTCTTACGTATTAAATAGATAACCCTTTTTTAATTTAAAGTGTATTAGAGAGGCTAGAGGAAAGTGCCTGAAACTGTAGAGCTGTGTTCTAGTAGCCACATTTCTTTAAGATGATTCCATAATGATATAGCTTTCACAAAGTGACTGTGTGATTGTGAATACCTTGTTCTGATGCTCCTTATATCTATGGTATGGAGAGATGAGTAAAAAAATATGGATTAAAAAGAAATAAATAATAGGGGGAACAAATATTAAAATAAATTGGATAGAGGAAAATGCTAGTGGTCAATGAGAGGGAGGGGTAAGGGGTATGGTATGTATGAGTTATTTCTTTTTATTTCTTTTTCTGGAGTGATGTAAATGTTCTGAGAAATGATCATGGTGATGAATATACAACTATGTGATGATATTGTGAGATATTGTATGAAATGTTCATCCATTAAGAATGTTCATGTTGTATGTTGATTGGTTTTTTAATAAAATTTTTTTTTAAGTTTGTTTTTCAAAAGCCAGATAATTCTCTGCTAGAGGTAGGATGGCCTTACTCCAGAACCCCAGAAGCCTTCATCTAACTTCTCACACCATGTCTTGCTCTAAATCCACAAGGCATCTTTTACCACCACTTACACTTCTAAAACCAAAAGATCTGTCAGTTTGTGTGGCCCAAAGGCAGGACTGAATACACCACAGTCAGGACCTGCTGCAAAGACCTTTCCTATGCTGTGCCCCATTCAAAACTGGCAGCGTAAAAGTCACTCACTATACAAACCAGATCCGTATTCCCAGGTGTGGAATATGCTGTTTCCAAAACCTTAAGGGGCTAAGTATTGTGCTTCCTTATGTGTATGTGGGGGGAAGAGGATCCAAGGTGAGGAGAGGGTGCAAGTTATGGTCATTTGTTCATTGCTTTAGATGGGATCTTTCTGCATGCTCCTCACCACTGTACCCCTAAATGTTTTATTGATGTGCCAGGCCCCTGAATCTTCACACAGTTTTTTACCCTCTGGAATACATGTGCCTTACCAAGGCTTCCATCATGCCAGTCACTTCTTAATCATGTGGGATGATTAGCCTGATGCATCAATGTAGTGGATCAATGTAATATTATGCAATGTTCATAATATAGTTCTGAACCACATATTAGTTATATATTGTTATCTATCTACCACAAATAGCAACTTAAAATAGCATGTCTTGGGGTGGTGCGACAGTGGCTCAATGGCAGAATTCTTACCTGCCATGCCAGGGACCCAGGTTTGATTCCTGGTGCCTGCCCATGCAAAAAATAAATAAATAAACAAATAAATAAATATCTTTATAATTTCACATTTTTTTGTGAGTCAGGAGTCCATGAATGTCTTAGCTGATATTCTCTGCCTCCAGATCTCAGTAGGCTGAAATCAAGGAGTCAGCAGCAATCTGTTTTCATTTGGAGACTCAGCTTGAAATCTATGTCCAAGTTCATTCAGGTTGTTAACAGAATTCATTTCCCTGGGACTGTTTTATCTTTCCTGCCTTTTATCTCCTTCGAATCATGTAGTTTTTACTCTTCCATTTTAACTCCTCCTTTGGCTTTTTACGTATGCCTCTTTTTCTTTATTTTTTAGTGGTTGCTCTACAACAATATACATCCTTAAATTACCAGAATCTACCTTAAAACAAACAATTCTACTACTTCATGAAACAATATAAGAATCTTACCATGACATAATTCCATTACTACCCTCTCATCTTTCGTATACTTGTAGTCATATATTGTATTTCTATTTATGCCATAATTACCACATTACATTGTTATATTTTTACTTTAATCAATCAAGTATTTTAAAGAAATATATATATATATGAAAGCCTTTGTAATTTCTTGTGGTGCAACTCTGCTATAGAAAACTTTCAGCTTTTGTTCATCCGAAACTATCTTTCAGCATATCAATTTCTTAAAGTATTTTGATACATATGGAATTTATGTTGACAGTTTTTCTATTTAACATTTTAAGATGTCATTCCATTATTTTTTGGCCATCAGTATTTCTAAAGGGCATTCAACCATCAAGCTTATAATTGTTCACCTGTATTTAATGTCTTTTTTCCTCTTATTGCTTTCAAAATTTTTCTTTTTATCTTTGGTTTACAACACCTTGACTATGATGTATTAGGTGTAGTTTGGTTTGGATTTACCCTGTGTGGGTTCCTGGATCTTTACATTGATCTCTTTTGTAAATATTTTTTAAATTCCCACCTCCTATCTCTTCAAATATTTCTTGTGCCTTATATTCTTTCTCTTCTTAGACTCCATTTATATTTATTTTAGACCCTTTGATATTGTCCCACAGATCTTACATCCTGTTTTACTTTGTCACTTTTCTCTCTTTTTGCTATTTGTATTTTACTCTTTTTTTTGTTTCATCTTTATTTTACCCTCATTCATTGAAAATATTTTCACTGAGTATAAAACAGTAAAATGACAGTTATTTCATTTCAGCGTCTTGCAGATCTCACTCTATTTGCTTCCATATCCCTTTTTTGCTGATGTGAAAATAGCTGTTAATATAATTGTCACTTGAGCAGGCCACAGTGTCTCAGCAGGCAGAGTTCTTGCCTGCCACACCAGAGACCCGGGTTTGATACCCGGTGCCTGCCCATGCAAAAAAATATACATATATATAATTGTCTCTCCTTTAAAGGGAAGCTGATTCTCTTTGGCTGGTTTTGATGTTCTCCAACTTACTATGATTTATACAGGTATGAATGTTTAAAATTTCCCCGCTTGGAATTTGTTGGGCTTGTTGAATCACATTGGTATCTTTCATCATTTTTGTTATGTGTATAGCCACCTTCAAATATTTTCTCTTCCTCATTTGCCCCCTCTTTTCATTATGAAATTTTGATTAAATATAATGTATACATATGTATGACCTTTTCAATATTTTCTCCTTACTTTTTTTTTTTTGTATGGGACTCTGGCATGGCAGGTGAGAACACTACCTGCCGAGCCACCATGGCCTACCTGCCCTATTCTCCTTACATTTTTACCTCTCCTTGGTATTTTCCATTGCTGTATCTCACTGGGCTTGTTTCTAGATAATATCTTCAGTATTTGGGGGTTTTGTTTCTGACTCACTAATTCCTTTTATAAATCTATGTAATTTGTTGCTAAATCATTTCATTGCATTTTTAATTTTAGTGATTATAGTTTTCATCTCTAGGAGTATGTTTGATTATTTTTCAAGTGTGCTCTTTGCTCAGATTTCTTTTAATTATTGAAAACATATTAACATACTTTTATATTCTGTGTCTTATAATTCCAAAATATGAGGTTTAAGGATCTTTTTCCTTTCTCAGTATAGGATGTCTTGTTTCCTTGTGTATTTAGTGATATTTTTTCTAATTGTGAACTGCTTGCTTACCTTTCAACTTTACCTGTAGAAAATTTTGATGCCTGATTTGAAGGTGGGTTATTCCAGTAAAAAAAATTGTCTCTTCTTATTTCAGGTATCTGTGACATTTTAAACTACATTCTCTACTTGAATATTTGGTCATCCAGGTAGCATTAATTTGGGTTGCAAATCTGAATTATGGTTATGAATATCAAAATATTTATTTTGTTCTACTCAATACTAAGGTTTGTGGCTGGCAATTTTTCTTATAGTTTCCCAAAGGAAAAGAGGGGGCAGATTTACTTCTGGTTAATAAATATAACCCCAGCTTTATGTAGGGGATGTCTTATTAGACTGTCACTTCAGATGGCTTCCAGGTTGCTTTTTTCCTCCTTCTTTGGATTCCACAGTCCAAAAAAACCCAATGCTCATATTCCCATGATGTGATTAATGTCCTTAAAAAAAAAAAAGCCTGTTCAGAGTGTCCTCTGCTCACCTATCTCTGTAACAAGCTCCACCCTAGTGTCTGGCTTGCATAGTCTTGACTTCTTGCCAACTAATGAATACACTGAAGAGAATTTTTCTATATTTTATTCAGCATTTTTTTTCAGTAGGCTAGTTTGTTTAGGCGTCTAGTCTGCCATATCAATAGACACCTATTTTGACCTCTTTCCACCAAATTTAGTGGTATTCCATTCTTACAACTGCTCAAAAGCTATGTCAGTTATGAATTTATTTGCCTGCAGATTAACAAAAGCACACACCCAGATTAAACAGTGGCTATTTTTATTTTTATATAAATATAAAAAATAGTTGCTTTTTTTCTCACAAAACAAGAAGTCTGGAGGTCAGCATCACAGTCTAATGCAGTTGCTCAATGACAATGGAAAGGTCCAAGGCTCCTTCTATGTCTTCTCAGCCAAAGTTGGGATATTGGCTTTGATCTTCATTGCTTGTCAACATGGCTACTGATCCTTCAGGAATTAGTACACATCACAAGCAGAACAAAGGGGGAAAGTCAAAAGGAAAAAAGGCTGGACCTGCCAAATTTGCCCTTTTCTATTAAGAAATTAAAATCTGGCGACCCAGTTCTATGATGGCAGCTTAGTGAAGTGTGGAAGATAGTTCATCCTCCAGAGCAGCTAGTAAATAGCCAGGAATCATACAGAACAAATCAGTGACCAGACACACAGCATACATCAATTTGGACAAGCTGGACCAGCTGTGATCTCACCCAGAACTGTGAGTCCCCCCAAGCCATGGAGGCTGGTGCCCCACCCTCCACAGGCTCATTCCCAGAGGGGAAAGGAAAGAGACTTTACTAACAATAAGGGGCTTAGCTCAACCAAGTTCTAATTGTGGAATTAATTAACAAATACCGACTACTAAAAATAGGCCCCCAGAAGAAAAGTTAAAATCTATTGAGTAGATGGAAATACTAGTGGTCAATGAGAAGGAGGGGTAAGGGGTATGGTATGTGTGCATTTTTTCTTTTTTCTTTTTATTTCTTTTTCTGGAGTGATGCAAGTGTTCTAAAAAATGATCATGGTGATGAATATACTGCTACATGATGATATTGTGAACCATTGATTGTACACCATATATGGAACGTTTGCATGTTAAGAATCTTCATATTTGTATATTGTTTTGGTTTGATAATACAAAGTAAATATTAAAAAAAGAGAAAAAAGGCCCCCAGCTCAGATAAATTTTGAATAAGAGCTAAAGTTACCAGTTTAGCCCCAGCGTAGAGGGAGCAGGGCTGATGGGGAAAAACAAAACAAAACAAAACAGAGGGTTTTGGGATTGGACAGCACAAAATGCTTGAAAAGTTCTGGACCCTAAAAACGTTGGGAAGGGGGGCACATAGGACCTGGAGATACAAGGAGCAATGTACCAACTTAAGCATTTGATTAAAAACCCGAGGAACCAGGGTCCTGCTCTGAAAGGGATTTTTTTTTGCTTTGTTTCTACTGCATAATTGCTCATTAGATACAACTACAAGGTTTCTCACTCTCCAAAAGCCCCAGGTAAGGGTAGAATTAAGCTTTTCTGAGAGACAGAGAGACCGGTCAATGAAAGGATGTAATTTCCAGGAGGCTGTGCCTTCCCCAGGAGAGTGATGGGGGCCAGCTCAAGTGGAATCACTCCCTCAAGGAACTCAGACCCCAGAGAGTGGAGAACTGAAGCAAATACAGCCAGCATGCAACCTCTCCTTTGTCTCAACAACACCTACAGCAGGGAAAGTCAGCTGAATTAAAGGTACTACATCACTTTATGCTGGTGGGACCCACAGGCAGGCAAGTGACACATATTTGGCAGGATAGGAAAAACACAGAGTCTAGAGGCTCCATAGCAAAGTGTGTAAACCTGCTGGGTCTCACCCTCAGGGAAAACTGATGCAGGTGACACTTTCCTCCTGAGAGGAGGCAAGTCTGGTCTGAGAAAATCTGACTGGGGTCTATAATATACAAGGTAACTCTGCTAATGAAAAATAAAAAAGGATCCATACAAGGAGGGCAAGAAATAAGAAAACAAAAGTTGAAAAATTCTAATTCATTAAACAAAACCTATGCTAGAGGTTTAGAAAAAGCTGAATGGAATGTCAAAGAACAGACAGAGAACAAAGCCATCCAGCAAGAAATCATAGATAAAAGAGTGAAAACAACCTCCAGAATAAGCTAATTATGGAAATTAAATGCCTAGGCACCAGCAAAAAATAACTAATCATATTAGGAAAATTGAAGATATGGCCTAGTCAAAGGAACAAACAAACAATTCAAAGGAGATACAGGAATTGAAACAATTAATTCAGGATGTTTGAACAGGCATGGAAACATCTCACCAAAAGTCAAATCAATGAATTGAGGGAGGATATAAAGAAGGCAATGGGTGAAAAGAAGAAATGGAAAGTCTGAAAAAAATAAATTACAGAACTTATGGGAATGAAAGACACAGTAGAAGAGATGAAAAAAAATGGAAACCTACAATGTCAGATTTCAAGAGTCAGAAGAAAGGATTAGTGAACTGTAGGATGGGATAACAAATCCTACAAGCAAAAGAAAAATACGGAAAAGAATGAAAAATAAAAACATGAGCAGGGACTCAGGGAACTGAATAACAACATGAAGCATATAAATTTACATGTTCTGGGTGTCCCAGAAAGAGAAGAGAATGGAAAAGGAGGAGAAAAATTAATGGAGGAAATTATTGCTGAAAATTTCCCAAGTCTTATGAAAGACTTAAAATTACAGATCCAAGAAATGCAGCATACCCCAAACAGAATAGATACAAATATACATACTCAAAGACACTTACTAATCAGAATGTCACATGTCAAAGAGAAAGAGAATTTTGAAAGCAGCAGGGGAAAAGAAATCCATCACATACAAGGGAAGCCCAATAAGACTATGTATAGATTTCTCAGCAGAAATGATGGAAGCAAGAAAACAGTGGTATGATATATTTAAGATTCTAAAAGAGAAAACCTGCGAACCAAGAATTCTACATCCAGAAAAAGTGCCCTTCAAAAATGAGGGGGAAATAAAAACATCTTTAGACAAAAAAAGTTGCTGAAAGATTTTGTTGCCAAGACACCAGCTCTGCAAGAAATCCTAAATGGAGCACTAGAGACAGATAAGAAAGGACAGGAGACAGAGGTGTGGAGAAGAGTGTAGAGATGAAGATTATCAGTAAGGTAAAAAAGAGGGAAAAAAATTAGATGTGACATGTAAAATCTAAAAGGCAAAGTGGTAGAAGAAAGTACTGCTCTTAGATTAATAACACTGAATGTTAACGAATCAAACTCCCCAATCAAAAGACACAGACTAGCAGAATGGATTGAAAAACAGGACCTAACTATATTTTATCTACAGGAGACACATTTTAGACACAAGGACAAAAATAGGTTGAAAACAAAAGGTTGGGAAAAGACATTTCATGCAAATAACAATCGCAAAAAAGCAGAAGTAGCTTTACTAATATCCAACAAATTAGACTTTGAATGGAAAACAATTAAAAGAGTCAAAGAAGGACACTATGTATTAATAAAAGGAAAACATCAACAAGAAGACATAACAATCATAAATATTTATTCACAGAGCCACAATGCTCCAAAATACATGAGATAAACACTGAAAAGAGAAATAGACACATCTACCATAATAGTTGGAGACTTCAGTTCTCCACTCTCATCAATGGACAAAACATCTAGACAGAGGATCAATAAAGAAACAGAGAATTTGAATAATACAATAAATGAACTAGGCTTAACAGACATTTATAGAACATCACATCCCACAACAGCAGGACACATCTTTTTCTCAAGTGCTCATGGATCATTCTGAAGGATAAACCATATGCTGGGTCACAAAGCTAGTCTCAACGAATTTAAAAAGATTGAAATCATGCAAAACACTTTCTCAGATCATAATGGAATGAAGCTGTAAATCAATAACAGGCAGAGTACCAGAACATTCACAAATATGTGGAGGCTCAACAGCACACTCTTAAACAACCAGTGGGTCAAGAAAGAAATTACAAGAGAAATCAGTAAATATCTCAAAGTAAATGAAAATGAAAACACAACAGATCAAAACTTACGGGATGCAGCAAGGGCAGTGCTAAGAGAGAAATTTATTGCCCTAAATGCCTATATCTAATAAGAAGACAGAGCAAAACTTGAGGACTTAACTGTCCACTTGGAAGAATTAGAGAAAGAACAGCAAATTAACCCCCAAAAAAGCAAAAGGAAATAAATAATGAAGATTAGAGCAGAAATAAATGAAATTGAGAACATGAAAACAATTGACAAAAACAACAAAACCAGAAATTCTTGTTGAGAAAAATGAATAAGATTGATGGATGCTTAGTGAGGTTGACAAAAAGAAGAAGAGAGAGGATGCAAATAAATAAAATCAGAGATGGAAGAGGAAACATAACCACTGACCCCACAGAAATAAAGGAATTAATGAGAGGATGCTATGAATATGCTAATAAACTCAACAATGTATATGAAATGGACAACTTCTTAGAAAGGCATGAACAACCAACATTGACTTAAGAAGAAATAGATGATCTCAACGAACCAATCACAAGTAACTGCATCAGTCATTATAAGGTCCCAAAATAGAAAAATCCAGGGCCAGATGGCTTCACGTGTGAATTCTACCAAGCAGTCAAGAAAGAATTAGTACCAATCCTACTGAAACTCTTCAAAAAAACTGAACAGGAGGGAATGACATCTGACTTATTCTATGACGCCAACATCACCCTCATACCAAAGGTAGACAAAGATACTACAAGAAAATAAAATTACAGAGCAACCTTTCTGATGAATATAGATGCAAAAATCTTCAACAAAATTCTTACAACTTGAATTTAGCAGTAGATTAAAATAATTATACACCAAGACCAAGTAGGATTCATCCCAGGTATGCAAGGATGGTTCAATGTAAGAAAATCAATTAATGTAATACTCCATATCAATGAATCAAATCAGAAAAACCCCATGATCTCTCAATTGATGCAGAATTCAACATCCTTTCTTGTTGAAAACACTTCACAGGATAGGAATAGAAGGGAAATTCCTCAACATGCTAAAGGAAATATATGAAAAAACCCACAGCTACCATCATCCTCAATGTGGAAAAATTGAAAGCCTTCCACCTAAGATCAGGAACAAAACAAGGGTGTCTACTGTCACCATTGTTATTCGACATTATGTTGGAAGTCCTAGCCAGAGCAATTAGACAAGAAAAAAATTCAAGGCATCATAATTCGAAAGAAAGAAGTATAACTCTCACTGTTTGCACATGATATGATACCATATGTTGAAAACCCCCAAAAAATCCACAGCAAAACTACTAGAGCTAATATGAGCATAAAATTTTAAAATGTTTTTGCATAAGGAAGAGCAAAGGAATGTCAATAATGCAAGGTGGTGAAAATAGATGATAATTAATATTTTAAAATTTTAACTTATGTGTGAGACTAAAGTAAATAAATGTTTATTTAGAATGAAATTTATATTTTGACTAGTGCAGTTCCTAATATAACTTACATGGACAGCTTAATTGAACACCATAAGTACATGGAACCTTGAGTAGGGCATGAGATTTTGTAGGTTCATCCAGAGTGATGCCTTGATAAATCCCAGAGGGATTTGAACAGTGAATAAAAAGTGTTTGCAAAGTCCCCTTGGGGGAATGGTGAGAAAGGGGGAAAATTCAACTTCCCCAAGTAGAGAATTCTTGATATTCTCACAAGCAGTGGGGACGACCAAAGCAATAAGCTGAGCCCCCAGTCCTGGGAGTTTGTTCATATGAAACTTAACCCCACAAAGGATAAGCTAAGCCTACTAAAATTGGGCCTAAGAGTCACCCCCAAGAGAACCTCTTTTGTTGCTCAGATGTGGCATCTCTCTCTCTCAGACAACATGACACGCAAACTCACTGTTTCTATGTGAGACATGATTCCCAGGAGTGTGGACCATCCTGGCAATGTGGGACAGAAATCCTAGAATGAGCTGTGACTCGGCACCAAGGGATTGAGAAAACATTCTCGACCAAAAGGTAGAAGAGCAAAATGAGACAAGATAAAGTGTCAATGTCGGAGAGATTCCAAACAGAGTAAAGAGTTTATCCTTGAGGTTATTCTTATGCGTTAAATAGATGTCATCTTTTTAGTTAAGGTGTAATGGAGAGGCTGGAGGGAACTGCCTGGGAATGTAGAGCTGTGTTCCAGTAGCCATTTTTCTTGAAGATGATTGTATAATGATACAGCTTTCGCAATATGACTGTGTGATTGTGAAAACCTTGTGTCTGATGCTTCTTTTATCTACCTTATGGACAGATGACTAAAACATATGGATTAAAAATAAATAAATAATAGGGGGAACAAATATCTAGAAAAATTTAGTACATTTAAATACTAGGGATCAATGAAAGGGAAGGGTATGATATGTATGAATTTTTTTCTGTTTTCTTTTTATTTCTTTTTCTGAATTGATAAAAATGTTTGAAGAAATGATCATGATGAATATGCAACTATGTGATAAAAAAGTATGTTCATGTTGTATGTTGATTGGTTTTATTAATAAAAATTTAAAAATACACAAATAATAGGGAGAACAAATGTTAAAATAAATTTAGTAGGTTGAAATGCTAGTGATCAATGAAAGGGAGGGGTGAGGTGTATGGTAGTATGAATTTTTTTCTGTTTTCTTTTTATTTCTTTTTCTGAATTGATACAAATGTTCTAAGAAGCAATCATGATGATGAATGTACAGCTATGTGATGATATTGCCAATTACCAATTATATATGTAGAATGGAATAATCATATGGTAAGAATGTTTACATTTGGTATATTTAATAAATGAAATAAATTTTAAAAAAGAATGTATGTGCTTGTACATTGTTGAATCAATAAAAATTTTTTTAAAATATATCTTTAAGAACAAAAACAAACAAAAAGAGTCACCCCCAGCGAACATCTTTTTTTGCTCGGATGTGGCCTCTCTCTCTCTCTGAGCCAATATGGTGAGCAAACTCACTGCCCTCCCCCTCTCTACATGCGACATGATTCCCAGGGGTATAAACCTCCCTGGCAACATGAGACAGAAATTCTAGAATGAGCTCGGACTCAGCATCAAGGGATTGAGAAAGCCTTCTCAACCGAAAAGGGGAAGAGAGAAATGAGACAAAATAAATTATCAGTGGCTTAGAGATTTCAATAGAGTAGAGAAATTATCCAGGAGGTTACTTGTGCATTATATAGATATCCCCTTTTTGGTTTAAGGTGCAATAGAGAGGCTAAAAGGAAGTGCCTGAGATGGTGGAACTGTATTCCAGTGGCTATGTTTCTTGAAGATGATTGTATAATGATATAGCTTCTGCAATGTGACTGTGTGATTGTGAAAACCTTGTGACCGATGCTCCTTATATCTATGGTATAGATAGATGAGTTAAAAATATGGGTAAATAATAAATAAATAATAGTGGGTACAAATGTTAAAATAAATTGAGTAGGTTGAAGTACTACTGATCAATGAAACAGAGTGGTAAGTGGTATAGGAAAAAATAGGGGGAACAAAGTGGGTAGATGGAAATAATAGTGGTCAATGAGAGGGAGGGCTAAGGGGTATGGTATATATGAGTTTTTTCTTTTTATTTATCATTTCGGGAGTGATGCAAATGTTCTAAAAAATGATCATGGTGATGAATATACAACCCTGTGATGATATTTTGAGCCATTGATTTTACACCAAATATGGAATGTTTATATGTTAAAAATGTTCGTGTTTGTATGTTGCTTTGTTTTGTCAATAAAAGTATTTAAAAAAAAAAAAAAAAGAAAGAAACTGAAATCTTTCCCAGAAGGTCCATTTCTCATTGGAAGAACTGAATTGCAAGGCTACTCTAGACCATTCAATTGCAAAGATGCGTGAGAATCCCATCTGCCATAGAGCAATCAAAATCCATCCCCTAGAACTAGGATTGGATTTTACTCCACTTGAAATCAGAGATTTTCCATTGTGACCTGAGTAAATGTGGATTCTGGGAGCAGAAAATAGGGGATTGGAGAATTAATGGTGGGTATTAGAAATTCATCTGCTATAACACTTACCTTATTCTCAGCATCTAGGCTTTCATCTTTCCTATCAGAATACCTTCTCTTCTCTTCATCTGTTTATACGTCTTAGTGTCCTTTAAGTCCAAGCTTAGGGCTATTTATTATTAAGACATTGATTCCATACACTGTCCATGGGGCTTACTCTCCTTCCACATGCCACTGTTAGCAGCTGTTACTGTGCCCATCACATCTTTGAATATAATCATATGCTGCTTTATGTTATTATTTCAATCTCCCAATCTAGAGTACAGGCTTCTTGCCATAGGAATCATGTCTCATTCACCTCGTCTAGTGCCTTGAACATACTATATGCTCAATAAACCAATGTGTATTAAAGAAATGATTATCTCATTACTTATATTCTCCATAACTCCTTCTACTTAGATATCACATCCTTTTAATTCATTCTAAACCCTATCCCAGTAACCCTATTTTGTATCTTAATTTTATTCATCCCTCTGTTTTTAAACTCTGTTGACTACTCTTTCACAGAAACTATGCTTCCTCACATTTATACTGTGATTTGTAATAATAGGCTCTCATCTCCATGTTTGGCTATGTGAGTTTATGTTATTCTAATTATCCTCCCATATGTCTAATTGGCTTTTTTCTGCCTCTTTTTCCTGCTGCTTTTTCTACCTTGTTCCTCCTATCCTCTTACTCTCTGTCTCATCAGAGTTCAGCCTTTAGACCTTCTCTCTTCTTTAAACCTTTTTTTTTTCATGGAGCACAACCACTCTGACTTAGACTACTCCTAACAACAACAAGACAGTAGTTCCTCAAATAACATCTGTGTGTGTGTGTGTGTATACATATATATGTGTGTGTGTGTATATATATATATATACACACACATATATATGTATATATATATTGCCTTGTTTTCATTCCAAACTCAAAGTTTTCAAAACTTAAGTTCAGATATATTATTTATTTCAACTTTCACATTTCTTACAATGATACCATCACTTTTCCATCCTTAAAGTATTAAAATATTTCAGTTATTTCTAACTGTTCCTGTGATGTTGACTCAATCTTTGTAATGTCTCACATACCTATCGTTTCATTTTTATTCCCCTTCTTCAACGTTCAAATACATTTACCTCAATTTACTATTCAGCTTATTTAAGCCCTAATGGTTCTCCCCATGTCTAATTCCCATTTTCTCCAATCCCTCTTTAAAGTTCATCTTAAATGGAGTACAATCCTGAGCCACAAATCTTCAATGACTCTTTACTACTCATCACATAAAGTCCTATTCTTGATATCACCTTTCAGAGCCAAGTTTTATTTAGGTACTCTTGATGCCTCCAAGTTAATTGTCTATTCCAAAAAAATAAATATTTACTATAGTAATAGATAAACTCTTTTTCACCTCTATGCATTATTCTTCCATGCCACCACCCACGGAGGCTCAGCAACTTTACTCCTGCTTCTCCCACAGAGGGGTTCTGGAATTCAATTTGAAATGACAACAAAAACTTACTTCCGATAGTCAGGAGCCAAAAAAGCATTTTCTCTGCCTTAAATAGATATGACTTCTTATTGAATGTCCCATGGAATGGGTTTCTTTTTTTTTTTTATATGGGCAGGTACCGGGAATCGAACTCCGGGTACTCTGGCATGGCAGGCAAGCATTCTTGCCTGCTGAGCCACCATGGCCCATCCAGAATGGGTTTCTTTTTAACAGCTATTCACCTTATGTTTTTCTTGTAATTTGTTAGGAATTTTGTTGTTGGCTACTGTGGCTGCCTCTGGTGTTTCCCCGATTTTATTTTAGTCAGTCTGTGAAATTTGAATATGAAAAGAACTTGCTTAAGACTACTTAGCTGATTGGAGATTTTCATCTTTACGTAATTCCAGTTTTGTTTTCAAAAGAGAGTGATTCCATCTGGATGTTATTCTTTCGGGGGGGCGGAGACTTTTATGTAGGTTGCAGGCCGCTTAACATGGCAGCGATTCCTTTTTAATTAAGTTCAGGTTGAATGCCTCCCACAAAGCAGGTAACCTGGACTGATTTATTTTTTTTATTTGAAATATATGTTAATACTAATATTTTTCTTTCTTTTGAATGTTATTTATGGAGAAATACAGGTTTGATTTTTAAGAATATAATACATTTGATCTTAATGTATTTGCTTTGCCTAGACAGCATAAATATTTTCAAAAATGTTTTCCTTTTATGGTTTTTTATCTAGACTAATTCCTTATAAAAGTGCAAAGTGTCTGCATGTGAAAACAAATATGCATTTGAATGCACAATTGATTAACCAATTTTCAAATAATTAACTTTCTAGATTTTGCATGTGCATTTGTTACGCATTTGACCATATAATAATTAATTAGCATTAATTATAATGGATTGTACCTTCAAATCTTGTACACATATTCTAATAGAATGACAGCCTTTACATCACTTTGTATATTTTAGTTAAATAGACGAGCACTCCCAAGAAAAGCAAGATAATTTTAAAGGGGAGAAAGCGTTTCACATCTGCCGAACTCGACATTTTGATTAATGAAGTGTTACAGTTATTTTTAATGTATTTACTTGGTGGTGCATTCAGCAAAATTAATCCTGATAGATGAAATGTGTTTAAAGCATTTCTTATAAAATGAATAGTGTCTTCAACCTAATAGAGTTATAAATGAACAGAAGAGAAAAATGAAGACTTAAAGAATAAGTCAAGTGAAAATAAATGCCAGATTAAAAACAATTTACTGTGTATGCCTAGGGATCTAAAGGGAACTTAACTGCACAGGATTTGACTTATGGACTAAGTAAGCAACTGAAATCTTTAAATGCCATCTAATATTTTTCAATCATAATTGGAAAAGCTTCACAGAGTTGGGCTTCTTATCTGCAGTTATGGTATGTAGATGTAGAGGGCAAAAAAAAAAAAATTAAGTACTAGGTGTATATTAAGAATCAAACAGAGAAGTACATTCATACCATCCATCAGTGGTAACTGGGAGCACGTATAGCTTGAGAATCAGGCAAGAAACAATGAGTTAACTAATGTGAATAAGTACTGCAAATTGAGACCAAGTCCTTCACAGAAATTTTTGCCCATATCACTTCTTGTCTTGAAAGCAGAATAAGATAATTTGAAGTGATCATCACAAAATTTATAGTTATCTACAAAATTCCTAATAAAGGAGATTTCCCATTTCATGAATATTGCCTTCTGTCTATAATAGGCTATTCTCCTAAAATTTTCAGAATCTGCAATCACTCTTATGAAAGGTCAAACAAATATAAATATTCTTTATACAGTACAGTGTAGGGCTTCAGAAAAAAATATGTGAGTACAAATTCTGGCTCTATCATTCTAACCTCTTGGAACCTGGACAAGTTAATGAATCTCTCTGTATCTCAGTTTTTCTCATCTGTAAATGAAGAACAACAATATTTATTTTTTGGTCTTTTCTGTTACAAAGATATAAGATATGAGGATAGTCATGTTCATAGTTTTATTCACTGATATAGTCCATGTGCTTAACAATTGCCCAGCATTTAACAGGTGCTCAGTAAATTAGTTTAATAAATGAATGGATGTATAAAATACTTTTCATAATGCCTGACACTTAAGTATTCAATAAACAGATGATAAACTTTAATTTTGTAGAACCTCTACATCTGGAAATCAACTTTTGGGGTAGTATATAGCAGAACTACCTACCCGTTAGCTGAAAGAAACTAGGAAATCAAGATAAAATCTATTTGATGGTATCAAAAATCTGCCCAGGCAACCGGGACTTCAAGAGACAAGTAACTGAGAGGAGAGAACTACAAAGAAATGATCTGGCATTCTGTATGTGGCTCTATCTCACCAGAGAATTTACTGTCATAGAGCAAGAAACTAGGTAGGGTGGGGAAGCAGGGGAGAATGGCAAAAAAAAAAAAAAAAAAACCCTGCTAAGAGACAAAGAGCCTAAGAGAGCTTATGGCAATATCAACATGCTAAAGAAGCAAAAATTGAAGTTTAGGGCTGCTAAGGTAGCAAGGACCTTAGAGGTGAAAATCCCAAAGAAAGAATAGGCACAGAGACGTTAACCCAATGTACAATGGATTTCCCCTGAGTCATTTGAACATATTAAGAAGCTAAGAAACCAAACAAAATCACTGAAAAGGAGATCAGGTGCATTGGCATGGTGCTGACGAGACAAATATTGGAGTTTAGCACTAACCTAGAGGGAGAATTCCCAGTACACCCAAGGCTTTAAGAGGAGAATGTTATAGGGCCACACCTTAAAAGTGTGGTCAGAAGTAAACCAAATCCTACCCAAACTGCATTCCAGCCTCAAGTCAGCTCACACCCTGTTTGTATTAAAGGTACAGGCCCTTGCACTGGCTGCTTATGGGAACATAAGGGTAATCTTACTGTAAGGTTGTCATCTAAAGAACCTTGATTCCTCATACATAACACCCACACCTAACTTAAAAATAACCAGCCTTTCCAAGAAATAGCACCAAGAGGGAAAACAGATAATAAAAACAAATCCACTGATGACACATATGGAAATTGTAAGGCATGGACTTTAAAATATCTGTGATTAGGTGATTTGAACAGTGAATAAAAAAGTATTTGCAATGACCCCTTGGAGAACGGCAAGAAAGGGGGAAAATTCAACTTCCCCCTTTGTGGAGAACTCCTGATAGTCTCACAAGCAATGGGAACAACTAAAGCAATAGGCTGAGCCCTCAATCTTGGGGGTTTTTTCATATGAAACAACCCCACAAAGGATAGGCTAAGCCAACTTAAAATTAGGCCTAAGAAAACAGAGTTGAGAGGTTATCCTGGAGGTTATTCTTACACATTAAATAGATATCACCTTGTTAGTCAAGATGTAATGGAGAGGCTGGCGGGAACTGCCTGAAAATGTGGAGCTGTGTTCCAGTAGCCATGTTCTTGAAGATGATTGTATAATGCTATAGCTTTCACAGTGTGACTGCGTGATTGTGAAAACCTTGAGTCTGATGCTCCTTTTATCTATGGTATGGACAGATGAGTAAAACATATGGACTAAAAATAAATAAATAATAGGGGGACAAATGTTAAATTAAATTTAGTAGATTGAAATGCTAGTGAGCTAATTATATGGAATCTTCCATAGGGTGTGAAATCTTATGGGTCTGTCCAGGTTAGTATGAAGCCCTGATATATCCCAGAGTAATTTGGGCAGTGTGCTGGTTTGAAAGGATGTATGTCCTCTAGAAAAGCCATGTTTTAATCACAACCCCATTTTGTAGAGGCAGAATAATCCCTATTAAATATTGATTGTTTGAAACTGTAAGTAGATCATCTCCCTGGAGGTGTTGGGTTTTTTTTAATTTTTTAAAAAAATATAACAACAGACACAAACATTCTTAACATATGATCATTCCATTCTACATATATAATCAGTAATTCACAATATCATCACATAGTTGCATATTCATCATCATGATCATTTCTTAGAACATTTGCATCAATTCAGAAAAAGAAATAAGTAGAAAACAGAAAAAAATTCATACATTCCATACCCCTTAGCCCTCCCTTTCATAGATCTCTAGTATTTCAATCTACTAAATTTATTTTAACATTTTATTTATTTTTAATCCATATGTTTTACTCATCTGTCCATAACATAAATAAAAGCAATATCAGGCACAAGGTTTTCACAATCACACAGTCACATTGTGAAAGCTATATTATACAGTCATCTTCAAGAAAAATGGCTACTAGAACAGAACTCTACATTTTCCGGCAGTTCCTTCCAACCTCTCCATTAGATCTTGACTAACAAGGTGATACGTATTTAATGCATAAGAATAACCTCCTGGATAACCTCTAGACTCTGTGGAATCTCTCAGCCATTGACACTTTATTTTGTCTCATTTCGCTCTACCCCCTTTTGGTCAAGAAAGTTTTCTCAATCCCTTGATGCTGAGTTCCAGTTCATTCTGGGATTTCTGTCCCATGTTGCCAGGAAGGCCCACACCCCTGGGAGTCATGTCCCCTGTAGACAGGGGGAGGGCAGTGAGTTTGCTTGTGTTGGCTGATAAGAGAGACCACATCTGAGCAACAAAAGAGGTTCTCTTGGGGGTGATTTTTTAGGCCTAATTTTAAGCAAGCTTAACCTATCTTTTGTGGGGTTAAGTTTCATATGAACAAACCCCAAGACTGAGGACTCAGCCTATTGCTTTGGTTGTCTCCACTGCTGGTGAGAATATTAAGAATTCTTCACTTGGGGAAGTTGAATTTTCCCCCTTTTTGAGATTTGATTTAATCAAGAGTGGTTGTTAAGCTGGATTAAGTGGAGGCATGTCTCCACCCATTTGGGTGGTTCTTGATTAGTTTCTGGAGTCCTATAAAAGAGGAAACATTGTGGACAAGAGAGAGATTCAGAGAGAAGCAGAGAATGCTGCAGCACCATGAAACAGAGAGTCCACCAGACAGCAACCTTTGGAGATGAAGAAAGGAAATGTTTCCTGAGGAGCTTCATGAAACAGGAAGCCAGGAGAGAAGGGTAGCAGATGATGCTGTATTCACCACATGCCCTTCCAGCTGAGAGAGAGGCTCTGACTATGTTCGCCACGTGCCTTCTCACTTGAGAGAGAAACCCTGAACTTTATCGGACTTCTTGAACTAAGGTATCTTTCTCTGGATGCCTTTGATTGGACATTTCTGTAGCCTTATTTCAATTGGGACATTTTCTGGGCCTTAGAACTGTAAATTAGCAACTTATTAAATTCCCCTTTTAAAAAGCCAAAAAAAGAAAAGAAATGCTAGTGAGCAATGAAAAGAAGTGATAAGGGATATAGGAAAAAAATAGGGGAAACCAAGGCTGAAATATATTGGGTAGATGGAAATACTAATAATCAAACAGAAGGAGGGGTAAGGGGCATGGTATGTATGAGTTTTTTTCTTTTTTCTTTTTACTTCTTTTTCTGAATTGATGCATATGTTCCTAGAAATGATCATGGTGATGAATAAACAACTATGTGATGATATTGTGAGTTATTGATTATATACCAAGAATGGAATGATCATACGGTAAGAAAGTTTGTGTTTGCATGTTGTTAAAAATAAAAAAAAATTTTTAATTAAAAAAAAGAATGTTATTGTACATTATTATGTTTAAAAAAGATTAAAAAAAAACTTTTTAAAAATCCTAAACAAAAATTAAAACACTCCTCTAATAAAATGTATATATATATCTGTGATTAAACGTGTAATAAAATATATGATAAACTAGAGAATGTCATCAGAGAATTGGAATCTAGATAAAGAATCAAGTGGATATTCTAGAACTGAAAAATATATGAACTGAAAGTAAAAACTGAACAGAACTTTAGACTCAACAGAAGATAGTGAGACATAAAATAAGTTTCTAGAAAATACCCAAGTGAAGTATGAAGAGCAAAGAGGATGAAGAATACATAAAAGGCCATTAAGTGACATATGGAACACACTGAAAAGTTTAAATTACATATCACTGTAGTCCCATAAGGCAAGAAGGTGAAAGACTGTGAAAGGGGAAATATTTCAAGAGATAATGACCAAGAGTGTTCCAAAACTGATGAACAATATCAGTCCACAGATTCAGTAAGCTTCATGAACTAAGCAGGATGAATGCAAAGAAAATCATTCTTTATTATATCAGAGTAAAAGTGCTGAAAACTAAAGATAAAGAGAAAATCATAAAACAGCCAGAGTAAGGAGAAGGACACGTTTCCTTCAAAGAAGCATTAATAAGAATGAAGTCTGAATTCTAAACAGAAATTATGGAAGCCAAAAAAGTGCAATATTTTCAAAGTACTTAAGGAAAAGTTATCACATTATAATAAATTTAAAGGGAATTTTCAGGAGGAAAAAAAAATCCCAAAGGAAATAAAGAAATGGAGGGCAGAATGAAAAGCAAAAGAAATGGGGGCAAGTATGAGAAATATGATTAAATCTAAATGAATATTGATGTACAAAACTATAATGATAATGGTTTGTGGAGTTCTCAAACATGTAAAATTAAAATGAAGGACTGCAATTATACAAAAGGTATGAGGAGAAAATGTGGGAACAAAGTTTTCTATTGTCCTAACATTGTTTGAGAAGTGACAAAAGTAGTACCATCGTGCAATCTCTAAAGTAACCATCTGAAGAATAGTTTAAATATATGTACCTATGTGTTATATACAGTATGTGTGAGTGTATTTTTTGTGTATATAAACAGTTGTAAAAATTAACCTAAAAGAAGGCTATAAGCAATAAAGAAGAAAAAATGAATAGGAAAACCCAAAGATAGAAGATAGTAACCTAAAACAGCAGTAATTACATAAAATGTAAATAGACTAAAATTCCCAGTTAAAAAACGAACATTGAGAAACCTGATGAAAAAATTTAAACCCAAATTCATTCTGCTAAAACAGAAATGCTTTAAATATAGCAATATGGGAAGCATATAATACACTAAACTAAATCTAAAGGAAGTTATAAAACTATACTAATATTAAAGTAAACAATGCAAAAATGTATTATTAGATATACAGAGAGGAATTTTGCAATGACAGCATATTTCACAAAAGAAAAAAAGAGATATAATAATGGTGAATATGAATGCAGCTAACAACATATCTTCAAAATACATAAAGCTGAAATTACAGCATTAAATAAAGTAATAGATATAACCACAATCATAGTTAAGATTTTAATATTTTATACCAAAACTGGTAGGGAAACTGTAATACAATAATGTTAAAACACTGAATGAAGCTGAAGTGAGAATGACAGAGGAAGGAGGGCTGGGGGCACAAATGAAATCAGAAGGAAAGATAGACAATAAAGACTGACATGGTATAATCTAGGAATGCCTAGAGTGTACAAATAGTGACTAAATGTACAAATTTAAAATGTTTTTGCATGAGGAAGAACAAAGGAATGTCAATAATGCAGGGTGTTGAAATTAAATGGTAATTAATATTTTAAAACTTTAACTTATGTGTGACTAAAGCAAAAAATGTTTATTTAGTACAAAATTTATACTTTGACTAGTGCATTTCCTAATATAACTTACGTGGATATCTTAACTGAACACCATAAGTACATGGAACCTTGAGTAGGGCATGAGATTTTGCAGGTTTGTCTAGAGTGATGCCTCGATAAATCCCAGAAGGATTTGAACAGTGAAGAAAAAAGTATTTACTAAGTCCCCTTGGGGGAATGGTGAGAAAGGGGGAAAATTCAACTTCCCCAAGTGAAGTATTCTTGATATTCTCACAAGCAGTGGGGACAACCAAAGCAATAAGCTGAGCCCCCAATCCTGGGAGTTTGTTCATATGAAACTTAACCCCACAAAGGATAGGCTAAGCCTACGTAAAATTAGGCCTAAGAGTCACCCCCAAAAGAACCTCTTTTATTGCTCAGATGTGGCCTCTCTCTCTCTCAGACAACATGACAGGCAAACTCACTGCTCTCCCTGTCTCTATGTGGGACATGACTCCCAGGAGTGTGGATCATCCTGGCAATGTGGGACAGAAATCCTAGAATGAACTGCGACTCAGCACCAAGGGATTGAGAAAACATTCTTGACCAAAAGGTAGAAGAGCAAAATGAGACAAGATAAAGTGTCGATGGCCAAGAGATTCCAAACAGAGTCAAGAGTTTATCCTGGAGGTCATTCTTATGCATTAAATAGATACCACATTTTTAGTTAAGGTGTAATGGAGAGGCTGGAGGGAACTGCCTGGGAATGTAGAGCTGTGTTCCAGTAGCCATGTTTCTTGAAGATGACTGTATAATAATATAGCTTTCGCAATGTAATGTGTGATTATGAAAACCTTGTGCCTGATGCTTCTTTTATCTATGTTATGGACAGATGAGTAAAACATATGGATTAAAAATAAATAAATAATAGGGGGGAAATGTTAAAATAAATTTAGTACATTGAAATGCTAGTGATTAATGAAAGGGAAGGGTAAGGGGTATGGTATGCATGAATATTTTTCTGTTTTGTTTTTATTTCTTTTTCTGAATTGATGCAAATGTTCCAAGAAATGATCATAATGATGAATATACAACTATGTGAGGAAAAAAAAAAGAAGAATGTTCATATTGTATGTTGATTGGTTTTATTAATAAAATTTTTTTAATTATAAAAAGATCCTAAAAGAAAAAAAACTGATAGGAAAAAAAATAAGGAAAACTTCACTGATTGACACACATAGAACTTTGGATCTAACAATAGCAGAACACAAAAACTTTTCATATGTACATGAGCCTTTGGCAAAATTGTCCTTAAACTGGGCTATAAATCAAGTGTCAGAAATTTCGAAGGATTAAAATAGTTCAGAATATCTTCTCTGACAACAGTGATTTAATTAAAAATCAATCATAGAAAGAGAATTAGAAAATCCCCAGAAGTTTGGGATTAAGCAATATACATTTGAAGAACCTGTAGATCAAAGGGAAAAAAAATCTCAAAGTTTTAAACTTATTTTAGATGAATTATAAAGAAACATGATATACTAAAATGTGGAATAAAGATTATTAGAAATAAATGTATAGCTTTAAAGTCATAGATGTATATATTAGGAATGAAGAAAAACTGAAAAGAAATTATTCTAAGGATTTTTCTAAAAAATCTGGAAAAATAACAAGTTAAATAAATACAAAGAATGTGAATGGAAAAAATAGCAGATAAGGTTTTTTAAATCAATAACAAAATAAATAGAAAACAAGTGTAAAATACAAAAAATCAACAATGCCAAAGGATAAAATTGATAAAACTTAGCTTCTGGGCTTCTGGAATGGGTTCCTTTTTAGATCACTGGTTACATGAGTATGCTTACTTTGTTAAAAAAAAAAATAATCATGGTCAATGGCTGAGAGATTCCAAACAGAGTGGAGAGGTTATCCTGGAGGTCATTCTTACGCATTAAGTAGATATCACCTTGTTATTCAAGATGTAACGGAGAGGCTGGAGGGAACTGCCTGAAAATGTAGAGCTGTGTTCCAGTAGCCATGTTTCTTGAAGATGATTGTATAATGATATAGCTTTCACAATGTGGCTATGTGATTGTGAAAACCTTGTGTCTGATGCTCCTTTTATATACCTTATCAGCAGATGAGTAAAACATATGGAATAAAGATGAATAATAGGGGGAACAAATGTTAAAATAAATTTAGAGTGAAATGCTGGTGATCAGTGAGGGGAAGGGATATGGTATGTATGGATCTCTTTCTGTTTTCTTTTTATTTCTTTTTCTGAATAGATGCAAATATTCCAAGAAGTGCTCATGATGATGAATATGCAGCTATGTGATGATATTGTGAATTACTGATTATATATGTATAATGGAATAATCATATGGTTAGAATGTTTACATTTGTATGTTAGTGCATTTAATAAATAAAATAAATTTTTAAAAAGAATGTATGTGCTTTCACAATGTGACTGTGTGGTTGTGAAAACCTTCTGTCTGATGCTCCTTTTATCTACCTTGTCAACAAACAAGTAGAACATATGGAATAAAAATAAATAATAGGGGGAACAAATGCGAAAATAAATTTAGTTTGAAATGCTAGTGATCAATGAAAGTGAGGGATAAGGAGTATGGTAGTTTTAATCTTTTTTTATTCTGTTTTCGTTTTATTTCTTTTTCTGTTGTATTTTTATTTCTATTTCTGAATTGATGCAAATGTTCTAAGAAATGATGAATATGTAACTAAGTGACGATATTGTGAATTACTGATTATATATGTAGAACGAAATGAATGCATGTTAATGTTTTAGTTCATTTGTTAAATTTTTTTAATTAATAAATAAACAAATTTTTTTTAAAAATCAGCATGCTGTATATTTTGGTTTCTGCACCTTTTTGTATGTGTAAAAAGTTTTATTAAGGAAACAAAATCAGTTTTGGCACATGGCCAGAAGTTCTTATTTCCAAAGTGCTCCTGACCCACTCTGTGGCAGCTTTCCAACACTTTCAAAAGCAAGAAGCAAGTACATCTTCATTATTACTGACCACGATTTTACCTAATAAAATCAAATTCCACTCTTATGTAAAATAATGAGGTAGGCAAAAATCCATCCTTGCAAATATTTTCCTCTTGCAGCATTTTTCCTCCAAGCCTCCCCTACCCTCACATCTCCATTATCCAAGGCCAGCTTTTATGAACTAGTCTTCCAGACAGAGACTCCAACAGAAAAATCCTTTGAGCACTCCAATATGCCTTTCTGCTACTGGAATGAGCCTTTTTAAGATCTCTCCTGTTTTGTCTCTCCATTGAAAACGTACTTATCTCATTCCATTAGGCCAAGTCTACCAATAACAAAAAAGTTCTGTGATCAAACAAATTAGGGAACACAGTATATTCTATCCCCATCTTGAGATGCATATCATATTATTAAAATGCCTGTTAAATCCTTCAGTATATAAGCCTGTTTACCTTTGCTTAACCCAATATTTTAAAAATGAATTTTTCTACATAATTATTTTTTCACATGATGACATGCTTTCATTTGTTCTTTTATTCACCTGTACAGAGTACCTAGCATATACTAAACACTGTTCTTCTGTGTTTAATAATAAAGCCAGAACCAGTTCCTGCTCTCCAGTAATGAAGTACTTTACACCCTAGGGATGGAAGCAGATAAAAAGGACAGAAAATAATATGATTTCAAGTAGTACTAACTACCATGGAGAAAAAAGTAAGCAGGGTATGGAGACAGACAATAACAATTGAAGTTGGGGATAGGTGGTATAGGAAACAGCAGGCTATAATTGAGAAAATCTTCCTTTGGTTTATACTATATGCTTGCTGAGGTGACAAAGACCTATAAATGGAGAAGATTTGAGAAAATCCGCAGCACTCTCCCCTCCAATTAATGTGTGTTCTCTAAGAAAGTATTTCTGGAGAAAGCCATTTTGATTTTATTCCCTGACTTTGAATAATCAACAGTTTTGGTGAGGATTACTGGCCAGGGAAAAGCAAAGGCAGTGCCATGGTAGGTATCTGAGAGATTGATATAGAGACCCTCAAATTATACCTTGTAGATAAGCACTTATTCAATGCATTTCTAAGGCAACTTTCTCCTTTTCTAAAATTGGAGAAATGCGATATTTATATACTTTCTTGAGTTTACAGATCTCAACTGCTGAATTTACCTCACAATATTTCTCATTAGTAGTTGACTGGCATAGTTTTTCCTTTCTGCACACATAAAAAGTGAATTGTCAGTTTCCGTATCTGTTTTTCATATCATAAAACAGGTCAATCCATGTATTCTTTTATTGACTAATTCGCTCTGTTCGTTGGGTAACTACTATATGCACAGCCACGAGCTAGAACCTGGGTATGCAAAAATGAATGTGGCCTGAAGGAACAAACTAGCACATTGTAGGCAGAAGTTTAGGTACATTTCCCTTTTTGCTTCCCAGCCTCTGTCTTAAGAAATCTGTAAATATTTCACAATGAAGGGTGTAACTCATTTGTTTCTGGCTTTCCCAAATCACAGAGAAACAATGGGGTTATATGCATAAAATATACTTAAAGTCTTCACACATGAGCCCTTTTAAATATTTAGTGTAATTATCATTATAATAGTCTTTTGCCAAACATTAGAAATGAGATTTCATGAAAAGAGAACTCCCCATTCTTCTCACTGGGAAGGGTCTACTCAGTAGGACAACTTCTGACATTCTTCAGACCTAAGAAAGGACACTCAGAAACGGTTAGGGCAGAGAAAGCAGTGATTCTAATCCACTGCCTGGCCTGAAGTCATATGACTCATCCTAAGCAGAAGTGGTAAGAAACATCTAGGCCAGGATCTGAAATTATCATGAGCAGCAAAGAAAATCATAATGCTTGTACTGATGAGTCATCTGCCATCTGCTTCTCATTCAGAAAAGATAAGTCAAGGTACAGATAACAAGGAATAAAATAATACCAAGAAAATACAAAAACAAAAAAACAACTGCTTTTCTAAAATGATAGAAGGAAAGATGAAGCAATCACAGAGGCCAGATTGCTTCAGAACCCCACTAAGCAGGCTGAGCAGGTATAGTATTCGTGAGACCCAAAATCTGTGGTAACTGATGTTTAAGGAAAAAAGAAGGAGTCCTAGACTTTAGCCCACCAGAGAATGAGAAACTGAAATATGAGAGTTATGTGTCACTTCATCAATTCATTCTTCCATCTATACAGCTGGCTCAACTTGCAGCTCCAGAAGGCAGGAAAAGGCCCTTCTACTGAGGAGATCCATTCTGATTAGGGAAGGGAAGCTGATGATGTTCTTGAGGTCTCTCCTTAATGCCTCCACAACCATCATCATTTCCTAAGATCCCTTGTGGCCATCTAGCAAGAACAGAGCAGTAAGGGGTTTCCAATCCCTTCTTGCATTGATTGCTCTTGGTTTATGTTACTAGCTTAGCGCTAATCACACTGTATTTGGGGTATTGTTTATTTCCATTGTTTATACACATCTATGTTTGTGTCTAATAAGTGAGAAATTCCTTGAGAGAAGAAGAAATAGCTTATTCATCTCAGTCTTTTCAGCACCCAGCATTGTTCCTGGGCCAGAACAGGCATTTCAAAAATTTTAATGAATTAAATTCAGTTGATATTTTACTTGTGGTCTGATATCTTGTGACGAGTACGTAATATATCTTTGGTTACACTTCTACAGAATTCTTTGAAACTCCATTTATATTCCAACTGCCCCACTCAAAAAAGCTAGCTAAAGGAGTGGAAGTGGATTGATGTTCATTTACTCATCCTACAAATCTTTATTGAGCATCCATTATGTACCAGTCACTGTTCTCAGTACATTAGTAAAATAAGATCCCTGTCCTTTGGATACATTAGTAAAATAAGATCCCTGTCCTTGTGAAGCTTACATTCAAGTAGGAGACAGGAACAGAAAATAAACATAAATATATTAAAAGGTGATAAGGCTGTGTGAAGGTGGTTCAGTGGCAGAATTTTCGCCTACCATGCCAGAGACCCGGGTTCATTTCCCAGTGCCTGCCCATGCAAAAAAAAAAAAAAAGAAAAAAGAAAAAACAAAAAGGTGACAATTGATACAGAAAAGAGAAAATGTAGAATAAGAAAAATAAAAAGTGCCAGGATGTTAGGGGTAGGGCAGTTTGCAGTACTAAACAGAACAGTCAAGGTGGGCCTCATTGAGAAGGGGAGATTTAACCAGACTTGAAAGATATGGTGGAGCGGTTTTGTTTAGTGCTGCTAAAACAAATACTATATAAGGGGTAAGCTTAACAATGAGAATTTGCTGACTCGTGGTTTCAGAGACTAGAAGGTTTCTTCCTCCCAGGGTTGGCATTTTCTGGCTGACTGGCAATCATTGGGTTCCTTGTTTTACCTCCCAAGGCAATGTACATGGTGGCATCTGCTTTGTCTTTGGGTTTCAATGACTTCCAGCTTCTTGCTTCTCTCATGGCTTCTCTTCTGGGTCCAATTCCCTTTGCTCAGAAAGACTTCTGCCATAATAGGATGAAGGCCTGCCCACATTCAGTTTGGGCACACCTTCACTTATAACATCTTCAAAGGTGCTATTTACAAAGGGGTTCACATCCACAGGCCCAGTGCTTGGGATCCGAACATGCCTTTTGTGGAGGTCAGGATTCAGTCCCTAACATGGAGCTAGCCAAGTGAGTACTGAAGAAGAGATGCATCACGCTTTCCTCTCCCAATCCCATCAAGGACTTTCAGCCAGCACTGCCTTGGGACTCAGAGGTGTGGTGAATTTACCAAGCTGCCAGAGCACTTGCCTTTGGCTAACACAATAAATTGAGTGAGTAAGATTTTAGTCATTCTGTTACTATTGTGTGACATGGGAGATTGAAAACAGGAACAGAGAAAGGAGAAGAAACAGTACTGGAGATTGGAGTTGGGGGTGGGGAGGAGAAGGAGCTCCACACTGAGATCAAGAAAGGTTGTGGAAACTTTGTAGGTAGAATGAAGTCAAAACCTTTCCCATTTCCTTAATGTTCTTCCTTGTCATGAGTTTAAATATTTATCTAAATCTGACATTTAAAACTCTACAGATCTCTTTGCTGCCACTAAAGACTTGTTCTAGCTGGCTCTTTTACTTCTCTCTTTATTTCTGTGATGATTAAAGAAAAGCAATCACAGCATAATTTCTGGAGTTCCAGTTTTGTTGTTTTAATCCTCGTTCTGTACTAGACTTACTACATTGTTTTCTCTATTCCTTGGAGATTTTTCAAAGAAAGCTTAATTAACCAAAACAGTTGGGAATTTATTTATGTTCAAGTAAAAGTGTTTATTAAGTGAGTGACAGGTTTCAGTCACTGTGTACCAAGGATGCAACAGTGAGGAAAACTTGATTCTAGCAGTAGTAAGAAATCATCCTTAATGACCTGGTAAGGTATTACTTTACCACAGGCCAAAACATAGTGATCATGCACCTTACAAGAAAACAATAAAATATGTTTGTGATACTCTAGAAATAATTGTCAAAAATAATACACTTTCTTCAATGGAGTCTAAATGGGCAAAACTTCAAAAAAACTGTGTGTTCTTCGGAATATGTTAATGTTTTTGTTTGTTCTTAATTTTTTTAATTAATACATAAATAAATTTTTTTAAATGCTCAAAAAAAAGTATGTTCTTATTGACAATTATTCTTGAACCCCAGCAATATTAAGCCATTCCTCCCACTTCCTGTAATAATTCTGTGCTCACTAAAAGGCCCAATCACCTACATTTACTATATTATCACTATACCACAAGAGAAGAAGAGAATAGACTTTGCAAAAGTCTGCAAAGAAAAACACTGAAGTGTGGTGAAATCTTGGGGCTTCAAGTGACTAAGGAACCCCATTAACAGATGGTAATGGTGGCCAGGTGGCTGGAAATACTTCTCGGAGTGGTTCATTTGGAAGGTATGCTCATCCTGTAGTTGACTCTCCAGTGAAGTCTGGCCCTTGGTGTTGATGCTATTACTTTATGTAAGAAGGTGCTCATTGCCAGAGAAAGAAAAAATTTCTTCAGCCTTCCAAGTCTGAAGAAAAGATTTCCCCCAAACTCAAATAACACATAAAATATAAACTACATGCACACAGTGTTTGGTGTCATTATCATGGAAGTTTTTTTTTTGCATCGATGGACAGGTAGTTACTGCTGTCACCTCAATTAAGGTGGGATTTCTCTTCTGCACAGGGAATCGCAGATGTGTGAATATGGGATGGGAAGATAAGTGTACCCCTCACAGGCAGCTTTCTTTGTTTTATTTATTCACTAGGCTCATCATTTTAAGGAGAAATTTATGCTACTTTTGTTTTGTTGATAGGTCTATCCTGTTTCCCTTCTAAAATGAAGTTTTTCTGGAATTTTAGGTGTTGTTTTGCCAGCCTGATCATATGTTCCCCACTCTTCCTTCTGCTCTGCGTCTGCCCTTCAGTAATCTGCCCCTCCCCGCCCCCAATACTAAATTCAGCGTCCTTGTCTAGGACCCAGGGAAGAATGCTGAATCCTCAGCTACTGAAAATCTTCAGAAAAGGTAAGACAGACCAGAAAAGCAGTAAAATGACAGACCCATTGTTTGAGCCCAACACAGGGACTTCCCCTTTTGTAAAAGCTGAGTCACATTTTTCCTGTTGTCAACTTGAAGCCTGTCCGTTGATGTACGATAGGACTATCTTGCTGATGTATAAAGCCAGGCAGACAGGTTTCCTTGCATTTGTTTGCCTAACCTTGGGACCCTTACCAATTAGAAGCTGTCCACTGGCCAAAGGAGATAAGACAGAGTTCATTAAAGCTCAGATACTGTACTGAATGATCTAATTTCTGACGATTTTTTTCTTTTAAATGGCATCCAAGGTTCCTGCCTTGTGCAATCTTATGACTTTGACAGAGGCCTATTTGGATGTATGTGTGCATTTTATTCTTGATATCTGTTCAGTTGACACATGCTTTAAAACCACAGATATCTTTGACTGGCTGGCAAATTGTGAAAACAGGAAGTCAAAGAATGGAATCAACTGTGAAACAACCAGAGAAGTGAAACAGTCTGCTTAAGTGCCAAGATGGGAATGCTGTGATGAGAAACAAACAAACAAATGAAATGATAGTATCAATATAATTCCAACAGGAAGAGTGAGCATACAGAATGATCTAATTTTCATATTTTCAGGGCCTTATAGCCAAGTAAATGGTTTTCTTCAGATCTTAATCCACAATATTTTTGCAAGGCATGATAAAAACCTCCAAAACTAGAAGAGGGGTGTGACTACATTTGTTAATTAGGAAACATTTGAGATAATTTTTTATTTTGTCTGACAATCACCATCTGCATTATGAAAAAAAAAGTAATCCCTTCATTTATTCATTAACTATTGAGCGCCTACTCTAGGATAGGAACTGTTGTAAACATTAGGCTTATAGAAGCCATAGCAAATCCCCTTCTTGCTTATAACCCTTCACACATTACACCCAAGTTTTCTTGTGGAATTTCAGGGTTTCCAATCATCATACCTATTGTGGCATTATACTTCCATGGTGAATTACCAAAAAGAAGGTTATTTTTTACAATGTAAAGAATGAAAAATATCCTCCAATCAATAGATATGAAGTACATAGACAAAGGCAAGAATGAAATGAATGAGGCACAAATAGCAGCATATACTACTTCACTAGTATGTAATGAGTTCATGAAATTTGGTACCCCAAAAGTTTCAGAAGCATAAATGGATATTTTAAATATTTGGATAGATTTTGAGGCAGGGGGCACCATTGACAGTAAAATGGTGGAAGGGCAGAGAATGGACAAAACCAAATATACAATAACTACAGCTCTTCCATCTTTCAAGAATATCCATATGAAATATACTTATAAATGATAGCATGTGCCATCTATTCAGATAATTGAGTATTTTAAGCGTAATTAGTGTCTCTCAAAGTCTGACTCTGCCAACAGAGAGTTAAAATATTGTAATGGAACAGTTTAACATTATTATATTGGATGGGAAATAAAGAATTAATAATGAGGATTTATCACAATTGATTTTTAGAAGATTAAGTCACAATGCATTTATTAATCTATTTAATTTCAAACATCATACTGAAGACTTTTAAAATAAAGACTTTTAGGAAGAAGTACTTTTGGGGTAGTTTGAAATTCGCTTCATTCAGCACTAATCGTACTTGACATTGGTTTCCAGATATTCAAAATCAGAGCTGGAAGAATGCATGAAAAACACCTAATCTAACCATCTCATTTTATAGATGAGGAAACTGAGGCACAAAAAAATTAAGTGACTTCCAAAGCTTACAGAATTTATACAAGGAAGAAGCCAAGCCAAACCCAGTTCACTTAGGTGCCAGAACCCCTTTCACATCTCTGAGCTGATAGGGAGATGAAATTAAACTGCATCCTAGAATTATCCAAATATTCTGCATCCCATATTATGAAGCTATTCCATCTGGGAATAAAATCAGTCACTAATTGGAAAGACACTGCATTGGCTTTAAACTCATGAATCTGTCTTAAAAGGTGTTACATTTTCATAATCATATCACACCTGTGGAATGTTACTGAGCTGCTTCCTAACCCTGGACTTCCAAAGGAGTCTTTTTCATTGTTTAATAGAGAAGTGAGATGTGAAGAAAAGAATTCTAAGTAAAAAGGCCCTCCCAAACGAAAATCCAGAGAAAAAAGGAATAATAATGCAAAATATTCCAGTATATAATTTCCAAGACCTCTATTTAACCGTATAGACAAATAACACTATTATTCATTTCACAGCTATAGATCAATTTGCTCATGTGTGAAACCTTTGAAATACAACCATTTTCTCTTCAGATGAGTAATCCTGGTTTGAGTTACCCATACAATTTAATAAAAATACATTGTTCCAGATGGACTCCAGTTGCTGGGCAGATGGAAGCGTTTAGGTAAAAACTAAAAACTTTATTATCCTAAGCTAGTTGGCCAGAGAGAGAAAGTATGAGATTATAACCATAACCCAAATAATTCATAAGCTTTCTGAATTTTTTTCAATTATACTTTCAGGAGAAAAAAGTAATGGTGCTTAAGTGAATAATGTCTACTTTTACAGTCAAAATTTTACCCACATATTGTAACTACCTTAAATATACTTGTGATAGCCTTCCATTTTCACATACCAAGACTACCCCACCAGAAATCAAGTTCATGCCTTTTTGCCTTCTTTCTTTTGGTTGTATAGTATCCCCACATTGGCACAGATGCAAGCTCAGGGAGCATCCTGGTGCAACTGTGCATGGAGTTCTGGGGTACCTTCTTGTGCAACTCACTTGTGCCCTCTGCCACTGCTTATGACGTTTCTGGATGTACATTTTCATCTTGTGATAAACTGGTGCTAAGCCTGTCTATATTTATGACTTGCCGCTTAAACAAAATTTAGCTCATAGTGGGCAGCTCAGCCCAGAATCAAGAATTCCATTTCTATTAGGACCCCATGCCACTCCAGGAGCTGTTTTTAAAGGCAGATAATTCTCCACTGCAAATATCATGGCTCTGAGTGTCTCCCACTGGAGACTGCCATAAACTCCACCTTTTTCTATCCCTGATAAGTCCACTCATTATAGAGTCTCCTGAGTCTCAGGAGATGCTTGCCCTATAGCATAAACATTGCAGACCCTCTGAGTTCCATTCAAAGCTGACACCTGTAATCAGATATATGGGATAGAGCAGTATTCCTAGGCATAGAACATGTTGCCTCCAGAATACAAACAGGTCTAACAGGAGCTGTGCTTCTTTCCCGGTGGTAAGGAGGCTTGATTCAACAAACTGACATGTGCATTGGAGGGGAGACTCCACTATGACCATGACCGCTGAACCTCTAAAAACTTCATGAAAGTGGCAGGTCCCTGAATCTAAATAAGGTATACCTCCCACACTCAGGGACTGCTGACTCTTTTGGAGGGGTGGGCCACCTCTGTAAACTTTGAACATTCAGAAATCTATAAGGCAAAATCTTCCAGGGGCATCTATCCAGATGTCTCTTGTGGAGAGCCGCCTCCCGGGTCAGGCCTAGTGGTCGCGCTGCAGCCTGCTCTAGAGCTCCCCCCGCCCATCGAGTGAGCCAAGATGGCGCTCACATCCTGCTTCCGCAAATGACGCACACGCCCACCAACCCTATCTTCCAATCACCTCTGTATACGTGGCACTAACCTATTGGGTTTGGGCACAGTATATAAGAGGTTACCCGGACGGGGTGGGCGGAGACGACCCACAGGGAGCCGTGCCTGACGGCCGCATAGAGGTTGCTCCCCCGCGGGGTATTTTGGCCCGCGCGGAACCTGTAACAGAGAATGCAAGCTTAACTCCAGTAAAGGTCTGTGCTTACAACTGCTGCGTGTCTTGGATCTGTGTTTCTCACCAGCGCGGATTTGTCTGCGTCTGTCTCTCTCTCCCTCCTGTTCCCTCCGCCGGCCGGGGACCAGAAGCTGAGCGAGAAGTCGCGGACAAGTGGTGGCCCGTACGGGGAACCCTTCTGCTGCCTTTCCCCGAGCTGGTGAGGACGCGCATCCTGAGTTCGCGGCGGACTTTCCACGCCTGATCACCGTGGGAAGGTGAGTGCTTCTTATTACGTGAGAGTTAAGGGCTGTGGGCGTTCAGGTAGCCCCAGTGACTCGGAAGAGCTCTCCGAGTGATTAAAGACAGTGCCGACTGCAAGCATGGGGCAGTCAGGAAGTTCACCTTTATTACCCCCTTTAAAAACCCTTTTGAAGCAGCGGGGCATCTCAGTTAAGAAGAGTTCCCTCCTGCGGTTCCTTGACGATGTTGTTACCTTTGCCCTTTGGTTCGCCCACTCTGGGAGCCTTAGTCTGCCTTCCTGGTTAAAACTTGGTAATGACATAGAACGGGCGCGCAGGATGGGCCTTTGTATGGACCCGATCCTGGTCCCTATCTGGGAAACCGTCCGTGCTTGCCCTGAGGCGGAGAATGCTGCAGGCCTAAGTCCGTCTTCCGCCCTGCTGCAGGCACGGCACGCGCTCCAAGAAACTCAGTCAGTTTTGTCTGCGGACGGCTCCCGTAAAGGCAAGCCGCCAGAGTCTGGCGCTAGTTCAGACACCTCTGACTCAGAGTCAGATGGTGATGAGACCGAGGGTGCAGACGCGCCTCCGCTGATCGATTGGGGGAGGCCCCCTGTCTCACCCACGCAGCCTTCCGCCCCGCCAGCGCCTGCTGCAGGGGCGCAGCGGCTTCCGGTGAATGGTCTTGGTGATCTCGCCAAAAACCCTCACCACGGGCTCCCTCTGGTGGCCGAATCAGGTAATTACAGTGGCTGTTCTCCAACTTCTAAGCGCTTGTTAAAAGGAATGGGATATGTCCCCGGCAAAGGCTTAGGAGCCTCATTGCACGGGCGCGCAAGGCCTATACAAGCTGTCTCCAATTCTGACAGACGAGGCCTGGGTTTTTCCTAGGGGCCACTGAGGGGAGATTCCCACCCACACCTATAAAACTAAAATGGAAGACCAGTACCCCGGTGTGGGTGCCTCAGTGGCCATTATCACAGGAAAAACTCTCAGCATTGCATACTCTAGTGTCTATACAGCTAAAAGAGAGCCATATCATTCCCTCCACATCGCCTTGGAACACACCCGTATTTGTCATAAAGAAAAAATCAGGCAGATGGAGATTGTTACATGATTTAAGAGCCGTTAATAATTGCATGGAGTCCTTAGGACCTGTTCAGATGGGGTTGCCCCTTCTTTCAGCTCTGCCAGAGCATTGGCCTATTTTCATCTTAGACATCAAAGACTTACTAAAGAAACAGAAAGGGGGAATAGGTCACGGCCTGTCCCCAAAGGCTCAACTGTCTATAGCCTTGTTTACGTACAATTTTTTAAATGAAAATTCACTAGGAATGACACCTGCTCTTCAGCACACTACTCCGAGTCCTCCACATAGAGGTCTAGTCCATTGGAAGGATGTCCTGTCAGGACAATGGCAAGGCCCTGACCCAGTGCTCAGCTGGGCCAGAGGCTCTGTTTGTGTTTTTCCCCAGGAACCAGGACGTCAACCTGTGTGGGTTCCGGAGAGACTGGTGAGAACCGTGACACCGCCCGGGGGCGCCGAGAAACTGCTGCCCGACAAGTCAGCAAGCTTTCGACCTGAACCATCAGGACCGGTCTCCAGCCCTACTGATGATGGCGACGACCGAAAAGATGACAACAACAGTGCAAGTGACCCTCCGACCGAGTAGAAGAGAAACTAGCTTTAACCCCACTTTTCCCACTACGAGCTACTGTGGGACCAAGTCACCTCATGGTTCTCTTGGCCCAGGTTGACCACTTGGATTCTTTTAGCAGTGGGACTCTTAGTAACTCTGCTCATTGTTAAATGTTTGTTAGAACGCTTGTTCCAGACGCAGCAACAGCTACACGTCACCACCATGTTGGCTATGTCACTTGCCCCTGATGCCCCTGGCGACACCCGCACCGTAGCCCTGTCCTCCCCCCCACTGCGTGGCCCGTCACGGCCACTCAAGGCGGGGCGCTCGAAAACAGGATCTGCTGCAAAGCCCATGGCCGTGTCCCGGGTGTAAAAGGCGGCACCAGAAGTCATAATTTTTGTCTAAAGGATGATCTCTAAGGCAGAGTCACGGTCCTGGCCAGACTAGACTCCGGCCATTGCACAGAGACATCTAGTGACACTCTCGACTCTGGTTGCCGCTCTCCTGAGCCCCGCTTAGCCCAGTTGCGAGGCGAAGCACTGCAGGGAGAGTCACGTGGTTTCCAGTTCACGGGCTCTCCGGTCTCTATATGAGGAGGCATTCTGGTTGGTGCCTAGCAAGCCTAGTCCAGACTCCCCAAAGCACCAAAACAAGTAGTGGGCTAATCAAGCTCACGGGAGCTCACTCATCAATGGAGACACTGGGTCTAAGAAAGGGTCTACGGACCAAAAATAATAAAAAAGGGGGAGATGTGGAGAGCCGCCTCCCGGGTCAGGCCTAGTGGTCGCGCTGCAGCCTGCTCTAGAGCTCCCCCCGCCCATCGAGTGAGCCAAGATGGCGCTCACATCCTGCTTCCGCAAATGACGCACACGCCCACCAACCCTATCTTCCAATCACCTCTGTATACGTGGCACTAACCTATTGGGTTTGGGCACAGTATATAAGAGGTTACCCGGACGGGGTGGGCGGAGACGACCCACAGGGAGCCGTGCCTGACGGCCGCATAGAGGTTGCTCCCCCGCGGGGTATTTTGGCCCGCGCGGAACCTGTAACAGAGAATGCAAGCTTAACTCCAGTAAAGGTCTGTGCTTACAACTGCTGCGTGTCTTGGATCTGTGTTTCTCACCAGCGCGGATTTGTCTGCGTCTGTCTCTCTCTCCCTCCTGTTCCCTCCGCCGGCCGGGGACCAGAAGCTGAGCGAGAAGTCGCGGACAGTCTCTATTCTATGTATTCTATGTTTCCAACCAAGGCCCTAGCAAACTTGCCTTGGTTGAGTGTTCAAATATCTCTGGAGCTCTGAAACTCTACCTATCAAGCCTTGAGTCTGCTCTTTAGCCCATCACTATTCTATTGTAGGTAAAAGATACTCTTTATAAACTACCAAAGATGACCTCTTGCTTTCACACTTAGCCTATACCTGCCTGCTAATGGCCCTCAGTTTCTCCTTATCCTGCTACAGGGCAATACAACTTCATAATAACCAGCCAACTCTTCTCTCTTCCTACCCCACCCCCAGCCCCATGGCTTTCAAATTCCTGAATCATCATGCCCACAAGGATGTTTTTCTTCATCGAATATTTCCCCAGGTCACCACTGGTGAAATGTTCAGCAACTGGATTGCCACTTTGTACCAGGGACTATCTAAACCCTATATTCCTATTAGGATGGGGTCCTCCTTGCCTGCCGGGCAGTGAGTGAACCAGGCCCCAAAACCTATCTAACCATCTGAAGTTTCAGAACTCTTCTAATACCGACTGCATCAGTTCAGATCCTTCCCCAAACAGTTGTTAAGGCAGGATGACACATGCAAGGTATTCATTGGGGAAAAGGAAAAGGCAGCAGGGAACAGGATTAGGGAGCATCTTCAGATCACAAATGAAAAACTGAAGCCTGTATACAAAGAAACAGAAGTTTCATAACTCTGGCTCAGCCAACCTCTGATTCTGTAAACTGGCTTCTATTTCCACATCTTTTGCTTTTAAAGTTGTTGGAAGACCTGGAGATAGGTGTACAGGGAAAGACCTAGTTCAGGGGTGACACCAAGTAAGTCGTGGCAACTGTTAAATTATGCATTCACTGCAAACAGTGACAACAGGGGAAGAATAAGCAGAAGCCCTGAGTGCCCTTCCAAAGAATGCAATGCCCTTATATCATGTGTAGACAGGCAGACATGGAGGCTGCGTCTCTACACGTTGACAACAATCCAATTTCTCGTTTCAGTAAGTCATTTAATTTTTCATATTAAAATCCATTGTATTGCACCCTATACTTGAAATAGCACGAGGAGAAAAACAGAATGCACTTATTTCTTATAGACATGGCCTCAAAATGCATTCTGTCCTGTAGCCATTATTATTTACTAAAATATGTCTCTCTTATTGTTTAATCAGAAAGAAGAAAAATAGGGCTTGGGCTAGGATGCAGAGTGAAGCAAACATGCATTGAGTGCTGGTATTTATCAGGTACCACTTTGGGCGTTTTACAAATGTTCTCTTCATCCTTACAACAACTCTCAGGATTAGGAGTCATTACCCACACTTTACGTATGAGAAAAATGATTATTATAGAGGTTAGGCAACTTGTCAGTGGTAAGCCAGATAATTATCAGCAATAATCATTGACTCCAGAACCTTGTATGTTGCATTGAAACACAAACACACAATTTTATCTGTAAAGTTCACTTTAATACAAGGACTAGGGGAAGAATTTTTATAGTTGAAATAATTTTATTTCAGATATAAGTAAAGAATTATTTTTCCTATGTTATATATTTTGAAATCTATACAGAAGTTGTCCCTACCTCTGCTAACACTTTCATTTTGCTTTAAATAGTTAGTTGTTCATGGACCTATTTCTCTCCCTTAATTGTAAACTCCTTGAAGGCATCTATCATATCCAATTCATCTCATCCCTAACAACTAGAACAAAACCTGAATAGCATATGTACTTAATTTATGTGTATTGAAGCAAATAGGAAAAGTCAAACAACTCAGTTAAATTTTGTGCCATTTAATACTCTGATATAACAAATGAAAGTATTAAAAAGGAAAACACATCCTCCTCTTTATTCCATGGGACCTACAGCATAGTGGAAAGGCCGTTTCAAAAGTCTTAAAACTCTTCTCTTCATTGAAAACACAAATTTGTTTAACTAGGCTTATATATGTGGGTTATAGGGATCATAATAGGGTATCCTCACCCCATTTACTCATCCCCTGGATTTTCCCCACTACGCATAGAGATGACTAATATGACTCATAAATTTAAAGAGTGCATATGATTTGGGGAGTAGACCATGAAAAGCAACTTCAGAAAATATGACCTTGACAATGGCTTTATGAGTTGACATCATGGTTAAGAACACAGGCTTTGGAGACAGAGTAGCTTCAGTTTGAATTCTGTCTCTGGCACTCAGCTGTGTGACCTTGGACAAAGTTGCTTAACCTCTCTAACCACAGCTTCCTTGTGTGTAAAACAGAGATAATAATAGTGTTGTTGTGAGAATTACAGGGAAGCGCAAATATAAAGCACTTAGCACATGGCCAACGCATGATAAGTACTCATTAAATAGGAATTTATACTCACTATTATTTTTACTGTGCAGGCAACTAGCTGTTTCATGTGTCTGAGCTGAATGATAACATTTGGAACTCAGTTTTAATGGGTCCTTGCATTTCCAACAGCACCTTTCATCTCAGTGGACCAAAGGCCTGGAAAATATTAATTCTTGTCTACTTTATATTATGCTAGTCAAGACAGGAGATACACTATGGTCTAGTTATTTAAAAAATTATATATATATATATATATATATATATATATATATATAGTATAGAGAGCTAACTTCATATGCACAAAGTCATCTATAGAGCCAAGTCAAACTTTCGCAGAATCTAGGCCTCTTATCTTCTAGGATTCCCCTTTAATTGGGTTGGATTATTTGTTCCAGTGTCTAAATATTATGTATTGGCAGTGTAAGTCAATGCTGCTAATATATTACTCTTTTGAGGAGAGTTTGTTTTTTGAAAACTGCTCTCAAATTTTCTAAATGTGAATTTAAAAGTCTGTCAGTCTATGTGCCAATAACACAAAACAGATTGTAAATGTAACGGGATGCAATCAAGTCAAACAAATCCAATGAAAGAGCCAGAAGGCTTAATATCAGGACTGCTTCTGTTCACAGGCTTTGCTAATGATGGAACAATTGTTTGTGCTGATTTGTAGCTGGCATTGATATGCAGACAGCAATACTTTCATCTAAAATCCAGCTCCAAATTCTTTTAATCCTGCCAATGAATTTGCTGTGTCTGCAAAGAGCAACTCCAAAAAACCTCTCTAAATAATAAGAAATGGGACTGTTTAAGCATAAGTCTTTAATTCTAAATGCAGGATGTTAGTTTAAATATACGATGGTTTTTCCCTTTGTCATTGTTTTGTTGTGTGCGGGATGTCTACATCTTAACAACTTGTATGAATTTATAACTAAACACAGCTTTAAAATATTGGAATTGGTCGATGTTGAAGGGAAGTGGGCAATAAACTGCAGAAGGATATTGCAAGATTCCAAACCTATCTAACATGTCCTTCAGAAAAAAAATTTTTTTTAATATAAATGTGCTCTGACTGCTGTTCACATTTACTGTGAGGACCAGTTTTTTGTTGTTGTTGTGTGTGTGTTCTTTTTTTTTTTTTTCATCAAACAGCACCTGCCTCTCTATTCAGAGATGTCTGCGTTAGAGGATAAGTGCAAACAACAAAGGCTTCGACTGTGGCAGTGGCTGCGTCATTTTCTTGGAACTTGCCATTATGCTTCAGGTCAGAGATTGAGATTCAGTACAGGGAATGGAGCTTTTAATATCAAGTGAATGGATTTTTATAAGAGGATGGGAAGCTTTGGGTCTTAGAGAGAAAAATGGTGCTTTAAAAATAGTCACATTTCTTTTGCACTGTAATTATCAGTGCATGGCAAATCATTTTTTTTCTCTTCTGTGTGGGCAGGAGGAAATATCCTCTACTCATCTCAGTGGGCTGACTATTTCAAGAAGTCAAAATGTTCCTGGTTTTAATCACTTTCCCCAAAATATGTAATTTACCTAGAAAAATGGTCTGAAAAATCACGTTTAAGAGAGAATGAAGAAATGGTTCAAATTCATCAATTTGTCTGGGAAATCATTGCTACAAGTTCAGTGTTTAAACAGGTGATGTTGAGTAAATTGATGATTTTTCCATAATTCCAGTTGGAAAGAGGTTTCCATTTTTCTGAAATGACCTAACTTCAGAAATAGAAATAATTAGCCTTGTTTAAAAAATAGGAAGAATGGTAAAAATATGAGGGACTAGAAAAGTGGCCTGAGTTGAGCCCAGCTCTGCCATTGATGATAAGTGTCCAGGCAAATCATTTAATTCCTTTGACTTTCCCTTTCCTTATCTATACAATGGAAATGCTAAGATATATCCTAACAGAGCAGGAAATGGAAGAATATTCATGAAGAATTTTGTAAATGGGAAGACATTATGAGAGTATCAGGAAGAAAAGGAGAAGAAAGAGGAATGATAATGTAATAATAATAATAATCATTCTTGTTATATAACAATCAAAATCTTATTAAATATAATAATAGGTATTATTACTGTTATTATTATTATTGAAACAAGTGAATCACACCCAAAAGTGCTAAAAATTTGTAGATGGCGCAGCTAAGAGTAAGTTCTTATGTCCTGGACTAGAGAAAGAGGAGATACGGTGAGCTTGTAATACAATAGAAAAAAAAATTAGGTCTATGATTCTGGCTGAAGTGAACTCCAGACTACATTAACACATGTTCTTTGAAAGAAACTACCCAACCTTGAATTAAAGTCACATCTTTCTGAGAGCTTAACGCAAAGCACAGACCTAGAAGATCCCATTTTCCAAGGAGTGTCTGGGGTTTCAAAAGACTTTTACCCACAGAAACAAGGGGTCACATATGCTTGCTCAAGCCATGTTCTTCTTTCCATAGATCAATCACCCACATGTTTGTATAGCCTTACCTGAAGTCACCAGTCAATAACAAGCATTCATTATCTTATATCTGTTTCAAAATACATGGCTTTCCACTGTTATGGCAACAAAGATTTTTAAATAGCATCCTAAAAAGTTGCAGGAATTATGGATGGAAAATTATTGCACATTTTTACTCCTGGAACCAATGCACCAGGAAAACAAACTTTAAACTAGATGCTCCATATATACAATTTCCCACACCCACTCTCAAGTGATAAGTGGTATAGTGAGATGAGGAGGCAGTTGGTGACCACATATGAAGGGTCTATTAAACTCTGTAGCTGCTGCAGTCAGAGATGGGAAAAAGGTGTGACTGGCATGGGTAAGATGCTGATTTTTTTCTCTGCTATGGTAGTTGTATCCTGAACCAGCGTAATTAAACTGCTACCACATTTCCCAGAATCCCTTTCCCCATATAGCCCCAGGTTAGTGTGGCCACATGAGAAATATGTGTGAGATTTGGGAAGGGGAAGCAAAGCATCAGCCATTTTACTCAGAATATCATAGTTGCCCAAGATAGGGAGAAACAGACACAGATTCCAGTTTGTTCTTCTTTCTCTGCTTCCCTACCTGCCTACTACCCTGCTAACCAAAACAACACCAGATTCCCACCAGACCCTTTGTCATGAGTTCACTAAGGTGTTAGCCATAATGAACCAACAACCTTCTGGAGACTTCTGTCCAAGTCCTATTTCTGGTACCACTTCAGTACCTGTGTATGACCGGCTTCCTGCAAGCTCTAACTTGTTTGCCTGCTCCAGCAGTGGTTTAAGTCAGGTTCACACATCAACATAATACAAATCATTTGAAAGGCATTTGGTATAAGGAAAAAGTCCCAGCTTCAAAGCCCTACAAATTTAGGTGCACACCTTACCTCTTTCCCTTTTTTTTTTTTTTTTTTTTTACCTGCATGGGTAGGCACTGGGAATTGAACCTGAGTCTCAGGCATGGCAGGCAAGAACACTGCCTGCTGAGCCACCATGGCCCACCCACCACTTTCCATTTTTAGCTGTATGACCTTACTCTTCTTAAAGTTCCTTTTCCATCCTTATATAATAAATATAAGACTAAAAAGGCTTTTTAACTTTATAGTAATTAAAATCAACATGACAACTATGGATATTCAATTGGGTGACCAAATCATAATTAGAGTCATCTTATTTCCACCAATATTGAGCGGTCATGCAACTCAATATACTCATCAAAGCTCTCAAGGTTTTCAGTTTCACAAAGAAAAAAACAGTCATTTAACATAGTCACTTTCAAAGAAAAAAATAGAGATTAACTGTATTTTTTATATATCTCTGTATTATGTGGCTTTTTAAATGAAGATGTATTGCATATGAATTTTATAAACATATCATGAAAATAAAAAAATTTTAAACATACTAGAAATCAAAATAGATGCTGTGGTAGTTAGAGTCAGTTGTCAACTTGGCCAGGTGAAGGCACTTAGTTCTGTTGCTGTAGACATGAGCCAATGATACGTGAACCTCATCAGTTGCTAATTACATCTGCAGTTGATTAGGAGGCGTACCTGCTGCAATGAATGACGTTTGAGTTAATTGGCCAGTGCTTAAATGAGAGAGCGCAACATAGCACAGCCCAAGCAGCTCAGCATTCCTCATCTCAGCATTTGCAGCTCAGCCCAGGCCTTTGGAGATGTAGAAAGGAATCACCCCAGGGAAAGTTGTTGAAACCCAGAGGCCTGGAGAGAAGGCCAGCAGAGACCATCCTGTGCCTTCCCACATAAGAAAGAACCTCAGATGAAAATTAGCTGCCTTTCCTCTGAAGAACTAACAAAACAAATCCCCTTTTATTAAAAGCCAATCTATCTCTGGTGTGTTGCATTCTGGCAGCTAGCAAACTACAACAGATGCCATTACCATTTTTAATGATGAATCACCTGTGATGCTTTCACAAACTCTGAATTTGGGAAAGAAATAGTAATCTACATTTGCAGGTCATTTATGGGTCACTAATTATTGTACGTCATCGAACCAAACCATCTTTTTTCACAGTCACTCTCCTTGAAGTCTCTGGATCCTTTTACACTATTTATCAAACCTCTCCTTCTTCCTTGCAATCCTTTCACTTTTTAAAACTTCAAACCAATATTATATAATTTCTTCTCCAACTTATCTGGGTAATCCATCTCTGCTTCTTTACAATCACCTTTCCCTTCTCCATGGCCACAAGTAAGGACTCAACCCTCTACTTTTCTCTCACATACCATGCCATCTTCCATTTGGTAATTCCATTGCACTGATCCTGGGCCTGTTTCTCCAGTTCTAACTCATTTTATTAGTTTTAGTTCAAGCCCCCTTTCCCAGGGTCCCTTATCAGCTGACTTCAAGCAGGGGTTAGTCAAACAGTGGCACTGGAGGAAGAAAAGAGGCACTGGCGGGAGGCACTGATGGAAGTTAGGAGCACAAAGGATGGGAAAAGCCCTCTCTCTGCCGTGGCTGATATGTCTGATGTCTTGCCTGGAGCTAGATGGTTCAAGTCGGCTTCACTCACATGTCTAGCAAATTGTGCTGGCTGTTGATTGTGTTCTCCTACACATGGCCTCACTCCTTTAAGTGGATTAGACTGGGCTTCTTCAGTGTAATGGGCTGAGGGTTTCAACAAGAGTTGTGAGACCTCTTAAGGCATAAAGGTTTTGGAATTCACACAGTGTCGCATCCATCACATTCTTTTGGTCAAAGCAAATCACAGGCCAGCCCTTATCCAAAGGGATAGAAAAATAGAATTATTGATGAGAGGAGCAGCAATACTACATTGCAAAGGGTATGAACCCAAGAGGGGATGGTTCCTTGGGACCCATTGTTGTAACAATCTACCTCACCCAGACGCTGAACTCCGGAAACAACAATTCCATCCTAGCCAGAGTTTTGGCTATGCCTTATCTCTGGGCTGTCCCCTATTTGCCTCCTCAGCTCATTCCTCACCTGATAAACAACTCTTTCTGGTTTCTGTTTGTGGTTTAACCCTAAGCATGCCTCCACTTTCTTATTTTAATGATGATAACTCACAAATCTGAATCCGATCTAGAATTCTTACCCAAAGTTCACCTAACTTTACAAAGATTTAGGATATATCCACTTATATCTCTCTTTCATTATCTCAAATCTCAGACAGTTCAAACTTGGGACACCTTAAATTTATAATCCTCTCCCCTAGACAATGACCTCTCTTATTTTCTCTATTCCTAAACCAGATATCTATAAACTATAACCAGAGGCCAAATCCACCGTCACCAGTTTCTGAGATAAAGTTTTATTGGAACAAAGCCTAGCTTATTCATTTATGTATTGTCTGTTGCTGCTTTCACATACAGTGGCAGAACTGAGTGGTTGAAGCAGAGATGAAATGGTCTGCAAAGTTTAAAAATGTTTACTGTCTGGCTTCTTTGCTGAAAAAGTTGCCAAATCATGTTCTAAATCTCTGATTCCTACTTTTCTTTTTTCAGAAACAATTGGGGGCAAGTGTTATCAATGTCAATTCAGGATCTTTTCCTTTATATTCATGTCATTTCAATACTTTCCTTTTTGTCTCCCAGTCTATTGTCCTAATCTACTATGTATGCCTTGACAAAACTGTTTGTTGCAAAAGATCATTTTAACTCCCTCACTCACCTACTAACAATTCTATGGCGACTTCTTATTATGACTCTGATGATTACAGACTCTACATCTTTCCACCAACTTACCCTAATTTACCCAACAAAATTTAAGTCCCATTTTTTTCCAAACCATATTCTGCATTCTGGTGTTCTTCTCTTGTGCTGGTTTGAAACTGTTGTGTACCCCAGAAAAGCCATGTTCTTTAATCCTGATTCAATTTTGTTGGGTGGGGTCTTTTTAAGTTGTTTCCATGAAGATGTGATCTGCCCCATTGTAGGTGGGATCTTTTGATTAGGTATTTTCCATGGAGATGCGTCTCTACCCATTCAAGGGGGTTGATTACTGGGCCTTTTAAGAGGGAACTATTTTGGAAAAGCTTCAGAACTGACAAAGACAGAGATATTTGGAGATGCAGAAAGAAAACACCCCAAAGAAGCTATTCGAAATGAGAAGCCAAAGGACCAACAGATGCCAGCCATGTACCTTCCCAGACTGGCTTTCCTTAAATCAAGTATCTTTCTCTGGATACCTGACTTTGGACATTTTTTAAGACCTTAGACTGTAAACTTGTAACTTAATAAATTCCCTTTATAAAAACCAACCCATTTCTGGTATATTGCATTTCCGGCAACATTAACAAACTGAAACATCTCCGTTTTCCTTCACTTGATTACAGAACCTCCAAAGATACAAATTCCATCTGTTTTGATTTATAGTTCTAGCACCAAGCATATTATATGGCATATGTCAACCAGGGAATAAGTGTTTGTTCGGTGAATGTTCCCCTGAATACTACTAGTCCTATTTTTACATCTTCCACTTTATTTACACACTTCTTCTACCTTGGGATGACCTCTCCATTCTTTCCAATCTGCCCAAACTTCTCCATTTCCTATATTCTCAGCTTCTCTCCAGACCGTTTTAAGCCTAATGATCTCTTCATTCGTTTGAATTCCTGTGACATTAAAAATCCACACCATTCATCTACTCACTATCTCCATATTCAGATAAGCATGGAGTTAGCCAAGGATTGATTCTTGGAACAACACAATACCATATATTTAAATATTTGCAATTTGTAACATCCTTTCACATATCTCACAGCTATCCTTTGAGGTAATTCTTAATATCATTGATTTGGTATTTGTTCAAAGTTAAAAGGCTAGTAGTCATGTGTGAGTGTGAAAACCTTGTGTCTGATGCTCCTTCTATCTACCTTATCAACAGATGCATAAAACATATGGAATAAAAATAAATAATAGTGGGAACAAATGTTAAAATAAATTTAGATTAAAATGCAAGTGATCAATGAAAGGAAGGGATAAGAGGTATGGTATGTATGAATTTTTTTCTGTTGTCTTTTTATTTCTTTTTCTGAATTGATGCAAATATTCTAAGAAATGATCATGATGATGAATAGGCAACTATGTGATGATATTGTGAATTACTGATTATATATGTAGAACAGAATTATCAAAAGTTAAGAATGTTTGCATTTGTTTGTTATATATTTTTTTAATTTAAAAATTAATTTTAAAAATATGCAAAAGAAAAAAGATTAGTAACATTAAGAACAGAGAGCCACAATTTAACTTATAAATTTATAAATTCTAAATCCAAGGCTCAGAATTTTGAAGCCTTTCTAGGAAACATCAGATAAATTGTGTAAAATAAGATTTTGATCTAAAATCTTTCTGTAACTTGAGACATGAAAGTATTCAAGTAGGGAAAGAAGAAAGAGGTAGAGAAAAAGAAATGGAAAACACTTATTCACAGTTGTTACTTGGAAGAGAAAAAATCCACTTTCACAGAATCTAAAAATTACAAGCTATCCATTCAACATCTGTGAACAAAAATTCAGGAGGCAACACAGACACAGATATCCCTAGAAACCAAGTCTTAAACATTCATTCCTTGAGCTAATTCCTATCAGTGTGAGAGGGTAGAGTGTTAAATACTGAGGAATCGTGCAAACATTTATTAAACCATTGGTAGTTTGGAATTAGCCCTTCCATGAGTGTTTACATGGAAATTGGAAAGTACCACAAATCAAGGCTATTGTTTTTTAGAGAAAGTATTCCAGAACATCACTGCATATATACATACATTAAAAAAAGAGAGAGAAAAAGAGACAGAGGACAATAGTAATCACAATAGTAATAATGATTGATAAGAACACACGCTTAGATAGAACTTACTATGTTCCTGTCCATGTTCTAAGAATTTACCATATATTCAACAATATGCTGAAGCCAGCTAAAACATATCAGCTTGGAAAAGTTGATTATGTGCATTTCTTCCTAGCCCCGCATTCAGTGACTCACCTTGGTAGCTTCAAATGGGACAAGGCAGGAATATTTGCACCATGAAAATTGCCAATATGAGAAATAAGGACTTTTTTCCTGAAGAGAGCTGGTTGTCAAACATTTACCAACACATTTTACAAGGCCAAATCCTCAGTATTGGTTTCTTACTGATCCTTTGTACAGTTATATCAACAAGAAACCTTGTTGATGATTGTGTTGTTATGTTCTGGTGTCAACTTAGCCAAGTGATGATGCCCAATTGCCTGGACAGGAAGCACTGGCCTGATCATTGCTTCAAGGATATTTCATAGCTGGGTGGTAAACCAGAAGGCTAGTATATTAAACCTTCAGTGAGTTGATGGCATCTGTGACTGACTACATCTGTGATCAACTAAGGCAGACCTCCCACCAGTGAGATAATTTAAATAGCTGAAGACTTTTAAGGGAGGAGAGTGACTTTTAAACTACTGCAGCCAATGAGCCTCTCCTGTGGAGTTGTTGGTCCAGACCCTTCATCAGAGCTACCAGCTTCACAGCCTGTACTATGAATTCTGGACTCTTCCATTCCCACACCTTTATAAATCTATATGATATCTCCTGTTGGTTCTGTTTCTCAAGTGAACCCTGAATGATACCTGGAGTGGTTCTTGAGAAACAGTATCTTAAAAATGGGTTTTTACAACTGATTTTCTACTCTGATCAGACTCAAAAACATTAATTACTGTTACCAATAATCAAGATGGCACTAACAGTCCATAGGATGAGTTGGCAAGAAAGATACACAAAATATCACCATTAGATTCTGCTAATTGTACACTTATATGAGGCAAACCTCTGAGTGGGAGTGTTTTTGACACCTTTACAGAATTTTGTGGAATTAAGAGGTGTAATGATGTTGGCTGGTTGTTATCAGATATGCTGGATATAGTGATGAGAGAAAGGGATAAGCTGAAGGCTTCAAATTTGCAAATTAAGTACCATATAAATAATGTAAAAGTTTTCATGTGTGCCCTGAAAGAAGATCTTATTTCCTGTGGTCTCAGATTTAAAATCTCTGAAAACCAGACACAGAGCCTCATTGTGCAAGTAGCAGATTTACAATGTAAACTAAAATCTCAACATTTTGGGGTGTCTGCTGTTAAAGTAAGGGCTTTGATTGGAAAAGAATGGGATCCTGAAATGTGAGGTGGGATATATGGCTTGATAATGATGGTGATGAGGAGATGGAGGCCTTGGAATCTGCTGAGCCTTTCCTATATAGATTTATGATGGATTGTCCTGAGGAAAGAGCTTTCTGACCTCCAGCCTGCCTTGAAGAAATATCTTCCTGGCTCCTGTCTGTCCCAAGCTGTCTGCCATCCAACCTCCACCTAACGAGATTGACCCTACAGTCCTACTAAACCTATAAAGACCTCCCCTGGGGAAACAGCCCTCACTCCTGTCTGGAGTGACTAATCCTGTTTAACCAGATGAAACTTCAGTGGAATGCCTTGAGATAATTGACTTGAAAGACACTTCTATTTCTTTTCATGACCCACCCCCACCATCCCTCTCTTCTTCAAGACCTATAACTAGACTAAAGTCCTAAAAAGCCCCAAAAGATAATGCAAAAAGTGTGACCCATGAGGAAGTATGCTATGCTCTGAAAGAACTGCATGAGTTTTCCAGTCTATATAAACAGTAATCAGGGGAATATGTGTTGGAATGTACATGATAATGGTGGAAGGAATATAAAGTTAGATCAAGTGGAATTTATTGATATGGGCCCACTAAGCAGATATTCTGCATTCAATGCATCGACTCGAGTGGTTAGAAAGGGCATTAGCAGTTTGGTTGACTGAAAAATGGACTAAAATGTAGCTGACATTACCTGAGGTTGAAATACCAGAACTTTGCTGGTATACTGTAGATGAGGGATCCAGAGGCTTAAAGAGATTAGAATGTTAGAGTGGATTTATTATGGAAGCTCTGCTCACACACTACCAGGAATGCCCAGAGGACACATCTTTCACCAGAACCTTGAGAAATAAATTTGTGACACTAGATCCATCATCCCTGAAGAGCTCTGTGGTTGCCTTTCTCTGTAGATCAGATATTACTGTGGAAACTGCTTCACTGAGCTGTAATCCATAAACTCAATGGGGATGATTGGATCCTGAGTTGACAGAAGCCATGTGGTGACAGTTAATCACCAGATACAAGGTAGGCATGGCCACCATATTGGACAGCAGACTCAAAGCAGCAATCAAAAATAATCTAACTCACAGAGATTTGAGGCATTGACTAGTAGATCATGGGGTACCTAGAAGTAAAACAGATGGGAAATCTACTAAATTCTTGTTTGAGCTGTATAAACAGAAGAATTCCAGGTCAAGTAAAAAAGAAGTATAACTTGAATCACAAAATCAGAGAGTCATGGTCCCTTAATCAATTCCAAGATTTGAGGCAGTTTGCAGATCCAGACCCCTTGAATGAGGGGAAGGCTAGGTACCCTTGGGGAAGGACCCTTTTAAATTGCCCCAAATTTACAGTTAATCTTCTTCCTAGCTTTCTCCAAAGAGACCTAGGACCTTTTACCAGGGTGATTGTGCATTGGGGAAAAGGAAATAATCAGATGTTTTAGGGATTATTAGACACTGGCTCTGATGTGACACTAATCTTAGGAGGTCCAAAATGTCACTATGGTCCACCAGTCAGAGTAGGGGTTTATGGAGATCAGGTGATTGATGGACTTTTAGCTGAGGTCCATCTCACAGTGCATCCAGTATGTCCCCAGACCCATTGTGTGGTTATTTTCCCAGTTCCAGAATACATAATTGGAATTGACATACTCAACAACTGCCAGAATTCTCACTTTAGTTCTCTGTGAAGTGAGGTCTATTATGGTAAGAAAGGCCAAGTGGAAGCCACTAGAACTATCCCTACCTAGAAAAATAGTGAGTCAGAAGCAATGCCAGATTCTTAGAGGAATTGCAAAGATTAGTGTCATTCTTAAGGACTTGAAGGATACAGGGGTGGTGATTTCCACCACATCCCCATTCACCCTCCTATTTGGCCTGTGCAGAAGACAAATGGGTCTTGGAGGATGACAGTGTATTTTCATCAACTTAACCAGGTGGTGACTCCAGTTACAGCTGCTCTTCCAGATGTGGTATCATTGTTCACCTAGTATGCAGCTATTGATCTGACAAATGCTTTTTTCTCAATAGCTGACAGTGAGAAACAGTGTGCATTATGCTGGCAAGGACAGCAATATACCTTCACTGTCCTGCCTCAGGCGTATATCAACTTTCCAGCCCAATGTTACAATCTTGTCCTCAGTGAACTTGATTATTTCTCCCTCCCCCAAGACATCACACTGGTCCATTATATTGATAATATCATGTTGACTGGACCTAGTGAGCAAAAGTAGCAACTACTCTAGATTTATTGGTAAGGCATTTGTGTGTCAGGGATGGGACATAAATACAACAAAAATGTAAGGCCTTTCACCTCAGTGAAATTTCTAGGTGTCCAGTGGTGTGGGGGTAAGTTGAGATATCCCTTATGAGGTAAAGGATAAGCTGTTGCATCTGGCCTTTCCTATGACCAAAAAAGAGACCCAGTGCCTAGTTGTCCTCTGGATCTTGGAGACAATATATTCCTCTTTTGGATGTGCTACTCTGGCCCATTTACTAAGGGCCATAAAATCTTCTAGTTTTGAGTAGGGACTAGAAGAGAAGGAGGATTTGCAACAAGTCCAAGCTGCTATGCAAGCTGCTATGCCACTTGGACCATGTGATCCAGCAGATACAAAGGTCCTGGAAATATCAGTGACAAATAGAAATACTGCCTAAACCTATAGGAGAATCACAGCACAAACCCTTAGGATTTTGGAGCAAAACCTCATCATCTGCTGCAGGTAACTACTCTCCTTTTGAGAAGCAGCTTTTAGCCTACTACTGGGCCTTAGTAGAGACTGAATGCTTAACCATGGTCCACAGTTACCATGAGACCTCAGTTACCTAAAATGAGCTGGGTGTTGTCTGACCCACTAAGCCATAAATGTTTTTTTATTGATTTTTAATGAAAAAAAAACCACCAAACAAACACAAACATTCATAATTTTTGATTATTCCATTCTACATATATAATCAGTAATTCACAATATCATCACGTAGTTGCGTGTTCATCATCATGATCATTTCTTGGAACATTTGCAACTATTCAGAAAAAGAGATAAAATAGAAACAGAGAAAAGCAAAAATATATATATACCATACCCCTTACCTCTTCTTTTCATTGATCACTAGCATTTCAAACTAAATTTATTTTAACCTTTTTCCCCCTATTATTCATTTTTATTCCATATGTTCTACTCGTCCGTTGACAAGGTAGATAAAAGGAGCATCAGATACAAGGTTTTCACAATCACACAGTCACATTGTGCAAGCTATATCATTATACAATCATCATCAAGAAAGATGGCTACTGGAACACAGCTCTACATTTTCAGGCAGTTCCCTCCACCCTCTCCATTACATCTTGGATAACAAGGTGATATCTACCTAATGAATAAGAATAATCTCCAAGATAACCTCTCGACTCTGTTTGGAATCTCTCAGCCATCGACACTTTGTCTCATTTCACTTTCCCCCTTTTTGGTTGAGAAGATTTTCTCAATCCCTTGATGCTGAGTCTCAGCTCATTCTAGGGTTTTTCTCAATCCCTTAATGCTGAGTCTCAGCTAATTCCAGGATTTCTGTCCCATGTTTCCAGGAAGGCCCACATCCCTGGAGTCATGTCCCACATAGACAGGGGGAGGGTGGTGAATTTCTTGCCGTGTTGGCTGGAGAGAGTGAGGCCACATCTGAGCAACAAGAGAGGTTCTCTTGGGAGTGACTCTTAGGTTTCATTTTAAGTAGGCTTGACCTACTTAAGTTTCATATGAACAAACCCCAAGATTGGAGGCTCAGCTTATAGCTTTGATTGTCTGCACTGCTTGTAAGAATATCAAGAATTCAACTTGGAGAAGTTTAATTTTCCCCTTTTCCAAACCATAAATTTGAGCATGCACAGCAACACTCCATCATAACATGGAAATGGTATATAAGTGATAGGGCCTGAGCAGGTCCTGAAGGCACAAGTAAGTTACATGAAGAAATGGTCCAAATGCCCATGGCCTCTACTCTTACCACATTATCTTCTCTTTCCCAGACCAGAGCTGTGGCCCTTAGGGAGTTCCTTACGGTCGGTTGACTGAGGAAGAGAAAACTTGGGCCAGTTTTACAGATGGTTCTCCACAATATGCAGGGACCACCAAGAAGTGAACAGCTGTAACACTATGACCCTTTTCTGGGACATCATTAAAGGACAGTGGTGAAAGGAAATCCCTAGTAGACAGAACTTTGAACAGTGCACCTGGTTGTTCATTTTTCTTGGAAGAAGAACTGGCCAGAGGTACAATTCATGGGCTATTGCTAATAGTTTGGCTGGATGATAAGGTACTTGGAAAGAGCATGATTGGAAAATTGGTGACAAAGAGGTCTTGGTAAGAAGTATGTGCATAGGCCTTTCTGAGTGGGCTAAAAACATGAAGACATTTATGTCCCATGTGAATGCTCAACAGAGGGTGACATCAGTAGTGGAAGGTTTTAACAATCAAGAGGATAAGATAACCCATTTTGTGGATGCCAGTCAGCTTCTTTCCCTAGCCACTCCTGCCATTGCCCATTGGGCTGAAGAACAAAGTGGGCATGGTGGTAGGGATGGAGGTTATGCATGGGCTCAGCAATATGGACTTCTGCTCACCAAGGCTGACCTGGCCATGGACACTGCCGAGTGCCCAGTCTGCCCTCAGCAGAAACCCAAACTCAATCCCCAGTATGACACCATTCCCCAAGGTGATCAGTCTGCTACCTGGTGGCAGGTTAATTATGTTGGGCCACTTCCATCATGGACAGGGTAGCAATTTGTTCTAACTGGAATAGACACAAACTCTAGATATGGGTTTGCCTTCCTTGCATGCAAGGTTCCACAGAAACTGCCATACATGGACTTATGGAATGCCTTAGCCACATTCCTGGTATTCCACAAAGCACTGCTTCTGATCAAGGAACCCACTTCACACCAAAGGAAGGGTGGAATGGGCACATACTCATGGAATTTTCTGATCTTACCAAGTTCCCCATTAACCAGTGGCTTTTGGGTTGATAGAATGGTGGAATGGCCTTTTGAAGACCCAATACCTTGCAGGTCTTAGCAACATTCTCCAGGTGGCTATGTATGCTCAGAATCAGAATCTACTTTATGTTGCTATTTCTCCCATAGCCAGGATTCACAGATCCACAAAGCAAGGGGTGGAAATAGGAGTGGCACCACTCACTATCATCCCCAGTGATCCACTAGGAGAATTTTTGCTTCCTGTCTCTGAAACCTTAAGCTCTGCTGGCCTACAGGTTTTAGTTCGAAAAGGAGGAGTACTCCCAGTAGGAGACACAACAATGATTCCATTGAACAGGAAGTTAAAACTGCCACCTGGCCACTTTAGGCCTCTCATGTCACTGAATCAATAGGCATAAAGGGGATTACTGTTCTGTCTGGAGTGACTGATCCTGACTATCAAGGGGAAATAGGGCTGCAACTACACAATAAAGGTAAAGAAGAGTTTTTATGAAATAGAGGAGATGCCTTAGGGTGTCTCTTAGTACCACGATACCCTGTGATTAAAGTCAATGGAAAACTGCAACAATCCAATCCATGCAGGATGATCAATGGCCCAGAAACTTCAGGAATGAAGGTTTGGGTCACCCCATTGGCAAAGAAACATGGCCAGCTGATGTGCTTGCTGAGAGTAAAGGGAACATGGTATGGGTAGCAGAAGAAGGTATGATAAATATGAACTATAACCACATGACCAGTTACAGAAATGAGGGCTGTGATTGTATGAATATTTCCTCCCTCTTTTGTTATGAGTATGTTTGCATTTGTACATAAGCAAATATCTTGTTTCCCTCTTATCAAATGACATAAATGGTATTGTTCATGTTATAAGATTTAAATTACAGGATATGAAGTTTAAGAGATTAAGCAGAGAACAGGAATCTGAGCAATACACAGGAGTATTTTTAACAGCATAAAGCAGATGGATTGGAAAATTATGAGATTAAAAAAAGTGAAGACAGACTTGAGTGCAGTACAACTAGCATGTGACAATAGTAGTGCTAGGAAATAAATATGCACATTGCCTTCTCTTTAACATAGGAACCTCTGGGAAGAGTTGGTTGTGTATTTTGTCTCTTTCCATACTATCTCGAACTTTCTGGCCTCTGTGAAAACCCAAATTGTGAAATGTCTAATCACTTCACCTTGGCCTCTTCAGAATCACTTATCATTTGTGAGCAGTAAAACATCCTTAGCTATCAGTAAGTAGGTACTTCCTAAACCCAGTTAATCAGCTGAAAAACATGATCTTCAGCAGAGCCCAAAGAATTCTCCAGTCCTAGTAAAGGTAGGGAAAATGGTGGGACAAGTGAGAGGTAGAGTCAGAATAAGAAGAATTAAGACTGGTACCTAGGATGGGGTGAGATCTATAAAGGTTTAGTTTCCACTATCTTAATAGTGTTTCAATTGATGTTTTGAAATGACTACACAGTGTTTGTACTTGCTATTCCTCCTTTCTTCTCTGACGATTCTCCATCTATCTGTGAGAGTAGTCTGGGCATGTGTTGAGCATTGAATTGTGTGCCCTAGTTTGGACATGTTCTTGGTCTTGGTCTACATACTGATGGGTACAAACCCATTATAAATAAGATCTCTCCAAGATGTTACTTCAGTTAAGGTGTGGTCCAGCTGAGTCAGATTGGGCTTTAATCAAAATTACTGGAGCCTTTTGTAAATTGAGCAAAAGTGAGAAAGAGAGAGAAGACTCAAGGAGCAGGTAGAAGCCAAAAATCAACACAACTCAGGGGAGAAAGGAGATATTGCCATATGCATTGCCAGGAGACAGAAAAGCCAAAAAAACCCAAAAGATTATTAGTCAGCCAGAAGATACTGACCCTGGGAGGAAGCAAGCCTTCTACCTCTGAAATCATGAGCCAATAAATGCCTGTTGTTAAGCCAACCCATTGAATGGTATTTGTTTTAGCAGATACGAAACTAGAACAGCATGCATGGAAATTTTCGGAAAAGCTATCTTCTATCATGAGATTGCAAAAGAAAAAAAAATCTTTCATATGTTTTTCCAGGGCTAATTTTCAATTTAAGTTTAGATTTCCCTTAGGGGAAGAGCAGTCCAGTGCATCAGATAATTTCCAAAATATGCTAGCAGAAGTATAAATCCAAGAACCTGAAGGAGGAAAGTGAAAACAATAACAAATGGTAAGTGACCTGCCGTAAATGACAGCCACTAAGTCTTGCAAATAGGAGAAGGAGGTATACAGCTTAATTACAATGCATCCTCCTGGACAACCAACGGTAACCCTAATGCTCTACTTAGCTTGCCATGGACCACTGTCTTTCTCCATAAATTTAAATTAGCATTCTGCAGTCAGAAGTAAACATTTCTGCTATGTGTTTCATTCTGAACACGAACTGATCTTAAACTAAGTTTGAATCTTGTGGAGTATTACTTAAAGTTTGATAATCTTCATGCAACTTCACTTCAGCAATAAAATTAAAACACCTTGAACAAAATTCTGCTTCATTAGCAAGAGTGCTGCGATTAGGTTCCAGTTTAATAAAAGTATCTAGCATTTATATCTTTGAATACATCCCAGAGAAAGTGTCACGGTCTTGTGCAAATTGGGAGAAGAGGGGAGTCTTTTCACTTTTCATCTTTATTTTCAAACAAGAAACAGCTCTTCTGTCCCAAAGAAAAACCTGATTCCACTGGGAAAATTCACAGAAACAGAAGCACACATGTTAGAAAGTAATCCAAAGTTAACCAGTTAACTTCTTTATTTCACCTGTGACATCTAGAATACCCTGCAGGAACAATTTGTTATGCTGTGGAAGAGTACAGTTTGGTGGTGGGGGGGGCTATCTTGTTACTAGACGATCATAAATCTACAGAGCACCAGACATAGTTCAGAATTTATTTTATGTTTCAGTCCATAGGCATTGTCCCCACCTACATCCTGGAGAGCCAAGGCAAGTCCTTGCATTACTTCGTCCCAGAAAAGGACTTCACAACCTACAAACTAATGGTTAGCACCTAAAATGTGATGCTTTTGTTGTATTATTTTGCTCCTTTAGGGTGGAAGAGAAAAAAAATGGGGATTTGGAGAAAGAAAATTTGATTCCCTCAGCCTAGGGAAGTCTAAGAACTACCTAAAAGTGAAGGAGGGCTTAACAGAGAAAAGTTTTGCTTCATTTTAATTTTTTCTTCACATTTGAAGATTCACACAGAAATGGCCATGATTATAAGTATTCTGCATTCAACACAAATCTCATTGGTGTGCAAGTCAATGAACATGATCCTGAAGCAAGAAGTAAGCATCTCAACATAGGCTAGACCCTCTGCTAAGAATGATGAGGCAGGTGAACAGAGTGTTTACTTAAGACATGCGTGCCAACATTCCATAGGTGCTGAGATGTGAACCTGTCATGGATGACACAAATGTCCACTTGAACAATTCCAGCACCTTTCAGAAGTCCAATTAGGATTGTATCTAATATTCTACTCTCTGATAACGCCTAATGTCCTAAAACTATATCATATCAAATACTGAAGTGCTAAGATCTTTCTCACTGTATGTTCAGAAATATGTGAAAAATAACTGCTATGAACTGAAGTGAGGAAAGTCTGGAGATGCTGTGATAGTTCTGGACTTCCAGGACACAGACTATCCTGTCATATCAGAAACAGGGGTGAAGAGTCTCTTTGTCAAGAATACTTAGAATTGTTAGGGCAGTAACATGAAATCAAGAAGAAGGATTACAGACAAACACCACAAACCAGTAAACAGTTTGAGGAACCCAATGTGATTTATGATTAGTAATTCTAAAACTCTGTGATATTTCCATCTTGCTACCAATACATATATATTTTAAAAGTATAGAAGGCCCTATATGGTGAGAGTAGAGATGAAAGTATTACTACTACCGTCAATCAATTTAAAACAATATGAAAAAAAACAATATAAGTCCTTACCAATTTATCCTTCTGTTTTATGTACCAAGTAAGTAAAAATATTCACGAGTCAATAGCTGTGTTTCTGTCTGAGACATCATCTTTGATCTTCATTCCACAGTAGCACAGGAGTGATCATTATAATCACAAAACAATACAATAGGTATAATCTAGGAGAGCCTAGAGTATACAATGATAGCGAATAAATGAACAAATTAAAAAATGTTTTGCATGAGGAAAAACAAAAGAAGGTCTATACTGCAGGGTGCTGAAAATAAAGGTCATTCATATTTTAAATTTTTAACTTCTGCATGAGACTAAAGCAAAAAATGTTTACTTGGTACAAAATTTATATTTTGACTAGTACATGTTCTAATATAACTTCTGTGGAAAGATTAATTGAACATCATAAGTACATGGAACCCTGTATAGGGCACGAGATTTTGTAGGTTTGTCCAGAGTGATGCCCAGATAAATCCCAGAGTGATTTGAACAGTGGATAAAGAAGTATTTGCAAAGTCCCCTTGGGGAAATGTGAGGAGGGGGAAAATTCAACTTCCCTAAGTGGAGAATTCTCGATATTCTCACAAGCAGTGGGGAAAACCAAAACAATAGACTGAGCCCACAATCTTGGGGGTTGTTCATATGAAACTTAGCCCCACAAAGGATAGGTCAAGCCTACTTAAAATTAGGTCTAAGAGTCAACCCCAAGAGAACCTCTTTTGCTGCTCAGATGCAGCCTCTCTCACCAGCCAACACAAATAGCAAACTCACTGCCCTCCCCCGTCTACATGGAACATGACTCCCAGGGGTAGACTTTCCTGGCAATGTGGGACAGAAATCCTAGAATGAGCTGCAACTCAGCACCAAGGGATTGAGAAAACCTTCTCAACCCAAAGGGGGAAAATAGAAGTGAGACAAAATAAAGTGTCAATGGCTGAGAGATTCCAAACAGAGTTGAGAGGTTATCCTGGAGGTTATTCTTATGCATTAAACAGATATCACCTTTTTAGTTAAGGTGTAACAGAGAGGCTGGAGGAAATTTCCTGAAATGTAGAGCTGTGTTCCAGTAGCCATGTTTTTTGAAGATGATTGTATAATGATATAGCTTTCACAACATGACTGTGTGATTGTGAAAACCCGTGTCTGATGCTTCTTTCATCTACCTTATGGGCAGATGAATAAAACATATGGATTAAAAATAAATAAATAATAGGGGGAACAAATGTCAAAATAAATTTAGTAGATTGAAATGCTAGTGATCAATGAAAGGGAGGGGTAAGGGGTATGGTATGTATGAACCTTTTTTTCTGTTGTCTTTTTATTTCTTTTTCTGAATTGATGCAAATGTTCTACAAAATGATCATGATGATGAATATATAACTATGTGATGAATAAAAAAAGAGAATGTTCATATTGTATGTTGATTGGTTTTATTAATAAAAATAAAATAGGCAGGGCCCTCAATCTTGGGGCTTGTTCATATGAAACTTATCCCCACGAAGGATAGGCTAAGGCTACTTAAAATTAGGGCTAAAAGTCATCCCCAGAGAACCTTTTTTGTTTCTCATATGTGGCCCATCTCTCTCTCAGCCAACCTGGCAAGCAAACTCACTGCCCTCCCCCTCTCCATGCAGGACATGACTCCCAGAGGTGTAAACCTCACTGGCAACATGGGACAGAATTCTTAGAATGAGCTGGGACTCAGTTCCAATGGATTGAGAAAACCTTCTTAACTGAAAGGGGGAAAAGAGAAATGAGACAAATAAAGTGTCAGTGGCTGAGAGATTTCAGAGTCAAGAGGTTATCTTGGAAGTTATTCTTATGCATTATATAGATATCCCTTTTTACTCTGAGGTATATTAGAGAGGCTAGAGGGAAGCACCTGGAACTGTAGAGCTGTATTCCAGTAGCCATGTTTCTTGAAGATGATCGTATAGTTATATAGCTTTCACAATGTGACCATGTGATTGTAACAACCTTGTGTCTGATGCTCCTTTTATCTACAGTTAGGACAGATAAGTAAAACATATGGATTAAAAATAAATAAATAATAGGGGGAACAAATGTTAAAAAATAATAGATGGATACATGGAGGGAAATGTGCCTATTGCAAGCTATGGTCTATGGTTAACAGTAGTATTTTAATATTCTTTCATTAACAGTTAACATATGTATCCACACCAATACTGTCAGTCAGGGGTAGGAGGGGAGAGGGATAAGGCGTATGAGAGAATTTGGGTCTTATTTTTTATTTTTACTTCCTTTCTGGAATAATGAGAATGTTCCAAAATTGATCATGGGGATGTATGCACAACTACATTATTATACTGTGAGCCAGTGATTGTTGTATACCTCAGATGGTCTGTATGGTGCGTCAGTGTATCTCAATAAAACTGTATTAAAAAAAAAAACAATACCATAGGGCCTTATGAAATTTCAAATAACTTGCTATGTGTTATTTAATCTTACAAAAGCCCTGTGAGAAAGGCCGCCAATCAAGGCAGACATAGCATTAAGAGAGAGAGAGGTAGAAAGAGGAGAGAAGGGAGGAAGGACTGGAGGAGAGGGAGAAGAGGAAGGAGAAGAAGGAGGGGGAAAGTTGGGTAAAAGTTCTGTGTATTAGGAAAACCATCTTAATCCTAATAAGCTTTTTTACCTCCTAACAAGTGTTCAGAAGGTTAAGATTCACATAGTTCTTTGGACTTCTCAACAATAATTGCTCTACGAATTCTAAGTATTTGTATTATCATATAGTTAAGATTGATTGATCCTATCACTAACCTTGGCTTTACAGTTTTTCACATACTCAGATATAAAGTTGGAGAAACTTCATAAAAGCAACAAGAGTATAGTAAAGCCCAAAGTTAAGAGAGAAAGAATGAAGAATTAACAAGCTCTTTCTCTGTAAGCCTAAAATCTCTTTCTCAGTGAAGCACTGAATAGCCAAGTAGTAAGCCTCAATTAAAAATAGGGAAACAGGGTGTGTAAAGTATAGTTTGTCTCAAAACGCCTCTCAGAGATCAGCCTAGGGAAGGGAAATCCCTCCCATTTTGTCCTCAATTCAACTCCCAAGATTCCCTACCTCACCGTGTGAGTCACACTGCAATTGCATATGATATGCATCTGCATGGATCCCTTCTGTTTCCATAGGGAATTTCAAGCTCCTGCCTGCCTATAATAAGGGGAAAAATCAGCGCAACAATGTGTCCGGATGCAGAAAAGCTGGCAGCCAGTGAAAACAGTACTGCATTTGGCTGATTTTCTTTTTAGGGCTTTTTACTGTAAAGAATATTGGCTTCCATGTATTAAGAGAAATTCAACATTTGCATCCTTTCTTGAATTTAATCTCTTTGTTTCCAATTTTAATATATCCTGGGAAGTTTCCTGTGAATATGTAAACAAGCTTTGTGTTTATTTTAATCACTTTTCCCTCTTGTTTTCAGGCTCTACACAACCCCAGGCCTGGCTAGAATTCTGGTGCTTAGTGTAGAACTTAACCAAGTTGTAACCTAATTCTCTCCTTTAGTAAGAGGAAGTGGTGGGATAAATAAAAGGAATGCATTTCCTAAAACAGCTGAGACTCCTTTTAACTGGCTAAAGAACTAATTCCTCAACAATCAGTCAACTGAACTAGTTCAAGAGAGAAAAGAAAACCTCTGAGGGAACTAATTCACTACTTTGGAGCCTGAGTATCCCCCCAAGAAAGAATCACTCTTTCTCTTGTTAATCCTGAGTATAGTACCTCTACTTTGCTTCTCAATGAATCACCTTGAAGGTGTTGCCGTATTTAGGGTCTACTACTCCCTCTTGTCTCATTTATTTTTCAACCCACTGTGACCTAGCTTCTGTCCCTACTAACTTCCTGACCATGGTCACCAAGGACCTACTAATTCTTAAATAGAGTGGATACTTCTTAGTGCTTATTTTACTGGCTTTCTCTGGGATATTTGAAGATCCTGACAATCCTCTCCTTCAGGATATTTCTCTTCTTGTTTCGATGGCACCATCTTAAATATAGGTTTCTTTGGTCTTCACCCCTTCTTTCATAATTTCGTTCATTCTTGTGTTTTCATTATCACCACTACATACTTTTCACATCTATATTTCTAGCCTAGAGTCCTGTTTCCTAAGTCCATCTTGTACCTGCCCACCTTGATTTCACAGCAGTTGTGGTAGATAATTTCAATTCACCTCCTGACACCAAAGTATCTCAAGTGCCTGATGCATGTCTTTCTATGTTCTTCCTCGGGGCCTTTTATAATGCCATAGAAGTTGAGTTGCCCACTGTGGTAGACTGAGTTATATACTCTGACATTTCTGTGGGTATGTACCCATTGTAAATAGGACCTCTTAAAGATATTATTTTTAGATAAGATGTGGCCTACTAAACGAGGGTAGCACATCGTAATCCATAATACTGAACACCTTATGAAAAGAAGAAAATAGAGGCCAGAAATCACAGAAGGTCAAATGGAGAAGCCAGAAGCTAACAGAAACCAGAAAAGCAGATGAAAAGAGAGGATAATGTATGTAACAGGAGCAGAGATATAAGCCAAGGAACCCCATGTATTGCTGGCAGACAGCACAGAACACTACAGATTTCAGGAAAAAGGAAGACTTTCCTCAAAATCATAAACTAATAAATACCTATTGTTTAAGCAAACCCATTGTATGGTATTTGTTATAGCAGTCTGGAAAATCAAGGCAACCACTTAAACAAAGCAGACCACAATGGAGACAAGAGCTAGTGGGTAAATGCTTTGAACTCCCATATTTCAGGTGCTATTTCTAGGAGACATTCTTTATTCTTCTCAGACTTCCATGTTGCCTAGAGCACTGACCTCAACAAAATACCCTTAACCTGGCTTTTCCTTCTTCCCTGTCTCATTGCCCCCACTTGGTCACTCATATTTTGTGAGATCCCTCCCAAAACAAACTGCCTGTACCCAAATTCTTGTCTCAGGCACTGCTTTTAGGGAAATCAAAGTGAAGGCAATTAGTACCAGGAATGGTCCTGGAAAGCAGATCCTCAAAATAAGATTCTGTAACTAAATTGTTCTACATTCAAATGATTCCAGTCACTCCATCACTGGTGGTAAGCAGAGTGCCGTAATATTCTGTTACTAAGATACTCACCTGGAGTGGATATAATGTAATGCAGGTAACAGGAAAAGTATTGCACTGAATGATATGGGACAATAATAAGTATAAGAATTTTACCTATATAGAGTAAACTGGATTTTTTTAACTGCTTAAAAACCCTGAAGAAATAGAATAGAATACAGAATAGAAAAAGAACACCAGATTCAGTTCAGCTATCAACTCAATACATACTGTGAAGATCAGAAGACCTTTATGAACTGTTCAAAGAGAACTTCAACTCCTACTCTCAGAGGGTAATCTATGCTGAAAAACAGGCTAAGTATTTAAACTTTATTCTGAGATTGAATGTTCAGCCTTGAGAGGTCTCCTATCCTGAGGTCAGAACCAAATAAGGAAGTAGAATCCTGATACTTGATATTGAGACATTTGTGTGGATTCATCTAAGAAGCTTGAATCTCCAAGTTCTCCTGGACCTTCCGGGCTGGCAGAAGCCATCCTTTTTCTCTACTAGAGAAGGGATCTGAGGACTATGCAAAGACTTTTCACCTGAGGCAGATGCCAGGCAAGATGATGTTTCCTCTTCAAGATCTGCCATCACCTTCCCTTATAGTTTCCAAACCAACACCTAAAGTCACAACTCAGTTTTGACTGAATGGGAAAATACAGTCCCTGCTCCAGAAGGAAATAGCTTATTCATAGAAAATGTAGTGGTTTGTATATTCTGGCAGGAATTGGAAGATATGTGTGGGAGTGGATTTTGAAGGAGGTTAAATGGGAGGTGGAATATAAGCCTGAACAGGGGTCAGTTTATTGACATTGGGGTACTCTTTCATGACTTAAGATTTAATGTGCTGGCAAGAGCACCTGGACCCAGTCCTAATGCAGAACTGGGATCCTCCTTAATGTTAGTCATTATTATGGCTATGGTAATAAAGGTGGAGATGCTGGAAGTACTTTGGCTGTCTATTGGGGAAGGGTTTAGAATGGTCAGGGAAATGGAAAGAAAACACATATCCTAATTGTGTTCTGCAGGAGAAGCCAGAAGATACTCCCTTTACTAAGACTATAAGAAATAAACATTTTTATGAGGCAGGCAGTTGGTTACATTTTTGAGAATTTCAGGGGTAACTCTTTTCTGTAAGCCAGGACAGACAGTAGGAAATGATGCCATTATGGAATTCATCTCCATTGTATCAATGGGAATGATAGTATTCAAAAAAAATCAGAGACCAGATTATAGCATTTAACAATCAGAAGCAAGGTGGAAGTGATTACTGTAATGGATGGCAAGTCCAGAATGACAATCAGGGTGATTTGAACATGGTGCTCCTAGGAATGAGACAAACATGCAGTTAGCTACAGACAAAAATCAGAGACCGGTGAGCAGAATGCTAATCACAATTATTCACCCAGCTTTAAGATCCAGTTGTCAGATGAGTAAAACAATATCAATTAAAAATAAATACTAGGGGGAACAAATGTTGAAACATATTGAGTAGATTGAAATACTAGTGATCAATGAAAGGGAGTGGTAAGGGGTATAGAAAAAAATTGGGAGAACAAAAGTTAAAATGTATTGGGTAGATGGAAATACTAGTGGTCAATGAGATGGATGGCAAGGGATGTGATATATATGAGCTTTTTCTTTTTTCTTTTTATTTCTTTTTCTGGAGTGATACAAATGTTCTAAAAAATGATCATGATGATGAATATACTACTATGTGATGACATTGTGACCAATTGATTATACCCCATGTATGGAATGTTTGTATATTAAGAATGTTCATGTTTCTATGTTGTTTTGGTTTGTCCATTAAAATAAATAAAATTAAAAAATAAGATCCAGTTGTCAGGCAAAGAACCAATCATTAAGGTGGGTGGGAGGGGTTGAACCTCTTAAGGGAAGCATAGAGATTCCCTTATAGAAGTTACTTACAATAAACATTGCCTCAATTCATTACTAGAAGGACCTGTGGCAGTTTACCAGATTTGGCAATGGGGAAAGAAGAACACTCTAACCTTTCAAGGACTATTAGATATTCTTCTGAGCTGACACAGATACAAGGAGACATGAAATGCTGTCATACCCACCCCACCCCATTAAAATGGGACTTTTAAAGGTCATGTGAATCCTGGCCAAAGATTCTTGTCACAATATAGTAAAAAGGGAACTGGAGCATCTTGACGTTCTATAGAACATTATGTTGGTCTACCACATTAATGACATTACGACGAACAAGAAGTGATAAGTCAGAAATAAAAATTCCAAAGATTTAGGGCCAGTCACATATTTTGAAGATTTTTCAGGAAGCCAATGGTCTGGCACATGGTGGAACATATCATCCTATATTCTAAGGCATAACACAAGTCATTGAACCTTGCAACATGCCACTATGAAAGACACACATTTGGTGGGCATAACAGATGCTCTCTATGCCTTGTTCAGATTCCCTTGTCGTTTTCCATTTCTGTGCATATAGACCTGACATCTATTTGCAAGCATCGCAATTATTTACTAGAAGTCTCTCTTTATGTTCACCAGACTGTGGCAGAGGATCAAAAGTTCCAGGGAATTAATGCTTCACAAGAGTAGTCCTCAGCTAGCAACTGAAGAGGGTTAGTGGATGCTCCCTTAGCCCTTAGGTAGGATAAATTATAGACTATGTTCCACACCATTCCCAATAGTTCCCCATGGGATTAAGCTGCAATTATCCCCAGTGATAACTTGCTTTGAAATGAAATCTTTATGGAATGCAACTGAAGCATTCCATAAAGAATTTCATAATTGTAAATATCTATATTTAATGAAGAAGAAAGATCTCAAATCAGTAACCTAGACTTCCATCTGAAGCTAGAATAAGAATAGCAAAATAAATCCAAAGTGAGCAAAAGAAATAATAAACTTTAGAATGGAAATAATAAAACAAAGGATAGAAAAAAAACAAATCCACAAGTTGATTCTCGAAAAGATCAACAAAATTGAGAAAACTTTAGCTGTAAAGATCAAGATTTAAAAAAGAAAGAAAGGGGTGCTGTGGTGGTGGCTCAGCAGATAGAATTCTCACCTGCCATGCCTGATACCTGTATTCAGTTCCCAGTGCCTGCCCATGGTGGGTCATGGGGAGGCAGAAAGGACTAAAACCAGGAGTGAAAGAGGGCACATAGCTACCAACCTTAGAGAAAGAAAAAGGACTTAAGGAAATTGTAAGAACTATGTAACAGAACATTTGATAAATTAAATGAAATGTCCGAATTCCTAGAGCACAAAATACAGAAACTGATCCAAAGAGAAATTGAAAATCTGAATAGACCTAAAGTGCATAAAGAGATTGAATTAGCAATTTTAAAACTTCCCACAGAGAAAAGCCAAGGCCCAGATAGCTTCACAAATGAATTCTACCAAACATTTAAGGAAGAATTAATGCCAATTCTTTTTTTATTAATTTTTTAGTTTTTTAAAATATATAACAACAAACAAATGCAAACATTCTTAACTTATGATCATTCCGCTCTACATGTATAATCAGTACTTCACAATATCATCACATAGTTGTATACTTATCATCACAATTATTTCTTAGAACATTTGCATCATAATGTCAATTCTTAGCAAATTCTTCAAAATATAAAAAGGAAAAACACTTTCCAACTTATTCTACCAGGACGGTATTACCCTAACAACAAAACTAGATAAGGAAATCACAAGAAAAGAAAACTCGATAACCATATCCCTTACAAACACAGACACACAAATCTCTCTCTACAAAATGCTATCAAACGGGGCGGGCCGCGGTGGCTCAGCGGGCAAAGTGCTTGCCTGCTATGCCGGAGGACCTCGGTTCGATTCCCGGCCCCAGCCCATGTAACGAAAACGGAGAAACAAAATACAATAAAACAAGAAAATGCTTAAAAGATGTTTCCCTTTCTTCCTCTCTTCCTTCCTTCTATCCTTCCTTCCTTCTCTCTGTCTTTCCTTTAAAAAAAAAAAAAAAAAAATGCTATCAAACCAAATACAGCAACATAGGAACAGATTAAACACCATGACCAAATGTGATTAATACCAGAAATGCAATGTTATTCTAGCATACAAGAATCTATTAATATAACATACAATATTAATAAAAGACAAAACCACATGAAAACCTTAATAGGTACAGAGATACACTTGACAAAAATCTGTTACCCTTTAATGAAACAAAAAATTTAACAAATAAGGAACAGAAGGAGACTTCCTCAAGCTGGTAGAGTGTCTATGAAAAACTACATCTACAGCTTAATGATAAAAGATTTTATGTGTTCCCTCCAGATCAGGGACAATAAAAGATACCTCTTTTATTTGACATTTATGGGAGATTCCAGCTAGGGTAAATAGGCAACAAAAAGAAATAAAAGACATCCAGATTGGAGAGGAAAAAGGTAAAGTTATATTATTTGCTGATAACATGATTTTTTATATCAAACATCCTAAGAAATTCATTGAAATGCTATAGAAATAATAAATTTGAAGGTGGCAGGATACAAGAACAATATACAGGAATTAAGTGTACTTGTGTACATTAGCAATGAGGAATCTGAAAATGAAATTTTCAAAAATTCCATTTAGAACAGGGTGGTATATGGGAAAAATATAACTAATGCAAACTATGGACTATAGGTAACAGTAATATTATAATGTTCTATCATCAGTTGTAACAAAGGTACCACACCAATGCTAAGTGTCAATAGTGGGGGAGGGGGTTCTTTTTGGAGCAATGAAAATATTCTTAAATTGATTGTGGTGATGAACGCAAAACTCTGTGATTATAACAAAAGTAGTATACTTTGGATGGATTGTATGATGTATGAATAAGCTGTTAAAAAAAATCCTCTGGGGAAATTTTGAAAAATGCTGATTCATGGCTTCCACCTCACCCCACTGTCATCTCAAACCCCAACCCTGAGATTTCAATTCAATAAATATTATACAGCTCTGGAAATCTGTAGTTTGTCAAAGTTGTCCCAGATGATTCTGGTAATAATCCATCTTTGGATAGGGACATGGACTGACCAAAAACAAACCCAAAACTGGGCTGACTTAGTTTTAATGCAGAATTCCATGGTAGACTGGGCTCTTCAGAACCAGAATGATTTTTCAGGGTGACTGGTGGAATACCTGAGAGGCACATGCTGTGTTGACGTCACTGAATGCCAAATACCACAAAATATGCTTGGAACTTTTGTCCAAGAGTAAACTGGCATCCAAAGAAATCTGGACAAATTTTTTTTTTTTTTTTTACCAAAGTACCTTGAGATTCCTGTGTATCAAGTTTTTTTTTTACTTCTTGCACAATTTTGATCATCTTTGCTCCATTGTAAATTAGTTCCAAATTTTTCTTTAGTTGATTTCTTTAGATAGCAAGCTTGTTAATAAAGTTTCCTATTTGTGAGAGTGGAAGTGAGGAGTGAAAATATATTTAATATAGAGGAAATGCTTTAATTCCAGGAAAAGGAAGCCAAATATGAAGAAGCAGTAATGATCAAAGGTTCAGTGCCTGAAATTTTACATTTTAATGATAGATTTACTAAACGACCAGAAAATTTACACTTAAGGAATTAACACTAAACTGTAAGTGGGTGAAATGATTGAGCTTCAAAATATTGTTTAACTATATTCCATGGTTATAGATATCTAACCAGGTGCATTTCTGGGCTTTTTATTATACATACATAAAAATGTGGGTCTCTAAAAGGGGGAAAATTCAACTTCCCCAAGTTGAGAATTCCTAATATTCTCACAAGCAGTGTGGACAACCAAAGCAATAGGCTGAGCCCACAATCTCGGGGTTTGTTCATATGAAACTCAACCCTGCAAAGGATAGGCTAAGCCTACTTAAAATTAGGCCTAAGAGTCACCCCTAAGAGAACCTCTTTTGTGCTCAGATGTGGCCTCTCTCTCTCAGCCAACACGACAAGCAAACTCACCGCCCTCCTCCTCTCTATGTGGGACATGACTCTCAGGGGCGTCATGGGACAGAAATCCTAGAATGAGCTGGGACTCAGCATCAAGGAATTGAGAAAACCTTTTCAATCCAAAGGGGGAAGAGAGAAAGGAGACTAAAGTGTCAATGGCTGAGAGATTCCAGAGTTGAGAGATTATCCTGGAGGTTGTTGTTATGCATTAAATAGATACCACCTTTTTAGTTAAGGTATAACAGAGAGGCTGGAGGGAACTGCCTGAAAATGTGGAGCTGTGTTCCAGTAGCCATGTTTCTTGAAGATGATTGTATAATGATAAAGCTTTTGAAATGTGACTGTGTGATTGTGAAAACCTTGTGTCTGATGCCTCTTTTATCTACTTTATGGACAAATAAGTAAAACGTATGGATTAAAAATAAATAAATATTAGGGGGAACAAATGTTAAAATAAATTTATTAGGTTGAAATGCTAGTGATCAATGAAAGAGAGGGGTAAGGGGTATGTCATGTATGAATTTTTTTTCTATTGTCTTTTTATTTCTTTTTCTCAATTGATGAAAATGTTCTAAGAAATGATCATGATGATGAATATACAGCTATGTGATTAAAAAAAGAACGTTCATATTGTATGTTGATTATTTTATTAATAAAAATTTTTTAAATAAATAAATAAATCATGGGGGAACAAATGTTAAAATAAATTTAGTACATTGAAATGCTGGTGATAGGTGAGGGGGTGGGGTGAGGGTATGGTATGTATGGACTTTTTTTTCTGGATTGATGCAAATGTTCTGAGGGGTGATTGTGGTGATGAATATATAACTATGTGATGATATTATGAGTTATTGATTATATACCAAAAATGGAATGATCATATGATAAGAATGTTCATATTTGTATGTTGTTATGTTTAAAAAATAATTTTTTAATTTATAAAAAGGGGGTCTCTAAAAAGAAAATTACATTTTATTATTCTGAAATTACAAATGCTTTTCAGTTTCTTCAGAATGTAATATATTTCTGCTGACTAAGCATCACTGCCTCTTAGTGGTGGTCCAATGCTACAATTTGACCCCTTCTGACCAATTTAATACAATTATAGACACTACTAGAATTTGAGGAATAAGCTAATTAATGTGTCATGTTGGGCAGATAATAATTTCTCTGTTTGTTTGAAAACTAGTTTGTCTTATTCTATGTCTGAACTATGGTTTAGAAAATAGTATAACATATAAGCAAGATTTCACTTCTTTTGTATTCTGTTTCTTCAGCCCTATCATACATATGTTTAGAAGAATAAAGCCCAAATTTGAATTTTCAATGAAAAAAATACTTAGAAATAAATTTAATTTGTTCAAGGCTTGTACAATGAAATCTACAAAATATCACTTAAAGAAATTAGAGATGCTTTAAATAAATAGAAAGACATTCCATGTTCATAAACAGGAAAAGTTAATATTGTTAAAATAACAATTTTCCCCAAATTGATATACATATTCAACACAACCCCTATCAAAATCCCCACGAGATAGTTCATAGAAATTGACAACACGATCCTAAAATGTATATGGAAATGCTAGGGACCTGTCATCACCAAAATAATCTGGAAAAAAAAAGTTGGAGGACTCACTCACACTTCCCTATTCCAAGCCTTACTACAAAGATACATAATCAAGACAGTGTGGTACTAGCAAAAAAACAGACATGTTGACCAGTGGGCTAGAAAAGAGAATCCAGAAATAATCCCTCACATTTATAGTCAACAGATATTCATCATAAGAGCCAAGAAAATTCAATGGATATTGAATTATCTTTTTAGTAAAAGATGCTGGAATAGCTGGATATGCACTTGTGAAAGAATGAATTTGAATCTCTGCTTCATATCAAACTCAAAAATGAATTCAAAATATGTCATAAATGTAAGAGCTAAAGATATGAAACTCTAAGAAGAAAGCATGAATAAATCTTGATGACACTAAAAACACTATTGAAAGGGGTACAAGGGTGGTTCAGTGGTAGAATTCTTACCTGTCATGCAGGAGACCCGGGTTCAATTCCCGAGCACTTCCCCCCTGAAAAAATCAACAAATGGTGCTGCAATAATGAGATAGTCATATGGAAAAAGAATGAAATGTGACTCCCACCTTACAGCATACAAAAAAAATAGCATTATTGATAAAAGAAAAAATGATAAATTGGACTTTATTAAAATAAAGACCCTTTAATTCTTCAAATGTCACCATCAAGTAAGAGAAAATACAATCCCCAGAATGGGAGAAAATATTTGCAAAACATTTATCTATTAAGAGACTTGTCTCTAAAATATATTTAAAAACTCTTACAACCTAATTAATAAAAAGGCAACCCCATTTAAAAAATGGGAAAAGGGGTGGGCGATGGTGGCTCAGCAGGTAAGAATGCTTGCCTGCCATGCCAGAGGACCTAGGTTTGATTCCCGGTGCCTGCCCATGTGGAAAAAAAAAAATGGGAAAAGGATTTGAATAGACGTCTCCCTGAAGATGATATATGAATTGCCACTAAACACATGAAAAGGTACCCAAAATCATCAGTCATTAGGAAAATGCAAATCAAAACCACAAGGAGTTACTGCTTCACATCCACTGGTATGGCTAAGCTCAAAACATCAAACCATAACAAGCATTAATAAGAATGGGGAAAAATGCTACCTCATACATTGCTGGTGGTAATATAAAATGACACAACCACTTTGGAAACTCATTTGGCATTAACTATGAAATGTTAACCTTAGAAGTTACTAAATGATCCAGAACTCCAATATTTGGTATATCCCCAAGAGAAATGAAAATATATGCCCACAAAAAAAAGCACCACACAAAAGCTTTCACAAGAATGTTCATAGCAGCAATATTCATAAAAGCCAAAAAGTGAAAATAATCCAAATGTTCATCAGCTAATGAATGGAGGAACAATATATTGTATACCCACGAAATAGAATATTGTTCTGTAATAAAAAGGAAAAAGTTCTGAAGCATTCTACAATATGGATGAACCATGAAAACATTATGTTAGGTGAACAAAGTCAGTCACACAAAATAACCAACATTGCTTGATTCCATTTATATGAAATATCCATCATAGTCAAATCTATAAGGACAGAAAATCAACTAGCAGTTGCCTAGAACTGGGTGGGGCAGTAGAGAGGGGAGCACAAGAAATTGCTAATGAATATCAAGTTTCTTTGAGGGTGATAAAAATGTTCCAAAATTAGATTATAGCGATGATTTCACGAATCTGTAAATATACTAAAAATTATTGAATTATACACTTAAATGACTGAATTTTATGATGCATAAATTATATCTCAATAAAGCTGTTTTTTTAAAAGTAGGAAAATAAACTCTTTATTGGTTTTCTCCCCTTCATTCCTTTCTTTTCCATTCTCTTTCAATTGTTTCCAGAGATTACCTCCCAAACAATTTTTCATATGAATCCTTTATACATGCTATGCTTCTGGGAGAATTAAATTCTGACATTAATGGGCCTCTTTAGATTTTAGAGGTAGTATATGCCACACTGGAGAATAAGCCACTTGAGTGAGTCTAAGAAGGTTAAATATTTTGAGTGGGCTTAGAGCAAGAGTGGGAAGGAAATAGAAGATGGCAGACCAAGATGGTGGCTTAGAAATGTGTGCAAATTAGTTCATCATCCAGAACAGCTACTAAATAACCAGAAAAAGTACAGTCAGCTCCCGGAGCCATGTCAGTGACCAGACACACAGTGTACCCCAGTCTGGACCAGCTGGACCGGCTGAGAGCCCCCCCAGAACCATGAGTTCCCCAAGTCATGGCAGCCAGTGCCTCTCCCCCATTGGCTGCTTCCCAGAGGGGGAAAAGGAAAGGGACTTTACCAGCATCAGGGGTTGAACCCAACCAAATGCAAATTATGGAATTAATTAACAAATTCTGACAACTAAAAATAGGCCCCCAGCTCAGGTGAACCTGGTCAAAGTGGAGGTTGCTCATTTTTGCCCCAGCACCAAAGTGATAGGGCTGATGGAAAAAGAAAAAAAAAAGAAACAGAGGTTTTTGACCTTCTCAGGCTGCAACTACCCCAGGTATAGGCAGAAACAAACTCCTTTGAGGGCTTGTCTGGAACCTGTGCCTTCCCCAGGGGAGGGATGAAGCCCAACTCAGGTGGAATCCCTTCCTTAAGGAACTCATACACCAGGGCTTGGTAACTTGAAGCCATTAAAACCAGCCTACAACCTCTCCTCTGTCTCCACCATGCTCCCAGCAGGGAGAGCCTGCCAAAGTTAAAGGTACCACATCATCTTACGCTGGTGGGACCTACAGGCAGAAAAGCACCACATACTGGGCAGGATAAGAAAAACGGAGTCCAGAGACTTCACAGGAAAGTCTTTCAACCTGCTGGGACTCACCCTTGGGGAAAACCAATGCAGGTGACTCTTTCCTCCTGATAGGAGGCCAATTTGGTCTGGGAAAATCTGGCTGGGGTCTATAATACCTAAGTAGACCCTCCTAAGGGTTGGGGGGGAGGCACCACACAAGCAGGGCAACAAACAAGAAAACAAGAACTGAAAAATTGTCCTCAGTTAAACAAAACCTAAGCTAGAGGTCCAAATAAAGCTGAACTGAATGTCAAAGAACAGACAACAACAAATTCACCCAGCAAGAAAACCATAGGTAAAAAAAGTAAGAGCAATCTCCAGAATAAACTAATTAAGGTAATTAAATGCCTAGATGCCAGTAAAAATAACAAATCACACTAGGAAAATTGAAGATATGGCCCAGTCAAAGGAAAAACCAACAATTCAAATGAGATACAGGAGTTGAAACAATTAATTCAGAATATACGAACAGATATGGAAAACCTCATCAAAAGTCAAATCAATGAATTGAGGGAGGATATAAAGAAGGCAAAGAATGAACAAGAGGAAGAAATCAAAAGTCTGAAAAAACAAATCAAGGAACTTATGGGAATGAAAGACATGGTAGAAGAGATGAAAAAAAAACAATGGAAACCAACAATGGTAGATTTCGAGAGGCAGAATAGGATTAGTGAACTGGAGGACAGAATATCTGAAATTTGACAAGAAAAAGAAAATATAGGGAAAAATGGAAAAATATGAGCAGGGACACATAGAATTGAATTGAGAATTTGAAGCACATGAATATACATGTTTGGGTGTCCCAGAAGGAGAAGAGAAGGGAAAAGGAGGAGAAAAACTAATGGAGGAAATTATCAATGAAAATTTCCCAACACTTATGAAAGATTTAAGATTACAGATCCAAGAAGTGCAGGATACCGCAAAGCGAGTAGATTCAAATAGATGTACTCCAAGACACTTACTAATCAGAATGTCAGATGTTAAAGAGAAAGAAAGAATCTTGAAAGCAGAAGAGAAAAGCAATCCATCACATACAAGGGAAACCCAATAAGACTATGCATACATTTCTCAGCAGAAACCATGGAAGCAAGAAGACAGTGGGATGATATATCTAAATTACTAAAAGAGAAAAACCGCCAAGCAAGAATTCTATATCCAACAAAATTGTCCTCCAAAGATGAGGGAGAAATTAGAGCACTTTCAGACAAAAAAATCACTGACAGAATTTGTGACCAAGAGACCACCTCTGTAAGAAATACTAAAGGGAACACTAGAGACAGAATTGAAAGGACAGAAGAGAGAGGCATGGAGAAGAGTGTAGAAAGGAAGACTATGAATAAAGGCAAAAAGAAGGAAAATTAGATATGACACATAAAATACAAAAGGCAAAATAGTAGAAGAAAGTACTACCCATACAGTAATAACACTAAATGTTAATGGATTGAACTCCCCAATCAAAAGACATAGACTGGCAGAATGGATTAAAAAACAGGATCTTTCTATATGCTGTCTACAGGAAACACATCTTAGACCCAAAGATAAACATAGGTTGAAAGTTAAAAGTTGGGAAAAGATATTTCATGCAAGTAACAACCAGAAAAGAGCAGGAGCAGCTATACTAATATCCAACAAATTAGACTTCAAGTGTAAAACAGTTAAAAGAGACAAAGAAGGATACTATGTATGAATAAAAGAAACAATTCAGCATGAAGACATAACAAGCATAAATATTTATGCACTGAACCACAATGCTCAAAAATACATGTGGCAAACACTGAAAAGAGAAATAGAGACATCTACCATAATAGTAGGAGACTTCAATTCCTCACTCTCATCAATGGAGAGAACATCTAGACAGAGGATCAATAAAGAAACAGAGAATTTGAATAATACAATAAATGAGCTAGACTTAACAGACATTTATAGGACATTATACCCCACAACAGCAGGATACACCTTTTTCTCAAGTGCTCATGGATCATTCTCGAGGATAGACCATATGCTGAGTCACAAAGCAAGTCTCAATAAATTTAAAATTGCTGAAATATACAAAACACTTACTCAGATCATAAACAAATGAAGTTGGAAATCAATAATAGGCAGAGTGAATTCTACCAAACATTCCAGAAAGAATTAGTACCAATCCTGTTCAAATTCTTTAAAAAAATTGAAGAGGAGGGAAAGCTACCTACCTCATTCTGTGCAGCCAACATCACCCTCATAACAAAGCCAGACAAAGATAAAACAATAAAAAAAACTACAGACGAATCTCTCTAATGAATATAGATGTAAAAATCCTCAACAAAATTTTAGCAAATCAAATCCAGCAACACACTAAAGGAATTATACATCGTGACCAAGTAGGATTCATCCCAGGTATGCAAGGATGGTTCAACATAAGAAAATCAATTAATGTAAGACACCATATCAACAAATGAAAAACCACATGATCATCTCGATTGATGCAGGAAAGGCATTTGACAAAAACACATCCTTTCCTGTTGAAATCACTTCAAAGGACAGGAACAGAAGGGAATTTCCTTAAAATTATAAAGGGAATATATGAAAAATCCACAGCAAATATCATCCTCAATGGGGTAAAACTGAAAACTTTCCCCCTAAGAACAGAAAAATGACAAGGATGTCCACTATCACCACTGTTATTCAACATTGTGTTGGAAGTTCTAGCCAGAGCAATTAGACAAGAAAAAGAAATGCAAGGCATCAAAATTGGACAGGAAGAAGTAACACTGTCACTGTTTGCAGATGATATGATACTATATGTTGAAAACCCCAAAAAATCCACAGCAAAATGACTAGAGCTAATAAATGAGTACAGCAAAGTGCCAGATTACATGATCAACACTCAAAAATCTGTAGTGTTTCTATCCACTGGTAATGAACAACCTGAGGGAGAAATCAAGAAATGAATTACATTTACAATTGCAACCAAAAGACTAAAATATTTAGGAATAAATTTAACTAAAAGAGACAAAAGACCTATGCAAAGAAAACTACAAGAAATTGTTGAAAGAAATCACAGAAGACCTAAATAGATGGAAAGGCATACCATGTTCATGGATTGGAAGACTAAATATAGTTGAGATGTCAATTCAATCTTAATTGATTTACAGATTCAATGCAATTCCAATCAAAATCCCAACAACTTATTTTTTAGAAATAGAAAAACCAATAACCAAATCTGGTAGGGCAGGGTGCCCCAAATACCTAAAAGTATCCTGAGAAAGAAAATGAAGTTGGAGGTCTCACACTACCTGTCTTTAAGGCATATTATGAAGCCACGGTGGTCAAATCAGCATGGTACTGTCATAAAGATAGATATATTGACCAATGGAATTAAGTAGAGTGTTCAGATATAGATCCTCTCATCTATGGACAATTGATCTTTGATAAGGCAGTCAAGCCAACTCACCTGGGACAGAACAGTCTCTTCATTAAATAGTGCCTAGAGACCTGGATATCCATATGCAAAAGAATAAAAGAGGATGTATATCCCACACCCTAACAAAAGTTAACTCAAAATGGATCAAAGACTTAAACATTAGAACTTAGACAATAAAACTATTAGAAGAAAATGTAGGGAAATTTCTTGTAAATCTTATACTTGGAGGCAGTTTTATAGACCTTACACCTAAAGCAAGAGCACTGAAGAAAGGAAAGGAAAGAAAGAAAGGAAGGAAGGAAGGAAGAAAGGAAGGAAGGAAGGAAGGAAGGAAGGAAGGAAGGAAGGAAGGAAGGAAGGAAGGAAGGAAGGAAGGAAGGAAGGAAGGAAAGAAAGAAAGAAAGAAAGAAAGAAAGAAAGAAAGAAAGAAAGAAAGAAAGAAAGAAAGAAAGAAAGAAAGAAAGAAAGAAAGAAAGAAAGAAAGAAAGAAAGAAAGAAAGAAAGAAAGAAAGAAAGAAAGAAAGAAAGAAGAAAGAAGGAAATAGGAACTCCTCAAAATTAAACACTTTTGCACATCAAAAAACCTCATCAAGAAAGTAAAAAGACAGCCTACACAATGAGAGACAATATTTGGAAATGACATATCAGATAAAGGTCTAGTACCCAGAATTTATAAAAAGATTGTTCAACTCAACAACAAAAAGACAGTCAACCCAATTACAAAATGGGCAAAAGAATTGAACAGACACTTCTCAGAAGAGGAAATACAAATGACAAAAAGAAACATGAAGAGATGCTCAACTTCCCCGGTTATTAGAGAAATGCAAATCAAACCACAATGAGATATCATCTCACATCCACCAGAATGGCCATTATCAATAAAACAGAAAATGGCAAGTGCTGGAGAGAATGTGGAGAAAGAGGCACACTTATCCACTGTTGGTGGGAACGTCAAATGATGCAACCACTGTGGAAGGCAATATGGTGGTTCCTCAAAAAGCTGAATATAGAATTGCCATATGACCCAGCAATACCATTGCTGGGTATCTACTCAGAGGACTTAAGGGCAAAGACAAAAACGGACATTTGCACACCAATATTTATAGCAGCATTATTTACAATTGCAAAGAGATGGAAACAGCCAAAATGTCTATCAACAGATGAGTGGCTAAACAAACTGTGGTATATACATACGATGGAATATTATGCAGCTTTAAGACAGAATAAACTTTTGAAGTGTGTAACAACATGGATGGACCTTGAGAATATTACTGAGTGAGACTAGCCAAAAACTAAAGGACAAATACTGTACGGTCTCACTGATATGAACTGACATTAGTGAATGAACTTGGAATATGTCATTGGTAACAGCAACCATCAGGAGATAGAAATAGGGTAAGATATTGGGTAATTGGAGCTGAAGGAATATAGACTGTGCAACAGGACTGGATACAAAAACTTAGAAATGGACAGCACAATACTACCTAACTGTAATGTAATTATGTTAAAACACTGAATGAAGCTGCATGTGAGAATGATAGAGGGAGGAGAGCTGGGGCATAAATGAAATTAGAAACAAAGACAGATGATAAAGATTGAGATGGTATAACCTAGGAATGCCTAGAGTTTATAACAATAGTGACTAAATGCACAAATTTTAAAAATGTTTTTGCAGGAGGAAGAACAAAGGAATGTCATTACTGCAAGGTAATGAAAATAGATAGTAATTAATGTTTTAAAATTTCAACTTATGTGTGAGACTAAAGCAAAAATGTTTATTTGTTGCAAAATTTATATTTTGACTAGTGCATTTCTTAATATAACTTATGTAGACAGCTTAATTGAACACCATAAGTATATGGAACCTTGGGTAGGACATGAGATTTTGTTGGTTTGTCCAGAGTGATGCCCCAATGAATCCCAGAGTAATTTGATCAGTGAGTGGAAAAGTATTTGCAAATTCCCCTTCAGGGAATGGTGAGAGCAGGGAGAAATTCAACTTCCCCAAGTTGAATTCTTGATATTCTCACAAGCAGTGTTGCCAACCAAAGCTATAGGCTGAGTCCCCAGTCTTGGGGTTTGTTCATATGAAACTTAATCCCACAAAGGATAGGTCAAACCCACTTAAAATTAGGCCTAAGCCCTCTCTCCAGCCAACACAATGAGCAGTCTCACCACCCTACCCCTCTCTACATGGGACATGATTCCCATGGGGTGTGGACCTTCCTGGCAACGTGGGACAGAGATCTTGGAATGAACGGAGACTCAGCATCAAGGGATTGAGAAAACCTTCTCGACCAAAAGGGGGAAGAGTGAAATCAGACAAAATAAAGTGTAAATGGCTGAGAGATTCCAAACAGAGTCGAGAGTTTATCCTGGAGGTTACTCTTATGCATCAAGTAGATATCATCATGTTATTCAAGATGTTATGGAGAGGCTGGAGGGAACTGCCTAAAAATGTAGAGCTGTGTTTCAGTAGCCATGTTTCTTGAGGATGATTGAATAATGACACAGCTGTCACAATGTGACTGTGTGATTGTGAAAACCTTGTGTCTGATGCTCCTTTTATCTACCTTGTCAACAAAGGAGTAGAACATATGGAATAAAAATAAATAATAGGGGGAACAAATGCTAAAATAAATTTAGTTTAAATGCTAGTGATCAATGACAGCAAGGGGTAAAGGGTATGGTATGTATAACTTTTTTTTCTCTGTTATCATTTTATTTCTTTTTCTATTATCTTTTTATTTCTTTTTCTAAATCGATGCAAATGTTCTAAGAAATGATGAATATGCAACTAAGTGATGATATTGTGAATTACTGATTATGGATGTTCTTTTATTTTGTTTATTTTTTTTAATAAATAAATTTTTAAAAAATTAGGCCTAAGGCTCATCCCCAAGAGAACCTCTTTTGTTGCTCAGATGTGGCCTCTCTCTCCAACAAACCAAGCAAACTCACTGCCCTCCCCCGTCTACGTGAGACATAACTCCCTGGGGTGTGGACTTTCCTGGCAACATGGAACAGAAATCCTAGAATTAGGTGAGACTCAGCATCAAGGGATTGAGAAAACCTTCTTGACCAAAAGGGGAACAAGTGAAATGAGACAAACTGTCAATAGCCGAGAGATTCCAAACAGAGTCGAGAGGTTATCCTGGGGTTTATTCTTATGTATTAGTAGAAATCACCTTGTTATTCAAGACATAATGGAGAGGTTGGAGGGAACTGCCTGAAAGTGTAGAGCTGTGTTCCATTAGCCATGTTTCATGATGATGATTGAATAACGATACAGCTTTCACAATGTGACTGTGTGATTGTGAAAACCTTGTGCCTGATGCTCCCTTTATCTACTTTGTCAACAGATAAGTAGAACATATGGAATAAAAATAAATAATAGGGGGAAGAAATGTTAAAATAATTTTAGTTTGAAATGCTAGTGATCAATTAAAGGGAGGGGTAAGGGGTATGGTATGTATACATTTTTTTTTCTGTTTTCATTTTATTTCTTTTTCTGAATAGATGCAAATGTTCCAAGAAATTATCATGATGATGAATATGAAACTATGTGATAATATTGTGAATTACTGATTATATATATAGAATGGAATGATCAAAAGAGGAATGTTTGCACTTGTTATGTGTTTTTTTGGTATTTAAAAAAATAAAAATTAAGAATTAAAAAAACACTGTAAGAAGCATGAGAGGACTTATTAATTTTAAATATTTTATTAGTACGTAATCCAGATGTCAAACAAATCCAGTTTGTTCTTAAAATGGATCAAACACCCATTCTGCATTTCCCTGGAAAAAGTTCAGTGCCTGTGCTAGTTTAAAATTATGTACCCCAGAAAAGCCATGATCTTCTACTCCATTCTTGTGGGTATGACCTATTGTTGAGTGGGATCTTTTGATTTGGTTGTTTCCATGAAGATATAACCCACCCAATTCAAGGTGAGTCTTAATCATCTTTTCTGGAGTCCTTTATGAGAGAATAAAGGCAGAGACATTTTGGAGAGAGCTCAGAGACAGAAATGTCCTGGGAAGAACAAGAAAGTACACACACACAGGAGCTCAGAGACATTTTGGAGAGAGGGACAGACATTGCCATGTGCCTTCCCACATGACAGAGGAACCCCAGATGCCATTGGCCTTTCTTCAGAGTCTGGGTATCTTTCTCTGGATGCTTTAATTTGGACACCTTCATGGTTTAGAACTGTAAATTTGTAACCTAATAAATCTGCATAGAATAAAAATGAAAAACAAACAAACAAACAAAAAGAGTGAGCTCAGCAGTAGGTCCAGGCAAACCTCCAACACACAGATCCCAAGACACAGAATAACCAGTGTTGATAGTAGATAAGGCAGAAAACATGCTTTGTGGGGACTCTGGCAAGACTCAATGTGATATTCTCAGCCTAGACCCATATGGTTTTGAAGCAAACAATACTTTCTGCAGTAGGAATTTAGTCACCCATCATGGTGCATCAAGTATTTATGCAACTAGATATGCCAAACATGAGCTGCGGGCGGGCCACGGTGGCTCAGCAGGTAAGAGTGCTTGCCTGCCATGCCCAAGGACCCAAGTTCGATTCCCGGTGCCTGCCCATGTTAAAAAAAAAAACAAAAACATGAGCTGGATATTGTGAGATCCACCAAATTTTGTGATTGGATGTTGATTGTATAGCCCCAATCAATCTTATAGTGGAAACAATAGATTGGGGGTTAGGCCTCAGAGACCTAGTGGACACAAATAAATTATGTCACTATGTGACCCTGATCACCCTATCACTTGCCTTTATTGTACCAAATTATCACTGACTCTCCACCAACACACAGCTATGTTTTCACTGAGTTTTCCTCTTCACAGAGGAAGAAAAATCTTTGGCCTGTTCACAGTAAGCACAATATGTGATGTGAGACAAAAATGAATTGCTGTCACACTACAGCTACACTCTCTTTTGTTTTTTTTTTTAGTCAACAAATTTATTAGCCTTCATGGCATTTTTTTATTAATTAAAAAAAATTAACTAACACAACATTTAGAAATCATTCCATTCTACATATGCAATCAGTAATTCTTAATATCATCACATAGATGTATGATCATCATTTCTTAGTACATTTGCATCAATTTAGAAAAAGAAATAGCAAGACAACAGAAAAAGAAATAAAATGATAATATAGAGAAAAAAATAAAAATAAAAAATAAAAAAAATATATAAAAAAAAAACTATAGCTCAGATGCAGCTTCATTCAGTGTTTTAACATAATTACACTACAATTAGGTAGTATTGTGCTGTCCATTTTTGAGTTTTTGTATCCAGTCCTGTTGCACAGTCTGTATCCCTTCAGTTCCAATTACCCATTATCTTACCCTATTTCTATCTCCTGATGGTCTCTGCTACCAATGACATATCCCAAGTTTATTCTCTAATGTCGGTTCACATCAGTGGGACCATATAGTATTTGTCCTTTAGTTTTTGGCTAGTCTCACTCAGCATAATGTTCTCTAGGTCCATCCATGTTATTACATGCTTCATAAGTTTATTCCGTCTTAAAGCTGCATAATATTCCATCGTATGTATATACCACAGTTTGTTTAGCCACTCGTCTGTTGATGGACATTTTGGCTGTTTCTATCTCTTTGCAATTGTGAATAGTGCTGCTATAAACATTGGTGTGCAAATGTCCGCTTGTGCCTTTGCCCTTAAGTCCTTTGAGTAGATACCTAGCAATGGTATTGCTGGGTCATATGGCAATTCTAGATTCAGCTTTTTGAGGAACCGCCATACTGCCTTCCACAGTGGTTGCACCATTTGACATTCCCACCAACAGTGGATAAGTGTGCCTCTTTCTCCACATCCTCTCCAGCATTTGTCATTCTTTGTTTTGTTGATAATGGCCATTCTGGTGGGTGTGAGATGATATCTCATTGTGGTTTTGATTTGCATTTCTCTAATGGCCAGGGACATTGAGCATCTCTTCATGTGCCTTTTGGCCATTTGTATTTCCTTTTCTGAGAGGTGTCTGTTCAAGTCTTTTTCCAATTTTGTAATTGGGTTGGCTGTCTTTTTATTGTTGAGTTGAACAATCTCTTTATAAATTCTGGATACTAGACCTTTATCCGATATGTCATTTCCAAATATTGTCTCCCATTGTGTAGGCTGTCTTTCTACTTTCTTGATGAAGTTATTTGATGCACAAAAGTGTTTAATTTTGAGGAGCTCCCATTTATTTCTTTCTTTCTTCAGTGCTCTTGCTTTAGGTTTAAGGTGCATAAATCCACCTCCAATTGTGAGATTCATAAGATATCTCCCTACATTTTCCTCTGTTTTATGGTCTTAGACCTCATGTCTTGATTGTCACTAGAGGACAATAAAGAAGGAAAATCCTTCTTGTTTAGCATAACTTTGAGCAGTATATTTGGTCACCTACATTTTATGGAGGGAGAAGTGGCCTGAATAAGGGTAATTAAAGATTCTTGAACAACAGGAAATGGCTTGGCTGCACCGTTAGCGGCCTGAAAGGAAAAAGATCCAAAGACTGAAGACAAAGACGTCTAGGCAAGAAGTATATGGATAGATCTGAGAAGATATTCAAACCCATTTGGACAGAATGACCCATCCTGTGGATGTAAGCCAGCCTCTGTACACAGCCACTTCAATGACTTTGCAATGGAGCCAGGGATAGAATGGGCATGTTGGCAGTGATGGACATTGTGAATATATCCAATAGCATAGGCTTTTTTTCAACAAGACCAACCTAGATATTGCTGCTGCTGAATGTCTGGCATCAATTACTGAGACTACATTTAAACAGTTAGCATAATACCATCACCAAGGATACCAATCACCAATTGGTAGCAAGTTGATTTTATGTAACCCCTTCCTTCTTGAATGGAACAGAAATTCATCCTTCCCAGGTTTGATGCCTATACTGGATATGGGTTTACCTCTCCTGTCTTTGAATTAATCAACATCTGAATACTTACAAAAGTTTTGTTTATTCACATGGAAAGCTGCATAACACAAATTCTGACCAAGTGAACCAACTTATGATAAAGGAGGTGTGATTATGAGTTAATGACTGTGGAAGATCTATCAAATACTGCATAATCTATAAATGGATGGCCTAATAGAAAAATGGAATGGACCTTTAAAAGCCTAGATAAGTGCTGACTCAAGTATGACATGGGATTGATGTACTGCCTCAGAATGTGGTATATGTACCAAAAATAACAGCCAATATACAGTATTGTTTACATGGTGACTAGAATTTGTGGGTCAGGGAACCAAGAAGTAATGGTAGGATTGGCCCCCTCATCATCACTGCCAGTGATGCATTTGCAAAATTTTTTCTCCATATCCCTGCAGTCTTAGGATCTGTTAGATTAGAGGTCCTAACTCTGGAAAGCGATGGTATAGTAAACATTGCTTACTGTCAGGAGACATTGTAATTATTCCACTAAAACTGCAGCAATAACCCCCCATGTGAATGGATCAACAGGCAAAGGAAGGAGACACTTTATTAATGCAAATGTTAAAACTGAATCTCTTAAAGAGTCAGAGTTGTTACAAAATAGAGGTTAACAGAAGTATTCATCATAGTATATTGCAGTGCTTCCTTTCATAGTGGTAGGAGTGAACTAGCTATTGGAGCAATCATGGCCTCACAAGGGCAAGGCAAGCCAGGGCTAGACACTTCAACCCCACCAAGCAAGCCACCTAAATCAGCTTAAGTATTGACTGATGGTGAGAAATATCAGGCATGAATGATGGAGAAGGGAGAAGATAAAAATCAATTATAGGGTGGGCCATGGGGGTTCAGCAGGCAGAATTCTCACCTGCCATGCTGGAGACCAGGTTCGATTCCCAGTGCCTGCCCATGCCAAAAAAAAAAAAAAAAAAAAAGGAAAATCAATTACAAAATAAGGAATAGAGGAATAGAGACTGTAGTTTGTTCTACTAATTCACCTGAGCATCTTTCTGCCTTCTGTCCGTGTGCCTTCTCTAACATCACTATGCTGGTGTGAAACTCCTGTGTATGGCAGAGAAGCCATGTTCTTAATCCTGATTCAATATTGTTGGGAGAAATCTTTCTGATTAAGTTCCTTCCATGAGATGTGACCCACTCAGTTGTGGGTGGGACCTTTTGATTAGGGGGTTTCCATGGAAATGTGTCTCCAACCATTCAAGGTCGGGTGGCTTACTGAAGTCCTTTAAGAGAGAAACATTTTGGAAAGAATTTCAGAGCTGACACAGATGAGAGATCTTTGGAGATGCAGAAAGAAAACACCCCTGGGGAAACCTCTTGAAATGGAAGCTGGGAGAGAAAGCTAGCAGACATCACCATGTGCCTTCCCAGTTGATAGAGAAACCCTAAACATCGTTGGCCCTTTCTTGAGTCAAGGTATCTTTCTCTGGATGCCTTAGTTTGGACATTTTTATGGCCTTAGAACTGTAAATGTGTAACTTAATAAATTCACTTTATAAAAGACACCAATTGCTGGTATTTTGCATTCTGGCAGCATTAGCAAACCAATACAATCACAGAAGCTTCCATGGCTGAAAGAAAAGCAGTGGAGTTCACACCTCTGGGGGCTTTATTCACTTCTGTTCATCCATTCAACTCCTACATCCAATTGGCTCTACTTCATATGAATCTATTGAATCTACCATTTGAATTCTTACTATAGTCTCTTACCTGGTCCCCCTGACTGCAACCTTATCAGCCTTCATCTCTGATGCCAAGACAGTTTATAAAATGCAAGTTTTGCCTCTACCCTTTTTTACATCTTTCAATGGCTCTATCACCTACAGGTTAAAAGCTAATTTTCTTAGAAAGGCATGTAAGGTCCTGAATAGTTTTCCTCTGTCCATCTCTCCAGGCTCATTTCCTACCAGTTTTCATCCCTAAGCCACTTTACTCTCTAGAAATATCAAATTAGCTTAAGTTTCCAAGTACCCTGTTGTTTACACCAACTAACATCCATTCTCCCTCCAGAACCTATACTCTAAATCCTCTCCAGGGAACCTACACCCTCCCCCATTCCCAGCCTAATTATTTACTATTAGGCCACAATGATGGTATTGGGGATAGGCACATAACACAAACGGTGCCAGTGATTCATGATGACATATGCATTTTCAGGAATACTGGCAAGCTCTCAAACTTTCTTATTAGACAAAAGCCCAGGAATTATGTAACCTCTGGATCCACTGGCAGCCATCTAGAGACCAAAAGGAGATAGACTGTTTGAGAATGAAGCCAAGAAAAAGGAAGCAAAGTGAATGATGGATAGGAAAGAACTAAATACTGATTACATCATCTAAGATCTATTTGCAGCCAAACCAGAAGCCAGAACTACCTCCAGACTCTTCTGGTATATGAACAAGACCTTCCATTTTTTTGCTTAAGTTTGATTTGAGTTTTCTGTTATTGACCACTAAATGTGTCCTGATAAACATTTATTCCTTCCTGCCTTCATATACTTTGCATGCAATTCCTTCAACCTAAAATGCCTTATCTAAATATCTATGTTAAATAATATCTTGTCCTAGAAGTCTTCCCTATTGACCAAGAAGGTGTTAATTATCTTCTTCTCTTCATCCTTTCTGTACATGAATATGCTACTACTGAATTTAGTGCTATATATCATATGCATAATTAGTATATAAGTCTCCCCTACAAGACTATTAGTTTTTGGAAGAAAGGGAATACATTTTTCCAGCTAACCCAAGCACACAGCAGGCATTTGTTTTGGTTATATAGTGCTGTATAACAAAACTGTTCAAAATTTAGTGGCATAAACAACAAAAATGTATCATTTCTCATAACTCTGTGATTTCCCTGGCCTGTTATTCTGTTTCATTTAGTATCAACTGGGCATTAGGACAATTGGGTGATCCAAAATGGCCTCACTCACAAAAGCTTCAGTTGACACTCACACTCAGCTGAGACTGTCAGCCAGGAGCTTTTATTGGTCCTCACTTGAGCCACTCTATGGGGCTAATTGGGCTTCCTTAAGTAGTGGCTGGATTCTAAGTGGCTACATTCTTAAGTAGTGGCTGGAGTGTTCCAAGCAACAAAGGCAGAGTTGCAGATCTCTTAAGACCCATCCTTGGAAAGTTACACAGCATCATTTTTATCAACTTTGTTCATTAAAATTGTCTGTACAACACAAACAGTGAATCTATTATAAATGATGGACTATAGTCAATACTATAGTTATAAAGATGTTCTTTCATGAATTGTAACAAATATAACCACTAATGCATGGTGTAATAATAGGGTAGTATATGCAAACTATTTTATGCATGATTTTCTTATAACCTACAAGCTCTCTAATAAAAAAAAAATTAAGTACAGCCAAAATTCAAGGGAATGATAACTAGAATTCATCTCTTAACTGGGGAGAAGCAATAATAGATTGCAAAAGAACATGTAAGATGGGAGATATTCTTACAATCACCACTGAAAACATTAAGACAACTTGTTGCATCATTCAATAATTTCTGAATGAATGAATGGGCAAATGAATGAATAAAATGTTGCCATATTTATGGTTAGGGATACAGGCTGTCACATCCTTTTGTTAGAATCCTCATCTTTTCCCTTAACAAAAGCTACTAAAATTTTGACCTAATAGAATTGGAATTTAAGTCAGTTCATAATTTTTTTCTCCTATTTTTCTCAATGAAAAAAAATCTCTTTTAAGCCTATGTTTCAGGACAACTTTTTTGTTTGTAACTTCTAGATATAAAAACACACATTATTGCTCGAAACTTAAAAAAAAGAGAGATTGTTTTACTCTCCAATGAATTTGTGCATTTGTCTATTCTATATTTTCAATAGTTCTAGAGTATTTTAATATTCTGACTCAAATTTCCAAATCCTGAAGTTCCAAGGCTACTTTCATCACTTTATGCAATGCACAATATCTTAATAATTAATAAATGTGCATAAAATAATAATTTTGCTTGCAGCCTGATTCTTACATCACTAAAAATTAGTTAAAGGATCCCCTGAAGGCTCAATGGGGAAAAAAAAAATATATATATATATATACATATGTACATAGAACCATTAAACTCTCCCATCTGGGAAACCCTGGGTACCTTATTGTGCCAGTTTGAAACTATTATGTACCCCAGGAAAGCCATTCTTTAATCCTCATCCAATCTTGTGGGGTCAGCTGTTTCTTTTAATCCTGCCTCAAAATTGTAGGGTGGAAACTAAAAGGTTTTAAGATATGAGGTATTTGAGAGAAAGGAAAGTAGATGAAATGATTTTAAGTGAGTGCTTTATCGGGCTTTGGTGAGTGCAGTTTTTAAGGGCAGGGGTTAGGTGATGACATGAAAAGGGTGGCACATTAAACAAAGGATTATTATGCTAGCAGGTTGAGCAGCAGGTGGTTAGATGTCCATTGAACAATGAGTGAATAGATATTTGCTGCGCAAAGACCTTGATTGTAACGGTTCACCTCCCGTTCTGGAGTGACTTCATGATTCCAGCCATAGAGCCCTCCCTGATTCCCCCAACCAAACAGAAACCTTTGATTAGATTATTTCCACAGACATGTGGCATGCCCAATTGTGGGTGTGACCTTTTGATTGGATGGAAATGTGATTGTTCATTCAAGGTAGACCTTGATTATTTTACTGGAGTCCTTTAAAAGGGGAAATATTTTGAAGAAACCTCAGATGCAGATACTTGGACAACAGAGCCAACAGAGTCAACACAAGATTCACATGCTTAGAGATGCTGGGTCCAGAAGATGTTGTGATAGGCCTCCCCATGAGATGCTAAGCAAGACAGAACCTGAAGACAGCCAAGGGAAGCCAAGAGATGAAACTCAGCTTTGGATAAGCCAAATGTGGAACCCCCACATGAAACAGAGGTTGAAAGCAATGGAGTCCAAGGGCAAGGGACCATCACACACCAACCAGGTGTCTTCCAACTAACAGAGGTGTTCCAGAAAACATCAGCCTTTCTTGAGTGAAGGTAAACTCTTGCCAGTGCTTTAATTTGGACATTTTCATGGCCTTAGAACTGTAAACTTGTAACCTATGTAATTTCCTCTTTAATGTTTTTTCATGAGGAAGAACAAAGGAATGTCAATAATTCAGGGTGTTGAAAATAGATGGTAGTTAATATTTTAAAACTTTAACTTATGTGTGAGACTAAAGCAAAAATATTTATTTGGTACAAAGTTTATATTTTGACTAGAGCATTTCCTAATAAAACTTATGTGGACAGCTTAATTGAACACCATAGGTACATGGAACCTTAAATAGGGCATGAGATTTTGTAGGTTTCTCCAGAGTGATGCCTTGATAAATCCCAGAGGGATTTGAACAGTGAATAAAAAGTACTTGCAAAGTCCCCTTGGGAGAATGGTGAGAACAGGGGAAAATTCAACTTCCAGAAGTGGAGAATTCTTAATATTCTCACAAGCAGTGGGGACAACCAAAGCAATAGACTGAGCCCCCAATCTTGGGGTTTGTTCATAAGAAACTTAACTCCACCAAGGTTAGGCTAAGCCTACATAAAATTAGGCCTAAGAGTCACCCCCATGACAATCACTTTTGTTGCTCAGATGTGGCCTCTCTCTCTCAGCCAACATGACAAGCAAACTCACTACCCTTCCCCTCTCTATGTGGGACGTGACTCCCAGAGCTGTGGACCTCCCTGGCAATATGGGACAGAAATCCTAGAATGAGCTGGGACTCAGCACCAAGGGATTGAGTAAACCTTCTCAACCGAAAAGGGTAAGAGAGAAATAAGACAAAATAAAGTGTCAATGGTTGAGAGATTCCAAACAAAGTCGAGAGGTTACCTTGGAGGTTATTCTTACACATTAAATAGATATCACCTTTTTAGTTAAGGTGTAACAGAGGCTAGAGGCAACTGCCTGAAAGTGTAGAGCTGTGTTCCAGTAGCCATGCTTCTTGAAGATGATTGTATAAATGATACAGCTTTTCTAGTGTGACTGTGTGACTGTGAAAACCTTGTGTCTGATGCTTCTTTTATCTACCTTATGGACAGATGGGTAAAATATATGGATTAAAAATGAATAAATAATAAAGGGAACAAATGTTAAGATAAATTTAATAGATTGAAATACTAGTGATCAAAGAAAGGGAGGAGTAAGGGGTATGGTATGTATGATTTGCTTTTCTGGGTTTTTTTTTCCTTATTTTTCTGAATTGATGCAAATGTTCTAAGAAATGATCATGGTGATGAATATACAACTATGTGATGATAAAAATAAATAAATAAAAATTTAAAAAAAGAGTGGTTGTTAAGCTGGATTAGATGGAGGCATGTCTCTACCCATTTGGGTGGGTCTTGATTAGTTTCTGGAATCCTATAAAAGAGGAAACATTTTGGAGAAAGCAAGAGAGTCTGAGAGAGCAGAATGACACAGCCATGAGAAGCAGAGTCCACTAGCCAGTGATCTTTGGAGATGTAGAAGGAAGGTGCCTCCTGGGGAGTTTCATGAATCAGGAAGCCAGGAGAGAATGCTAGCAAATGACACCATGTTTTCCACATGCCTTTCCAGTTGAGAGAGAAACTCTTACTGTGTTCCTCATGTACTTTCTCACTTGAGAGAGAAATCCTGAACTTCATTGGTCTTCTTAAACCAAGATATCTTTCCCTGGGTGCCTTAGATTGGACATTTTTATAGACTTGTTTTCATTGGGACATTTTCTTGGCCTTGGAACTATAAATTAGCAATTTATTAAATTCCCCTTTTAAAAGACAAAAAAAAAAGAAAGACATTCCCTTTTTAAAAACCATTCCAGTTCTGGCAAACTGCATTCTGGCAGCTTTAGTAAACCAAAATACCTCTCAACTACTGGAGACTCCCACAGAAATAGTCCAAGCCCTGGATTTTGAGGCTTGATACTATGAAATTTATTTTTGTAGGGTAGAAATTAATACTATCCATAATGAGAGTTGTTTTCAGGAAGTCTTTTTGTTGCTCAGATATGGCCTCTCTCTTTAAACTCAACTTGGCAAGGAAAATCACTTTCCTATCCCCTGCATGGCACAAGCCATTCAGGGGTGAAAATCCCCCTGACTATGTGGGTCATGACTTCCAGTTATGAGTATGGCCCTGGCACTGTGGAATTGACAATGCCTTCCTGACCAAAATGTGGAAAAGAAGTGTAAGAAAATGAGGCATCAGTGATCAAGAAATATCAAATGGAGTCAAGAGGATATTCTGGAGGCTACTCTTATGCAAGTTTCAGTTAGATAATGCTAATTGCCATTCTTTGCTAAACCCCAATCAACATCACTCTTGCTGATTTGTAAGAACACCTAGGGTTTGAACTGAGACTCTATAAAGGTTTCATGTGCTAGGTTTGCCTTCCTGTAACATATAATTCTTAGAGGATTCATAGACCAGATAAATCTTGAAACTCAGAGGGTCTAGCCTCTCCAAGATTAACAATTAATTCCACCCCCCTATCCTTTAGTGTGGACACTCCTTCTCAACATGAGAAAGTCAGAATGGGCATTATCCGAAAATCCCTATTGACTGAGAGAAGGATTAAAGAAGAAGGAATAGGTATAACAGAGAAAATGGGATTAAACAAAGAAATATGGCTGCCAAGTCACTATATTAATATTCCTTCTAGCCTCCACTGTTTCAGATCTGCTAGAAAGATAAATCTGAGATGGTGGAATGGTAGCCCATGACAAAATCTGACATCTGTTCTGTAACTACTGATTGAAGTGTGCTTTGAAAATTATTGGGGGGGGGGGGTTCTTTCTTTGCTTTCTATATGTGGTTTATTTTATAATAAAATGTGTAAAAAAAAACCCATTAAAGGGACTTGGTACCTGAGTGCAAACTAAAAACTTGCTCTGAAAAGTATAGAAGTGACCACTAAACATGATTAGCATTATTTGTTTCACACATAATGAACAGACTCACAGTGAAAACACAGTTTTTATGGATATATGATCATCAGTAAAATCCCCACAAGTCTTTTTAATCTAAAAAATAAATTCCATTTAGACTAGATGGCACCAGACAGTGGACCTTGGTTCAATTATTTATTTTCTGATGACACACCTCTATGGTTTTTTTTCAGTATGATTCTTCTCATTCTCCTTCTTTTTCTTATATATACAGATTTGATCTAACTTCTCCTTTGATCTGGATGTTCTAAGACCTTACAACATCTTGCTGTCTGTCTTCATAAATTACCCTGTTTGTGTTTTGCTGTAACTTGCTCCCACCCTAGCTTCTACCAAGATCCTGCTCTCCCTTTTGTTTCTCCTAGTTTTGTTTTTTTTTTTTTTTAACATGGGCAGGCACCAGGAATCGAACCTGGGTCCTCAGGCATGGCAGGCAAGCACTCTTACCTGCTGAGCCACTGTGGCCTGCCCTCTCCTAGTTTTGTCTCATAAACAAACCCCAAGCACAATAGCAAGTTCTCTGTACCTAACGTCCTTAAATCAGAAACTTCAGCAACCACATAAACCATCACTTGACCTAGGTTCATCAAACCCTGTTCCAATTCCTGTGGCCAAGTCTCTGAATTCATCTAATTAGATCTTAGAACATATCTGTTTGCAAAATTTGTGGTTGGATTCTATGAACCACAAAAATCCTGATCAAACCATGTATCAAAAAAACCTACTCTCTAAGACTTGAGTATTAAGTGGCAGGCGTCTTTGAGCCATAAATCACTAGAACTATTTAAGTGGATACTCAGAGAAAGAGCAGGGGTTTTTTGATGGTTTTATTTTTTTATTTTATTATTTTTATTTACATACCAAAACAATGTATAAACATGAACATTCTTAACATGCAAACACTACATATATCAGTGAGACCATGCAGTATTTGTCCTTTTGTTTCCGGCTAATCACACTCAGCATAATGTCCTTAAAGTCCATTCATGTTTTTACATACTTCATAACTTTATTCTGTCTTACAGGTGCATAATATTCCATCATATGCATATGCCACAGTTTGTTCAGCCACCCATCTGTTGATGGACATTTTGGCTGTTTCCATCTCTTGGTAATTGTAAATAATGCTGCTATAAACATTGGTGTGCAAATGTCTGTTTGTGTCCTTGCCCTCATGTCCTTTGAGTAGAGACATCATATAGATGGGTCCTGTTTTTTGACCCATTCTGCCAGTCTATGTCTTTTGAGTGGGGAGTTTAATCCACTAACATTCAGTGTTATTACTGCACAGGGAGTACTTTCTTCTACTATTTTGCTTTCTGGATTTTATATGTCATATCTAATTTTCCTTCCTTTTACCTTTACTCGTAGTCTTCCTTTCTACACTCTTCTCCACACCTCTCTCTTCTGTCTTCATATCTGTCTCTAGTGCTCCCTTTAGTATTTCTTGCACAGCTGGGCTCTTGGTCACAAATTCTCTCAGTGATTTTTTGTCTGAAAATGTTTTAATCTCTCCCTCATTTTTTGAAGGACAATTTTGCTGGATATAGAATTCTTGGTTGGCAGGTTTTCTCTTTTAATAATTTAGATATATCATCCCACTGTCTTCTTGCCTCCATGGTTTCTGCTGAGAGATCTACACAGAGTCTTATTGGGCTTCTCTTGTATGTGATGGATTGCTTTTCTCTTGCTGCTTTTAAGATTCTCTCTTTCTCTTTGACCTCTGACATTCTGAGTAGTAAATGTCTTGGAGTACATCTATTTGGATCTATTCTCTTTGGGGTATCCTGCACTTCTTGGATCTGTAATCTTAAGTCTTTCATAAGAGTTGGGAAATTTTCATTGATAATTTCCTCCATTAGTTTTTCTCCTCCTTTTCCCTTTTCCTCTCCTTCTGGGATACCAACAACATGTATACTCGTGCACTTCATATTATCTTTCAATTCCCTGAGTCCCTGCTCATATTTTTCCATTTTTTCCCCTATATTTTCTTTTTATTGCTGGATTTCAGATGTTCTGCCCTCCAATTCACTAATCCTATGTTCTGTCTCTCAAAATCTACCATTATAGGTTTCCATTGTTGTTTTTTCATCTCTTCTACTGTGCTATTCTTTCCCATAAGTTCTGTGATTTGTTTTTTCAGACTTTCAATTTCTTCTTTTTGTTCATTCCTTACCTTCTTTATATCCTCCCTCAATTCACTGATTTGGTTTTTGAAGAGGTTTTCCATGTCTGTTTGTACATTCTGAATTAATTGTCTCAGCTCCTGTATGTCATTTGAAATGTTGGTTTGTTCCTTTGACTGGGCCATATCTTCAATTTTCCTAGTGTGATTTGTTATTTTTTTGCTGGTATCTAGGCATTTAATTACTTCAATTAGTTTATTCTGGAGATTGCTTTCACTTCTTTTACCTAGCATTTACTGCTGGATGAATTTGTTGTCTATCTGTTCTTTGACATTCAGTTCAGCTTTATCTGGACCTCTAGCTTAAGTTTTGTTTAACAGAGGAGAATTTTTCAGTTCTTGTTTTCTTGTTTGTTGCCCTGCTTGTATGGTGCCTTCTTCCCCCCACCCTTAGGAGGGTCTATTTAGGTATTATAGATGCCAGCTGGATTTTCCCAGACCAAACTGGCCTCCTATCAGGAGGTAAGAGTCACCTGCATTGGTTTTCCCTGAGGGTGAGACCCAGCAGGTTGAAAGACTTTCCTGTGAAGTCTTTAGACTCTGTTTTTCTTATCCTGCCCAGTATGTGGTGCTTGTTTGCCTGCAGGTCCCACCAGCATAAAATGATGTGGTACCCTTAATTTTGGCAAGCTCTCCCTGCTGGGCATGTGGTGGAGACAGAGGAGAGGTTGTAGGCTGGTTTTAATGGCTTCAAATTTCCAAACCCTAAAAAAAAAAAAAAATGAAATAAAAAAATTAAAAATAAAAAAATTTCCAAACCCTGGGGGTCTGAATTCCTTGAGGGAGGGATTCCACATGAGTTGGGCTACATCCCTCCTCTGGGGATGTTACAGGCTGCAGACAAGCCCCCAAACAAGCTGGCTTCCACCTATGCCTGGGCCAGTTGCAGCCTGAGAAGTCCTGCCACTATTTCCAAAGGCAGTCAAGCCTTTGGAGAAATACAGCCACAAAAACCCGTTTCCTTCTTTTTTTTTTTTTTTTTTTCTTTTTCATCAGCCCTGCCCCCTTGGTGCCAGGGCAAAAATGAGCAACCTCCGCTTTGACCAGGTTCACCTGAGCTGGTGGCCTATTTTTAGTAGTCAGAATTTGTTAATTAATACCACAATTGGTGTTTGGTTGTGCTCAGCCCCTGCTGCTGGTGACATCCCTTTCCTTTCCCCTCTGGCAAGCAGCCTGTGGGGGAGGGGCACCAGCCACCACAGCTTGGGGAACTCGTGGTTCTGGGGGCTTGCCGCCTGTCCAGCTGGTCCAAACTGGCATACGCTGTGTGTCTGGTCACTGACGTGGCCCTAGGAGCTGTTCTGTACTGCTTCTGGTTATTTAGTAATTGTTCTGGAGGATGAACTAAAATGTACACATTATTAAGCTGCCATCTTGACCTGGAAGGACACTACATATATGGTGCACACTCAATGGCTCACAATATCATCATGTAGTAGTATATTCATTACCATGATCATTTTTTAGAACATTTGCATCACTCCAGAAAAAAAAATGAAAAGAAAAAATGCATACTACCATGTCCCTTGTTCCTCCCTCTCATTGATCACTGGTATTTTCATCTACCCAATATATATATATATAGTTTTTTTTTTTTAACATGTGCAGGCACCAGGAATCAAACCCGTGTCCTCTGGCATGGCAGGCAAGCATCCTTGCCTGCTGAGCCACCGTGGCCCGCCCTACCCAATATATTTTAACCTTTGTTCCCCCTATTTATTTTCTATACCTCTTACCACTCCCTTTCATTGATCACTAGTATTTCAATCTACTCAACTTACTTAAACATTTGTTCCCCCTATTATTTATTTATTTTTAATCTATATTTTTTACTCATCTGTCCATACTCTAGATAAAAGGAGCATCAGACACAGGGTTTTCACAATCACAAGTCACATTGTGAAAACTGTATCATTATACAATCATCTCCAAGAAACATGGCTACTAGGGCACAGCTTTACAGTTTCAGGCACTTCCCTCTAGCCTCTCTAATAAACATTAAACTAAAAAGGGGATATCTATATAATGTGTAAGAATAACCTCCAGGATAATCTCTCAACTTTGTTTGAAATCTCCCAGACACTGACACTATTTTTCTCATTGCTCTCTTCCCCCTTTCAGTTGAGAAGGTTTTCTCAATCCCTTGATGCTGAGTCCCAGCTCCTTCTAGGAATTCTATCCCATCTTGGCAGGGAGGTTTACATCCCTGGGAGTCATATCCCATGTGGAGAGAGGGAGGGCAGTGAGTTTGCTTGCCATGGTGGCTGAGAGAGAGGTAGGCCACATACGAGCAACAAAAGAGATTCTCTGGGGGTGACTCTTAGGCTTAATTTTAAGTAGACTAAGCCTATCCTTTGTGGGGATAAGTTTCATATGAACAAACCCCAAGATTGAGGGCCCAGCCTATTAATTTGGTTGTCCCCACTTCTTGTGAGAATGTCAGGAATTCTCCAAATGGGGAAATTGAATTTTCCCTCTTTCTTGCCATTCCCCAAGGGGATTTTGCAAATACTTCTTTATTCTCTATTCAAATCACTCTGGGATTTATCAGGGCATCACTCTGGACAAACCTACAAAATCTCATGCCCTATTCAAGGTTCCATGTACCTATGGTGTTCAATTAAACTGTCTACATAAGTTATATTAGGAAATGCACAGGTCAAAATATAAATTTTGTACCAAATAAACATTTTTTGTTTTAGTCTTAAACAGAAGTTGAAGTTTCAAAATATGAATGTATATTGAATCACTATCATTATACACTCGAGGCATTCCTAGATTATATCATCTCAGTCTTCAAAGTCTATCTTTCCTTCTGGTTTCATATGTGCCCCCAACCCTCCTCCCTCTAGCCTTCTCACATTCAGCTTCATTCAGGGTACTTACATTATTGTGCAACAATCAGGTAGTATTATGCTATCCATTTCTTAATTTTTACTATCAGTCCTATTGCATAATCTATATCCCTTCAGCACCAATTACCCAATCTCTACCCTATTTCTATCTCCTGATGACCACTGTTCTTAACTGAAATTCTCCAAATTTATTCATTAATGTTAGTTCATATCAGTGAGACCATACAGTAGTTGTCCTTTTGGTTCTGGCTAATCTCACTCAGCATAATGTCCTCAAGGTCTATCCATGTTGTTCCATTCTTCATGACTTTGTTCTGTCTTACAGCTATGTAATATTCCATTGTATGTATATACCACAGCTCGTTTAGCCACTAGTCTGTTGATGGACATTTAGGCTATTTCCATCTCTTGGCAATTGTAAATAATGCTGCTATAAACATTGGTGTGCCAATGTCTGTTTATGTCCTTGACCTCATGTCCTCTGAATATGTATCTAACAATGTTATTGCCAGATCATATAGCAATTCTCTACTTACCTTCCTAAAGAACCACCAAACTGCCTCCACAGCAGTTGTACCATTTTATATATACACCACCAGTGGATGAGTGTGCCTCTTTCTCCACATCCTCTCCAGCACTTATCACTTTCTGTTTTATTGATAATGGCCATTCTGGTGGGTGTGAGATGATATCTCATTGTGGTTTTGATTTGCATTTCCCTAATAGCCAGGGAAGTTGAGCTTCTGTTCATATGTCTTTTATTTCCTCTTCTGAGGAACATGTCTGTTCATGTCTTTTGCCCATTTTTTAATTGGGTTGCTTGTCAGCCAACAACATTTTGTTGTTCAGTTGAACAATTTCTTTATATATCTGGATACTAGACCCTTATCTAATATGTCATTTCCAAATATTCTCTCCCATTATATAGGTGTCTTTTTAATTTCTTAACAATGTTCTTTGATGCAGAAAAGTATTTCATTTTGAGGAGTTCCCATTCATCTATTTCTTTCTTCAATGTACATGCTTTGGATGTAAGATCTAGGAAACCACCTCTTATTACAAGTTTTATAAGATATTTCCTTACATTTTCTTCTAAGATTTTTATGGTCTTAACTGTGATGTTTAGGTCTTTGAGCCATTTTGAGTTAATTTTTGTATAGGGTGTGAGATATGGATCCTCTTACATTCTTTTGCATGCGGATATCAGTTCTCCAAGCATCAGTTCTTGAAGAGATTATTCTGTCCAAGGTGAGTTGGCTTGACTGCCTTATCAAAGATCAATTGTCCATAGATGAGAAGGTCTATATCCAAACACTGTATTCAATTCAATTGGTCAGTATACCTGTCTTTATGTCATTACCATGCTGCTTTGACCACTGTAGCTTTGTAATATGCCTTAAAGTCAGGTAGTGTGGGACCTCCAACTTAATTTTTCATTATCAGGATATTTTTAGCTATTCAGGGCAAACTGCCCTTCCAGATAAATTTGGTTATTGGTTTTACTATTTCTGCAAAGTAAGTTTTGGGGATTTTAATTGGCATTGCATTGAATCTATAAATCAATTTAGGTTGAATTGACATCTTAACTATATTCAGTCTTCCAGTCTATGAATGTGGTATGACTTTCCATTTATTTACATCTTCTATGATTTCTTTTAGCAATTTTTTGTAGTTTTCTTTGCATAGATCTTTTGTATCCTTTATTAAATTTATTCCTAAATATTTGATTCTTTTGGTTACAATTGTAAATGGAATTTTTTTCTTGATTTCCCTCTCAGATTGCTCATTACTAATGTCTAGAAACACTACAGATTTTTGAGTGTTGAACTTGTAACCTGCCACTTAGCTATAGTCATTTTATTAGCTCTAGCAGTTTTGCTCTGGATTTTGGAGGATTTTTGACATATGTTATCATATCATCTGCAAACAGTGAGAGTTTTAAATCATCCTTTCTGATTTTGATGTCTTGTATTTCTTTTTCTAGTCTAATTGCTCTGGCTAGAACTTCCAAAACAATGTTGAATAACTATGGGGACAGTGGATATCCTTGTCTTGTTCCTGATCTTAGGGGGAAAGCTTTCAGTTTTTCCCCATTGCGGATGATGTTAGCTGTGGAATTTTCATACATTCCCTTTATCTTGTTGAGAAAGTTCCCTTCTATTCCGATCCTTTAAAGTGTTTTCAACAAGAAAGGGTGTTGAATTTCAAATGCCTTTTCTGCATCAATCAAGATGATCATGTGGTTTTCTGCTTTGATTTGTTTATATGGTGTACTGCATTAATTGATTTTCTTACATTAAATCATTCTTGCATACCTGGGGTGAATCCAACTTGGTCATGGTATATAATTCTTTTAATGTGCTGCTGGACTCAAGTTGCAAGAATTTTGTTGAGGATCTTTGCATCTATCTTCATTAGTGATTGGTCTGTAATTTTCTCTTCTCGTATTGTCTTTCTCTGGCATTGGGATAAGGATGATGTTTGCTTCACAGAATGAGTTAGGTAGCCCTCCCTCCTCTTCAATTTTTTAAAAGAGTGTGAGCAGGATTGATACTAATTTTTCTTGAATGTTTGGTAGAATTCACAAATGAAGCCATCTGGTCCTGGACTTTTCTTTTTGGGGAGCTTCTTAATGACTGATTCAATTACTTTACTTGTGATTGGTTTGTTGAGACCGTCTATTTCTTCATGAGTCAATGTTGGCTGTTCATGTCTTTCTAGGAAGTTGTCCATTTCATCTACATTTCTAGTTTATTAGCATAAAGTTGTACATGATATCCTCTCATTACCTCCTTTATTTCTTTAGGGTCAGTAGTTATGTCTCCTCTTCTATTTCTGATTTTATTTATTTGAATCCTTTCTCTTCTTCTTTTTGTCAAACTTCCTAAGGGTCCATCAATTTTGTTGATTTTCTCATAGAACCAACTTCTGGTTTTGTTGATTTTCTTGATTGTTTTCATGTTCTCAGTTTCATCCATTTCTGCTCTGATCTTCATTCTTTCTTTCCTTTTGTTTGCTTTGGGGTTAGTCTGCTGTTCTTTCTCTAGTTCTTCCAAGTGAAGAGTTAATTTCTTGATTTTTGCTTTTTCTTCTTTTTTGATATGGGCATTTAGGGCAATACATTTCCCTTTTAGCACTACCTTTACTGCATCCCATAAATTTTGATATGTTGTGTTTTCATCTTCATTTGCCTCAAGGTATCTACTGATTTCACTTGTAATTTGATCCACTGGTTGTTTAAGAGTGTGTTGTTTAATCTCCATATATTTGTAAATTTTCTAGCCCTCTTTCTGTGATTGATTTCCAACTTCATTCCATTATGATCCCAGAAAGTATTTTGTATTATTTCAGTCTTTTTTAATTTATTGAGACTTGCTTTGTGACTCAATATATGGTCTATCCTTGAGAATGATCCATGAGCATTTGAGAAAAAGCTGTATCCTGCTGTTGTGGGGTATAATGCTCTATAAATACCTGTTAAGCCTAGTTCATTTGCTGTATTATTCAAATTCTCTGTTTCTTTATTGATCCTCTGTCTGGATGCTCTATCTATTGATGAGAGCAGGGAACTGAAGTCTCCAATTATTATGGTAGATGTGTCTATTTCTCTTTTCAGGGTTTGCCTCATGTACTTTTGGAGCACTCTGGCTCAGTGCATAAATATTTATGATTGTTATGTCTTCTTGTTGAATTGTTCCTTTTATTAATACACAGTGTCCTTCTTTGTCTCTTTTAATTGTTTTCCACTTGAAGTCTAATTTATTGAATATTAGTATAGCTTTCCTGCTCTTTTCTGATTATTATTTGCATGAAATACCATTTTCCATCCTTTCAGTTTCAACCTATGTTTGTCCTTGGGTCTAAAAATCGTCTCCTATAGACAGCATATAGATGGGTTCTGTTTTTTAATCTGTTCTGCCAGTTTATATCTTTTCATTGGGGAGTTTACTCCATTAACACTAGTGTTATTACTGTAAGGGCAGTAGTTTCTTCTATCATTTTGCTTTTGGAATTTACATGTCCCATCTAATTTTTTCTTTTTTTTTTTTTTACCTTTACTGTTATTCTTCATTTCTACACTCTTCTCCATACCTATTTCTCTTGTCTTTTCCGATCTGTCTCTAGTGTTCCCTTTAGTATTTTTTGCTGAGCTGGTCTCTTGGTCACAAATTCTTTCAGTGATTTATTGCCTGAAAATGCTTTAATTTCACTCTCATTTTTGAAGGACAATTTTGCTGGTTATAGAATTCTTGGTTGGCTGTTTTTCTCTTCTTTGAATCATAAATATATTATCCCACTGTCTTCTCACCTCCATGGTTTCTGCTGAGAAATCTATGCATAGTTTTATTGGGCTGCCTTTGTATGTCATGGATTGCTTTTCTCTTGCTGCTTTCAAAATTCTCTCTTTCTCTTTGACATCTGACATTCTGATTAGTAAGTGTCTTGGAGTAAGTATATTTGGATCTCTTCTGTTTGGGGTATGCTGCACTTCTTGGATCTGTAATTTTAAGTTATTCATAAGAGTTGGGAATTTTTCAGTGATAATTTCCTCCATTAGTCTTTCTCCTCCTTTTCTCTTCTCTTCCCCTTCTGAGACACCCACAACATGTATAGCCATGTGCTTCATGTTATCATTCAATTCCCTGAGTCCTTGCTCATATTTTTTCATTCTTTTCTTTATATTTTCTTTTTCTCATCAGATTTCAGATGTCTCATCCTCCAGTTCAGTAATTCTTTCTTCTGCCTCTTGAAATCTACCATTGTTGGTTTCCATTGTTTTTTTCATCTCTTCTACTGTGCCTTTCATTACCATAAGTTCTGTGATTTGTTTCTCCAGACTTTTGCTTTCTTCTTTTTGTACATTCCTTACCTTCTTTATATCCTCCCTCAATTCGTTAATTTGATTTTTTTTGAGATTTTTCATGTCTGTTTGAACACCCTGAATTAATTGTTTCAACTCCTGTATCTCATTTGAATTGTTGCATTGTTCCTTTGACTGGGCCATATCTTCAATTTTCCTAGTATGATTTGTTATTTTTTACTTGTCTAGGCATTTACTTTCCTTAATTAGTTTATTCTGGAGATTGTTTTCACTCTTTTTTTCCTAGGATTTTCTTACTGGATGGATTTGTTCTCTATCTGTTCTTTGACATTCAGTTCAACTTATTCTAGACCTCTGGCATAAGTTTTGTTTAATGTATCAAAATTTTTCAGTTCTTGTTTTTTTGTTTCTTGCTCTGCCTGTATGATGCCTTTTTTTTTCCTTAGGAGGGTCTACTTAGGTTTTTTAGACCCCAGTTATATTTTCCTACACCAGACTGGCCTCCTCTCAGGATGAAAGTGTCACCTGTATCAGTTTTCCTTGAAGGTGAGACCCAGCAGTTTGACAGACTTTCCTATGAAGCCTCTAGACTGTGTTTTTCTTATTGTGCCCAGCATGTGACACTAGTCTGCCTGCAGATCCCACCAGCATAATGTGATACAGTATCTTTGACTTCAGGGATTCTTCTTGCTGGGGGCATAGTTGAAACAGAGGAGAGCTCATAGGCTGGCTTTGATTGCTTCAGTTTTCCAGTCCCTGGGGACTGAATTCCTTGAGGGAGGTATTCCACCTGAGCTGGGCCCCACCCATCTCCTGAGGAAGGCACAGCCTCCAGGGAATTACCTCCATTCACCTGACCAGCCTTTTTGTCTCTATTGCCTGGGGCACTTGGAACCTGAGAGCAGTTAAGCAGTAGAAACAAAGCACACACAGACAAAAGAAAAGACAAAAAAAAAAGTTCTTTTCAGAGCAGGACCCCTGTTACTTGGGTTTATTAATCAAGAGCTTAAGTTTGTACATTGCTCTATGTATCTCCAGGTTCTATGTGCCCTCTCTTTTGTTTAGGTTCCAGACCTTGTCAAATATTTTCTACTGTCTGATCCAAAAAAAATATCTGTTTTGTTTTTGTTTTCTGTCAGCCCTGCCCCTCTGTGTAGGGGCAAAAACTAGTAATTTTAGCTTTTATTCAAGGTTTAGCTGAGCTGGGAGCCTATTTTTAGTAGTCAGGATATGTTAATTAATTCCACAATTGGAGCTTGGTTGAGCTCTGCCCCTTGCTGTTAGTAAAGTCTCTTTCCTTTCTCCTCTGGAAACCAGCCTATGGGTGGAGGGGTTCTGTCCTCTACGTCTTAGGGGACTCCCTGTTCTGTGTGGGATGGCAGCTGGTCCAGCTTGTCCAGACTGGTGTATACTGCATGTCTGGTCACTGATGTGGCCCCAGCAGTTGTTCTGTACTGTTCCTGGCTATTTATTAGCTGTTCTGGAAGACGAACTAAATTCCATACCTCACTAAGCCACCATCTTGGAACCTCAGCACCTGCTCTGCTGGGGCTCCAGAGATTCAGGCATTCATCCCAGAGGGTCACCTAATTGTTACCAGACAAAGGCCACAGATTCTTCTGCCTGATGTGCTCAATAATGAATTTTTGAAACACTGGGGGTTTTTTGTTTGTTTGTTTGCTTTGTTTTTTTTTATTTATTTATTAAATTTAAAAAATCAACAAATGAAATAAAGATTAACATAGATAATAAGTTATTCACAATATCATCACTTAGTTGCATATTCATCATTTCTTAGAACATTTGCATCCATTCAGAAAAAAAAATAAAAAGACAATAGAAAAAGAAAGAAAATGAAAACAGAAAAAAAAAATTATACCTACAATACCCCTTACCCCTCGCTTTCACTGATCACTAGCACTTCAAACTAAATTTATTTTAACATTTGTTCCCCCTATTATTTATTTTTATTCCATATAGTCTACTCATCTGTTGACAAGGTAGATAAAAGGAGCATCAGATACAAGATTTTCACAATCACATAGTCACATTGTAACACTGGGGTTTTAAAGAGAGAAAGAGTTTATTGCTACACATGTAGCCAGAGAACAGACAGCCTAACGGCCCAAAATCTGTCTCTAAGAGCAGCTTTTATAGTAACTCAGAAAGTGTCTCAAGTGTTAATTGGAATTTCTTTTCTGAGTACCCAGAATGCCACATTTACCTAAGATGAGCTTATGTAACCACAGGAATACTGTAATTCCCTGTCTTTCAGAAATTTTACAAAAGCATTTTATTAAATAATAAACATTTTCTTTTCTATTCTAAGGCTATATCCTAGAGGCTGATATGTATTTCTTAATAGTTGTTTCCACTTTAAACACCAAACAAGATAACTATGGTTGATATTGAATATGTATTTCTTGATGCTCCCTGAAACCTAGCTGGAAGCTGACTCCAACTCTTTCTCTTTGTCTGCTGGCCATTGGAATAATGATGATAGTAACCATTCTTACCCGCTAAAGAATAACAAGGAGGGAGGGAGAAGGGGCTGTTTGGAGTGGAAACCCCCTGTAAACTTACAAAGTAAAAAAAAAGTGAGCTACACAAAATTTGATTGAAGTTACTATTTCCGGGAAATAAATCTTATGCCTCTTCACCAGCAGGGTGCCAGCAGAGGGTTGATTCCATCTCTGGAAGTGCAATGGAGAAATCAGTACTAGGAAATAGTAACAGATTAACAAGGGTCTAGGAAGACCTATAGGGCTAAGAGAGCTCTTGGAACTTTTTCTGGGAATTTTGTAAAAACTGAAAGAAATAAATATGTTCATTAAGTTATAAGTAATTATAAAATTTGCTTTTAGCAAACCCACAAACATGAAAATATACTGCAATGATCCAGAAGAGAGATAATAAATAAAATACCAACTGCAAGATCTAATTTCTTAGAAGTCAACTAGGGGTAAGGAGAGAAAGCCTGGTGCTTTTTGATAAACATCCCTCCATAGGCCCTAAATGAATACAGCATCTGTGGTCCCAAAAGTGTCCATACTTGCTAGGAAACAACATATTACATGCCTTTCATAAACACACAGAGGAGAATTTTGGAAATACTCAGATTGAAAAATAGAATGTGGGTGGGTCATGGTGACTCAGCAGGCAGAGTTCTCACCTGCCATGCTGGAAATCTAGGTTTGATTCCCAGTGCCTGCCCATGAAAAAAAAAAAAAAGAATGTGTTCCAAAATGCAGTTGGTTGGAGTTTAGAACTTTCTTTTTCCCACTAACTCCATAGTTAAGATTCCCAGGCAAATCATAGAAATTCCACTTAAAGCATATAAAGTTGAAAATTTGAACCACTCAACTGTTGAGTATTAAATTCCATGTTCTTTGAGTCCTAAGTCACTGTGAATTCTGAACATGGGGACCACAGGAAGAATAGCTCTCACATTAGCCCAGGATTATGGTTCCCATGCAACAGACATATGTATAAGCGTGCCACTCATAAGTCAGAAATCATCAAGCTAAGTATATGTGCTACCCAAATCCTAATCTGACATACATCACACTAAGTTTTTCAATTTCATTTAAAAATTAAGAAAAAAGATAATGCCATTTGAAATAAAACTGCTTATCATTTAGAGTTTCCTTTTTCTAACACTAGTCTTATTTTCCTTTCTAAAACTATAATACAGAGCTTTATTCCAGTGATACTTTTCTCCTGTGGCCTATAGACCTCATGGCTTCAACCCTTACTTTAACACGCCGCTCTTTAAACATAAGACATCATAGCCTTAGTCTATCTTTTCTTCACAGAGATTTTATCTCTGTTTCCTTTATCAATTTTCTCTTGAAGTACAGTTGCTGACAAGTAGAAACCCCTCATTCAAATTCACTGAACTGTGTAAGACTTGTTTTTGAGTATATCCCAAGACTCTTCCACTAAAGCAAACTCACATCATGATGTTCCTGAAAAATAAACACTCTTTAACAAAAATGTGTCATCATCTTACATATTTAGATTTGTTCATAAATTCCCTGTAGAATTTGTTTTAAGATGGACATGGGATATAAGATTCTGGAATTTTCATTCTGGCCAAGTTGTAACTAGCTGCTGTGTAGGCTGCCTACCAAAGCAGTAGAGGGAAATTTATTGGAAATGCTCATGGGATATATATATATATATATACACACATACATACATACATATATAGTATGGTGGATATATATATATATATCGTGTGCTGGTTTGAAGCTGTACATACTTCAAAAAATATCATGGTCTTTTCATCTATTCCTGTGAGTGCAGACCTATTGCGGGTGGGACATTTTGATTTAGTTATTTCAGTTGATACATGCTCCAGGGTGGGTCTTATTACTCTTGATGGAGTCCTTCATAAGAAGATAAAAGACAGAAAGAAGACACAGAAAAAAGTCCCAGAGAAGCTAAAGAAGACAGAAGCTAAAATAGAAGTACACAGAAGCTCAGAAAGAAAGCCATAGATGGAGCAGCCAGAAGGTGAAAGCAATGAAACCCAGGAATGAAAAGCTAGCAGACACTGCCACGTGCCTCCCCACGTGACAGAGAAAGCCCATATCACCAGCAGTCTTTCGTCACGAAGAAGGTATTACCTGTTCATGCCTTGAGCTGGATATTTTAAGGGCCTTAGAACAGTAAATTTGTAAGTTAATAAATCTCCCCTGTAAAAACCAATCCATTTCTGATATACTGCATTTTGTCAGCTTTTGCAAACTAAAACAAATAGTCATTCCAAAGTATTGTTGATCATTCTCATTCTCCAGACTGTCAGGAAGAATTATATTTTAATGCCAAATATAGCTCAAAGGAAGCCCTGAGTCCTCTGTTCCTAGCCAGTCTCAGGAAGTCTTACACCTCTTCTCATCCTGAAGCATTCTTTCATCTGTTAGCCAATCCATAGTTGAAAAGGAGGCAGACAAAAGCATAACTCATGAAATGGAGCCCACTTCTTCCAACTTTTTAAGTACTTCCTACCTTACTTAAATTCCATAGAGGGTCACTATGGTGTCCTATATTATTCCTCAAATACAATATACTAAAGTTCTCCCTTTCCAGAGGTGTCTAAAACATGTAAGACTTAGGTCATCAGCTGAAAATTTATCCCATGGTTAGGTCAACCCTGAATGATAATTTAGTTCATATATAATATTCTTGGTCAGAAATTCAATTTTCTATTACCCATTTAGTCATTAGTAAAACTTAGTTTTTTCTAGTCTAAATGGCCTTTAAAAAATTATTTTATAGCAATAGCCCTTGTTAGCACTGTAATGAGAATGATGATTAAATTAGGCATAAATGAGGTAGTTAAAGTTTAATTTAGTGTTGTTTTCTATTTTTAAAAGGACAGTGTTAATTAATTAAAAATGCCTGGTGTCTAGCAGATACAAGTGTCTTAGTTCTTCATAGAAGAAACAATCTATAATCATAGATGATATAAATTAATTAGAGATAGCCATCTTGCCAATTTACGTTAGCAAGAAGAAACAATGTGACCAATCAGTGTAACTGTAAATACAATTCCAGGTAGAAATCTCCACAACAATGGCAATCTTTTTTAGAATAGTGAATATGACACATATCTAATATTGGGAAATTTCCATCTTTAGGACAAATGTAGTTAGGGACACCTACACTTCACTGACTGAAATAATGAAGAAAGTGTGCAAGCGTATGTATGCCTTAGTGTCTACTTCTCTAAAAGAAAATGAGTAGCTTTTGTACATGAATTTCTTAAGATCAGAAGCAGTATATCGTAATGATTAGGTATGCAACTCTGGAATTTGCAGGTGATAGTATCAATAAATGAATTTGCAGGTGATAATATCAATAAATCATCTTAAACTGGTTATTCAAGCTCTCAGTTTTTGTGCTTGTAAAATGGGAATTATAAAAATATGTCTAATTTATAGGGATTCTATAAAGACTAAATGAATGAATGCATGTAAATTGCCCAGAACAGTACCTTATACAGAGTTATAATTCAGTAAATGTTAGGTCTGTAACTGTAGCCATCAAGCGGGATTATCTTCCAAAAGCAACCAGAGGATACACTGGCAAGGTTGGGATTGGCCCTCTTAGCTGGGCTTCTTCACATAGTCTAGTAATTTATAATGATTTATCTCAATGTTTCTTAATCCTGAAATATTTTGAGAGCAAAAGCAGGAATTCTGAACTGAGAATCAAGGAAATAGAGTCCCTTTGAACTGTCTGCCACCAATTGATTCTGAGCTTCAATGATTTGGCTTCTGAGTTTCCTCATCTAAAAACTGAGGGGGATAAATTAATCATCTCTAGAGCCCCAGTAGATCTAACATTCTCTCCACCAAGACTGTATTTTGTAATATAGTCCTGAAACAGTCAAATGCTATTTTATAACAGACATATTTCAACATATAAGCTTGCTGTTGGAAGGTTTTGGCTAACCAAAATAAACAGAATCTCACGAATATTGAACCAGGAATAGGAGAAAGTGCATTCTTCCACCGCAGAGATTAGGATAAATGAACTGTCTCTAAATGAACATAGTATTAATAAAAGTAAACTTCTGGTTTAAGGCAACTTGGAAAATGAGGACTTCAGTCAACACCTACCTAAGGGAAACAGAGGTGAAAATATGAAAAGAGAACAAGTAAAAGTCTTGAGGGAGAATTCAAATTACATTTTGGGAAATACTTGTAAAAACAAAGAGATGCCTTTGGAGGGTGTACATAATCTTGAAGGGAAATGCTAAAGAGTCACAAAGAAGACAACTTCAAGCCAATTACAATTTTTAAAAATAGTATTATCTCAAGGAAACAGATGAAAGCCTACAGGAAAGGGGGAAAGATGGATAAGAAAAGGAAAGAAAAAAAGCATAAATGTAAAACAAAAATATGCCCTAACAACTAAAAAGAGAACAAAGGGGCTTTCTAGAGAAATAAAGAATTACGCAAAGGTATGGAGAAGAAAAGACACAAAAGACAGGCCCAAACTGAGAGATAGTGTCAAAATAGATAGATATGATGACAGTCATATAAAACATCTTCCATTCTCTAAAACAGAAGGGAGGCCTGGAAACTTCATAAATGTTGACCATGAAAGACAAAAAAAAAAAATATATATATATATATATATATATGCTGGTAAATATTTCTGGATTAAAGGAGACTAAAGAACATACATGGTCTTTGATAGATTTTGGTTTTAAATTTCTAAAGAAATTGCTACAATAGGAGAAATTTGGATATTTACCATATATTAGAAAATAGTATGTGTCAATGATAAATTTACTGAGTAGTATTGGTGTTGTGGTTATGTAAGAGTATATCTTATTATTAGGAGATGTATGCTAAAGTTCATGCCAGCAACTTATGAAGTATTTAGGCATAAAGTGATAAGATGCCTACAAATTACTTTCAATTAGTTCAGGGAGAAATGCAATGTAAATAAAAGGAGATAAAGTAAATGTGTCAAAATACTGATAATTAGTGAATGTAGATAAAGAATGTACAGGTGTTAATCACATTATTCTTGTAACTTGTCTGTAGCTTTGAAGTTTTCAAAATAAGAAGTTTCTCACAATTAAAAAAAATCACTATTACTCACACATAACTTTTGAATAAATAAGTTGTGATACTATAAAGAAAGAATGTAAAATAATGAGTTTTCAGCCATGATCAACCCTGCCCTAGAATATTATCAAAGGGGGAATGTATGAAACAGAATCAGGACCAGTTGTTGATTCTGCAAATAAGAACACCCAGTATTTTGGAGGTTAGTGTTCTTGTAATTAGGACCGCAAGACTTCTCTACAGCCACACTGGACAGAGCAGTTACTTTGTGGTATCTATTGGGTAACCTCAAGGGAAAGAAAATGGGAACTTCTCAATGAAAATTCAGCTTATCATAACACTAAACTAGCCCTGGAGAATTTATTTTCCTCACCTGACATAACAGTGTCCCTGAGTGGACAAGCAAGGGAGGGATAAGTGGCCAGCCATGGAGATGTGTGCAATGTCTCTTGGGCAGATTCGGTGGGAAATAGACTGGTTTGATTAGTCTACTGTATCACTCAGAATTCTGAGAAGAGATCATTGAGAATTTTTTAATTATCAAAAAAAATATTAACTTCTCTAACAATCTAAAAGATGAAACTTTAAAAGGAACTCTTTCCCAAAGGGAGAATTTTTGCTGAAAAGGAAACATTCTACATTTAAATTGAGTTTAAAAACATAATGAGAAATTCTGGCAATGATGCAAAGAAATAGCACCCCACATTCTGCTGACTTCAGCATAAATTGGCATGACTTTTTTTGGTCAATTTGACAAGAAGTTTCAAGAGTCAAGAAAATATTCTTATCCATTTTATCTCTTCTCACAATTTATCCTAAGGAAGGGGAGAAAGAGGGAACAAGAGAGGAAGGGAGGGAGGGGAAGAAGAAGAGAGGAAGACTAGGAGGGAACGAAGGAAGGAGAGATGGAAGGAAGGAAATAAATGAGAAAAGGAGGAAAGGAAGGAGGGAGGACAGGTAAGCTATACATAATAAGATGGTCATTTCAGAATATTTTTTACTAGCAAAAGAAAGGGAAGGAGAGAAAGAAAGAAAATGCTCAACAATTATGGAATGTTTAAATTACAGTATGCCAAAATTTCAAGTCTGAAGACTATGTAACAAGGAAAATGCTAACATGTTATGCCAAGTGAAGAATACAAACTTAAAAATTGAATCCTTATTATGATTCAGCAATATAAAGTCATGTAAGAACAAAGAGAAGGTGGGCCATTAGATTACGAACAGAATGGGAATGGGGTTTATTCTTTTTAAGTCCCCATTGTTATTTTTACAAGAGTAGACTTAAGTCAATTGTCCTCTAAATTATGAGAGGTGCAGGAAAGTCTGCTAAATTGAATATATCTTTTAGGATATCAATAAATATGAATTCTTCACCTCTGCTGTAGACTAGCTGTATGGAATTTATATTGTTTCCATTACTCCTCAGTCTGCTCTGCTGTGAAAACATCTCTTGATCAAGAACTGAAGATAATATTTACAAAACTATTTATGACAGTTTGATAAACATGCTTATTTTAGATTTGCACCTTTACAGTATGATTTTGGAACTGGTAACACTTCTGTCTCTATTTGTTATTTAGAAGAAGTGTAGCTTCAAAGCACAACATAATGCACTAGGAATTAGAATGAGGACTCTAGAGTTAGATAACCCTGGGTTCGAATTCCTGTGATAGTTAATTTCATGTGTCAACTTGACTGTATTTTGGTGTCCAGTCATTTAGTGAAACAAGTACAGTCCTGATTGTCACTGTGAAGGTATTTTGCGAACATAAATCATTAGTCAGCTGAATGCATCTATGGCTGATTGCATCTGCAATCAACAAAGGAGATGGCCCCCCATAATGAGAGAACTCTCCTCACCCAATCAGTTGAAGGCCTTAAAGGAAGAACGAATGATTCCAGTAGTCAGAAAGAAGAATTTTTATCTTTACTCTAGATTGCCAGATTCTCCAGAGGAATTTATGGTCACTATCATCAAGTTCCCAAACTGTGGCCTACCCTACAGAAACCAGACTTGCCAATCCTGATGGTTCCTTTGGCCAATTCCTATAATAAATTTCATACATTTTGTCAGTTCTGTTTCTCTAGAGAAGTTGACTAATACACTTCCTTTTGTACCTACTAGTTGGGTTCTCTTTAGCAAATTTCTTAGTATCTCTGCACCTCAATTTCCCCACCTGCAAAGTAAATACAAAAATTATAATTACCTCATAGAGTTATCACGAAGATTAATTGAATTGATGCATATAAAGTTCTTACCACAGTGCTAAGCATGCACTAATGCTTAATGAACCTGAGGGATTGTTATTGGTTCTCTTTAATTCATTATTTTTACACAACAAGCAGTTGGGTCTCAGTAGTGGCATAGTAGGGCACATCTTTAAGTTCTCTACTTACACTAATTTCCACTTTAGCCAGAATAGTCAATGGGTCCTATTCCTTGAAGACATCTTCAGTGACCCACTTCTAGCACCATATAAGATGTTATATTCAATATTGCGATAATACTGTTATGAGAGATTTTTCAGGGAAAAAAAATACTATTCAAAGTTATATGCAGGGCTCTTGTCTCCCTCCCTTCTGTCTTTGCGAGAATGTGCACATGTCCTCTCACATGTGTATCTAAGAAATTTTCTGTCTGTTACTCTATGCTGTGGTGTGCTCTTGAATTATTTCTCACAGCAAAGAGAAGAACCTGAAAGATGAAATCCGGCAACATATTTTGGTGAGCCAGCCAGAAGGCACTTCTCTCCAACTTTCTGGACTGTTGAATACCAGGAGGCTTGATCATGTGCTGTCTCTTGTTTCTCTCACTTGGCTTATTGCTATTCTCTCCTTTGTCCTCATTTTTACTGCTCTCTCTAGGAACCTAGCTGGTCAAATGCAGCTCCCCCAGGACATAAACTCAGTTCACCCTGAGCCATTGGCTACCTCCTCAGAAGCAGCAGGAGATTGCAGTGGGAAAGTACCCATGGGAATTGGGTACTTTCCAATGGGACTGTCTCCCCTTGAAAGCCAGGAGTGAGGTTTGCAGGATAAACAAAAGCCCCAGTTATCCTTCTCTCTGGGTCTTTCTATCTCTTCATTTGCTACTACAGTTTGAGTCCCAACATGTTCTGCTATTAGCTTTCTTGAAGGTGTCACCTAGTCCAGAAATAAACTTGGCTACAGAGAATAGGCTGTTGGGTGTGTGTTCACTTTCACTTTCTAAGATCTGCACTGTAAGAGATGGAGGAAGCCTCACTCCAGGCCTTATCCTACAATATGCCCATACCTAAACTCCTCTAAATTGCCTGAAAAGCATAGTAAGCCATTTTCTTAGGAGGAGTCCAATTTCCTTACCACATGTTGTTTCACTCTAGATTGATCACGACAATACCTGGAGCTGGCACTGGGGAATTTCCCTCTCTAAAGTTTCTTTGTTTGTGGCAACTATTCTCTTAGTTAATAATCTAGGCAGTAAGTTAAGGCACAAACATCCAGGAAGATGAGTGGGTTGGCTCAGAAACTTCAGAATGGCACTGGATCATCCATCTCCTGAGTCTTTGAGGACCCCAGGGATGCCTGAGGATGGGAAACCTAAACCCATGGGCCTAAGGAGTCAGTGCTCAGAATGACAGGCCAGTGAACTGGGATGCTAGGCACCAGTAGGGAAATCTGCCTTTTTTTTCTATTCCTTAAAAATGGGTATTGCTTCCATTCTACTGCATTACTACCTGGCTGCAATATCTCCTGGAGGACAACCAACACTTTCCTGCCAATAGGACAGTCAACTATAAACCTATCTTACAATTACATTTATTTTGTATGGAGGAGGGAAAATAGTAAGAAATTCCTTATGTACAGCTTTTACAGCCTTATATCAGGACAAACCCATAAAGAGTTCTTTCAATTATGCTATGCCCAGGAACACTGTCAAAAACTCCTTCCTCATGACTCTTCTTTACAGAAGAATACAAATATTTTAAATAATCCTCTTTCAAATAACCACACACACACAAACACACGCACCAGAATCCTTGTTTAGTCTGTTAAAACTCACTGCAGCCAAATATAAAACTTCTCTTCTAAATTATGCTCTCTTTTTAGCTTGCTGGAAACACAGAGGACAAATGGTCTCTTTTTTTTCCCTTTCCAGAGAAAATGGGAAATACCAACAGTCAATATAAACTAAAAAAGATGGGGAAGCATAGCCCTCCAATGGGACTCTTAATTACAACAGCATCTTCTAGTATGTAAAAGACAAAGAAAATAGTTTTTAAAAATTCCCTATGCCCAGATATTTATAGATCTCTATCAAACAAGGAACTAAAAAAGGCTTGCCACTTGTGTTATGTCCATGTCTCAATTTCCATTAGAGAAGAAAATACATGTTTACAAAGCATGAGAAAATGTACCACCAAGCTGGTTAATTGTAATAAAATAAGAAAAATCACTCAGGAGAAAAAGGAAAACCTGGCCTTGTTCCAGGGGAGGTTAGTGCAATCCCTAAAAATCTATATTAATTATAGCCCAGACCCAGGAAAGTCAGATTTTGCTGGGTACCCATTTCATCAGCCAGTCTGCCCTTAACATTTGGAGAAACGTGCAAGAGTTCTCTATGGATCCACAAACTCCCACTAATGACTTATTAGAAACTGCCATTTCTGTCTTTAGCAATCAAAACAAGGCCAAGGTTGAGGAGGAAAAGGTAAAGAGAGGTAAGCAGAAGACCAGAAAACAAGTTCATCTTACTGCAGTCACTGTTAACAGCGCTCTGTCCTCTCGAGGTCACCCAAATCATGGCTTCATGCCTCAAAGGTCTTGCTCAAACTGTGAGTCAGGTCATAGGCCAAGAGGGAGCCAGAAAACTTGAGACAGTCCTCGACCTTGGGACCCACTGGGGCCTTGTCCCAGGTGCCACCAACATGGTTTCAGACACAGGGACTGCACTGTCTCCTGAAAGGGGGCAGGACAGCACCTCAACCTTGCTCACGGCAAGTGAAGATGTCTGAATGTGCCCAAGGCTGCATATGGCTCTGCTGACTTCACATCTGACCAACTTAAAGGACCCCCAGATGACACTCGACATGACAGGTAAGATCATTAATTTCTTAGTTAATACTGCAGCAGCCACTCTGTCCTAAATTGCCACTCAGGGTCCACCTCCATTTGGACTTTCTTAGTTATGAGAGTTGATAGTAAAGCCAAAAGTAAAATCTGCACTACCCCTTTCCTTTGTAGGTTCAAGGACATTCTAGTGTCCTGTCAGTGTTTCACTGTCCCTGAATCCCCACCCCTTTCTAAGGAGAGATCTTCACTCCCTGGGGGCCACTTTAAGACCAATAAACCCAGCCAGTGTTTACTCCCCTGTTTGCTCTGACATCCTATTAGATCAAGGCTCCGGGAATCCCAGAGAAGATCCTTAAACAAATAAACCTGTCTGTATGGAATAAAAGCATCCCAGGGCTAGCTATCAAGTAACCCCTGACTGCATGCAAGTTTTCAGTCTTAAATCTTAAAACTGCATTTTGTATCCTTCTTCACCCTAATTGTCAGTACCTATTTGCTGTTGAATGGCAAAGACTTGAAAATAAAATCCCCATCCTACTCACTTAGACAGTGCTACCCCAAGAGCTTTATAATAATCCCTATACTTTAGCAGGAGACTTTACTGGCCTCACTCCTTCAAAGAACAGTCTTGGAATATGTTAACTTTATAAACTAGCATATTCCTAATATAAGTGACTCTTGTTTATAATCATTGCTAATTACAATGATTATAATTACAATCTCTAAATAAATATAGAAAGTTGAAAAGGGTTTGTTTATAAAGGTAAATTCTATCATTGTCAATGCTAACTAAACTTAATAAGCCTGTGTATACTATTCTTCTAAAAAAAAATTGTAAAATCGTGTATGCATACAAAACTGAAATTTCACTTTCTCTGTAAAATTATGTAAATTGTTAGTACACACTGAATGAAAAGTTATAAAAAGTTTTCCTTAACCATCTGAGTACTCTGTCTAAATGATAAAATTATATATCAGAATAATATCCTTATTAATGTTTATATTAACCTTATCCTTCATTTCAAAAGACAGTTCTCACTCTTTAAGAAAGACTGTTACAAAAGATTTGGTCTCTCACCTTGTAAAGTGTTAAAATAGTTTAAGATATTGTAACCAAGAAATCTGGATTTATGGGATGATTTTAATTCCTGAATCATTCTGTTACCGGACAAAGGCTGTGGATTCTTCTGCCCCTCATGCTCAATAACCAATTCCTGAGACACTGGGGTTTCAAAGAGAGAAAGAGTTTATTACTACACATGTGGCAGGAGACCAGACAGCCTAACAGCCCAAAATCTGTCTCCCAGAGTATAGGGGGTTCAAGGTTCTTAAGGATTTTAGCAAGGGGAGATGAGGTCATTTCAGACAGTAAGTTCAAAGCAGAAAAGGAGACAAGTGTTATTATTATCATTTCAATTGGAGAACATAAGGTGAAAGGAGAGGAGGCAGAGCTATCAGTTCAGCACTAAAGGTGTAAACCAAAAGGAAGAAGCAGTTAATGGCCGACTTCATAAGCATTAGGGACTTTGCTTTACAAGAGAATGACCAGCTCTTACAACCACAAAGGCACAGGATAAGGGCTTTTTAATACTCATTTCAGATATCAAGGCAACTGGACTACAATTCAGAGATCTCAGGTATTTCCCTGTTTACTCCAACATTCCAGAAAGCAAAGAAGAATTTTTAAAATAATGATTCACTAATCAAAATCATCCCTTAGATCCCGATTTCTCGGCTACAGTTATATAAATATTTCTTTTTTGCTTTCTGGCATATCAGAGTAGATAGGAAAATACCTGAAATTTCTGAATTGGAATCCAGCTGCCTTGATCTCTGATAATGGCTGGATAGCCCTTATCTTCTGCCCCTGTGATTGTAAAAATCTTGTGACTAACTTTCATCTGTACCCAGTTATCCAGTTTTTCAACTTTAGAATCTTGTAATCACTAAAGATAGCTCCTACTGTTTGTTAATAAGGGTCTTGGGTCCGCCCGGAACTAACCCACCAAGTCCCAAATTATCCTGATGGCCGAGACTGGATCTAAACAAAATGGGCCCACCTGACATGCGCAGTAGCTTAGACTTTAACCTGCAAGTCACCTATACCCCTTTCTGCCATTTTCTTTCATACACTCAGCGACTAAGCATGCGTCAGTCTGTGCATGCTCCATAAATAGATCCCTTTAAATACATCATCTGGGGCCATGGTGCTCATTATCCTAAACCCTGTCTACCTTTTTTCTAATAAACTACCCCAATTACTGCAGTCTGGGGAGACAGATATAGACTGATTTAGATGACCATTAGGCCATCTGCTCTCCTACTACATGTACAGGTAGTAATAAACTCTTTCTCTCTTTGAAACCCCAGTGTCTCAGGAATTGATTATTGAGCACAAGTGGCAGAAGAATCCATGGTCTTTGGTAACAATATTACCTTAAAAAAAAGTGTTTAGAGAAGTAATCACCAAAATTAGAAGGTTTTTCTATCCTTCTGTTAGCTAAATTTGCATGGGTAAAATGTTATTCATATATTTTAAAATTGTTTAGAATTCCTAAAAACTTTACAATGTTCTGTTCTAATACTGATCTGTACAGTGTTAAAAGTTACAAATCTGTATAATAACCAAATTTACTTGTCAAACTACTTTACTCTAAGGCTTCTCTAAAGGGGTCAACTATATGTCAGAACTTCATCTTCAGCAAAAGAACTTGAAAGGAGAAACAAGGCAAGTATAAACTATGTTTTACCTGTTAATTAACCTAACCCTAGTGTTACTAGATAAAGGCCATAACACCCAAGACTCAGAGTTAAAATTCTCCATTTCTGAGAGCATTACTCCATACAGCAACATATAAATGATGCTGACCTAGTTAGGACTAAGATAAATATAATATAGTCTATATTCTAAAATTTTAACTTTTGTGTAAGACCAAAAATAAAAGTAATTTCAAGCAAAAAATAAAATATATATATTTGCAAAGTTCCTGAAACCAAAAAAAAACTAAAAACCAAAAAAACTATTAAACTTCCCCATCTGGGGAATTCCTTCTATTCTCTCATGCAATGAGGACTCTCAATTTAACAAGCCAAAGCCCTGCCCCCAGAGACTTTAGCTCTGAAAGCAAAACTAATTGCCCTCACCTGAGCTCTAGAACTAAGAAAAAGGGAAAAGGCTGTGCTTTTCTATTCCTGCATGTTCAAGAAGTAATGTCAAAAAAGAGTGAAGTTTTTTTCCAATTGAACACCACCAAGAGATAGTGTCTTAAATACCGTGCTCTTACCAACAGAAAAATAGTAGTAATTCATTGCCCTGGCCATCAGAAAAATAATACTAACATATCTCAAGGAAATAACTGGGCCATCAGGGCAGCCAATGCCACAGCCCAATCAATCAAGCCTTTCCAAGATGCATTCCTGCACCCCTTAACTTGTCACATGTACCCTCTTATTCCCCAGTTACACAGGAATGAGCTGCCCAGCTACAATTCACCTTTGGACCCGAAAGGTGGTCATTTCCTTCCTCTTCTCCAGTCTCAATTGGCTAATGCCTCTCCTAGGCCTACTCATGTCTATCCTCTTGCTATTAACTGTCCCTTGCATTTTTAAGCTTCTCACCAAGTTTTTTCAAGTATTTTCAGCCATTTCAACCTCCCCTTGGGACTCCTTCTCTCTCAACTTAAGTGAAATAGTGACAAAGTTCTACACCCCCATCAGGTAGGGCCTACACCCCCTAACAAGCCAGAAGCAGCTACAGAAGATGGACCCTCATCCCTCAGCACCCCTTAAGGGTGAGAACCCTGAGAGGGAATTTGAGGAAGGTTAAAACAGGGAGAGAGGGGAGAGAAAAAACCATGAAGGAGCCCTTAAGGAAGGCTGATTAATGAAGGTCAGGCGGGCCCTGTGTCCTAGACAGATGACCTGCCTGGGGCCTCCTCACTTATGGGAAACACCCATCTGAAGCCAAGCAAACCCACCAGGGTAAATCATATACGGAGAAGTGTGAAGCCACCCAACTCACCCAAATGCTCTGTCTACCACGAGGCTCCACACTGGAGAGAAGGGATAGAAGAAAAAGCCCTGAACAAGGAAGGGGATGAGGGATCAATAAGAATAATCCATAAAAGCAAATGATGGGTGGGCCGTAGTGGCTCAGCAGGCAGAGTGCTTGCCTGTAATGCCAGAGACCCAGATTTGATTCCCAGTGCCTGCCCATGTGAAAAAAAAAAAAAAAGCCAATGATCCCACATTGCCTATTACCTCTCATCTCCCTCACTGCATGTCCTCTTACATGTGTATCTAATAAATTTTCTGCCTGCTTACTCTAAAAAAATGAAAAAGTTATATCCAGTTACGTCACTTAAGTCTCATAAAATATACATTATTGAGGGAAGACTGGGAATCAAATAGCACATTTTGGTCTTCCTAAAACCAATACTGAAAGAAGTTCCCTCCCCTAATGCCCCATGCTATGGTCCCAATACAGCATTTGGGGTTGGATATTTCAGAAGCACTTCAGTCATTTTAGGTAATCTGTACTTTTTAATTTTTCTAAAAAAAAGGCAATTATGGAATCATGGGAATTCATCCAAACTACTTTGAGGGGCTGGTCCAACTTTCTAATACAGCAGTAAGAAGTGGGCCAAGGAACGAATCTTTGGAATAAACCGAATTTGGTGCTAAGAAAGATACGTATGCAGATCAGCGCATGCCATTCTGTTTTCATTCAACAAGCAATTCTGAGCATTTATAGTGAGCAAAGCTATAGAAAGGCACAGTTGAGAAACAAGGATGAAAATGGCAACAAATTTGCTCTCAAGTAGCTTGCACTGTATGTGATAAAAATATATGCATACATAAATAAATTATAGTGAACTAGTAAATGCATGCAAAATAGGATCCCGTCAAAGTATGATTGAATAAGCTTTAAATCCTAAGGGCTTTGTTCCAGCAACTAGTATCTGGGTTCTCATTGGTTTCCACTAATAACTTAGGTCTTAAACTTTCAACACTTCATTAACTGAAAGAAGAGGATGGAGCAATCACTGTTGCAATAGCATGATTGCTATTTTTTTCATGTTCACAACCTCCAGTGGAGAGCTACAGAGCTGCCCCTCCTAGAGATGTGATGAGAGGTGCAGGGCTTAGCCAAGCTCACCCTCTTGCTGACACGGATGCAAAAACTTTTGATGTAGCTTCCAGGTTAATGATGAAATATGCATCTCATCAGATTTATAAATACTGAGGTTGTTGCCCTCACAGGGAGGGAATGAAGCACCAAATAGTTCAGCTCACTTCTGGTTGGCACGTGGTTGATGCTAGTTATTTGGTAGGTCAGCCAGACCCGGATTGTGTCACAAAAAGCCACATGGGGCAGCTGTAGAAGCGAATCGCCGATCCTAGCGCAAGGCTCATCTAAAGCATTCAGTGCACATTTAACAAGTTCAAGTACCAAACAATGTAAGTTGGTTTTCTCTTGTGAACTAAAACTAAACATGTTTTCACCAATTTGTTCAATGGGTGAAATATTTTACTTTGGAGCAACATATTTCTAAATTCTCGGAATTTGAACAATATACATAGAGTAAGAATTAAGTCCTTGGGAAAAACCTTCCAACATATACAGTCTATCTCTAAAGTACGTTAAAAAGTAACTCCGCTTGTACACATCAAAAAGTGATTTCTAAGTAAGCACAGATGTGGTACTTGGTTTTATCATAGGAATAGAAATGACAGTAAGATTTTCATCTTTTTTCTTCCTAGAACAATGCATATTGTAAGCTCAATAAATATTTATTGAATAAATAAGTAAAATCTTTAACTAACCTAGGAAAGTAGAATTCATTAGCTTCCTGAAGATATCCATAGGTATTTTAGGGACAAGTTTTGATACCACAATAACCTAGCTGCTTGGATTAAAGTGCAGTCCACAGATGAGCATCACTGACATCACCTGGGAGTTTGTGAGAACTCTCAGGCCATGTTCCAGACCCAGCGGGCCAGAATCTGCACATTGAAGTTTAGGAAAACTTGATTTAGTACATATGAAATAATTTTAAAATGAGCATGGGTCACCCTTCCTTAAAGGGAAACACAATCAAAGTAGGTCCCATAAATGGCAACCTGGAACCAGAAAGGATATTTGGAAGCTCCATATTATTACTTGTATGTATGATGTGGAAGATGCATAAATTCAGTGACCTTACTAAAGCAATCATGTGACTTTGAGTAAGTTTCTTAACTGCTGTTAGAATCATTTGTAAAAAAGAGAGAACCAGGACAGAAGACTTCTAGTTCCAATGTGACTGTTCTCTTGTCTATAATACCTTGCATCTTGTTTCCTACAAACTAACAGGTACATATCTTTAGCCCCAGGTTTTTCCGGTTTAGCCATGGCATATGCCTAATGTATCACTTTTTTCCCTTCTTCCCAACCCCCACCCCCACCCCACTCCACCGGGCATCCAAGATAGATGATAAAGGCATTCTGAATATACTTCCAGCCCACGTAATGTGAAAACGGTATTTATTTGGGAAAATCTTCGTCATTTCAGATAGGTCAGAAAAACATTTAGTGTAGATTAATGGGGTAAAATAAGAGAAATATCTAATTCTCGTTATATCCTCCAAGACATATTCACTCCTATTGTATTTCATATGAGGAAACAGGCTAAATGACTTTTTTCTCCTCCTCTTAATAGTATTTCCTTGTCTCCCTACTAAATATTTCTCCCTTCATTAGAGAATATGATTAATGAGAGCGCATTTAAAGTGCTCCACACTTTCCTCTGCATCTCTGCCCAGGTTGGATCTCCCTGCAGAGCTCCAGACACGTGAAGGGACCACTATGGATTTTGGACAGATGCAAGCCCTGGATGTTTTGAAAGGAGGGCAACCTTGGCCTGCTGAAGAGATGAAATAGTGACAGGCAGGCAGTCTTTGCATGGAGTTTTCAGGTGCCCTGATCTGAGTGAGAAACCTGCCTTCATCAGAATCACAGATGTCTGACAGACTTGTATGACACCAAGATAAATCAAAATACCATGTTACATTTGGCGGTACTGTCTTTTTGTCTTCCTCTTGGCTATGACAATTTTGAGAAGAAGCAGTCCATTAGGCTGGGGTTATGGGTTTGGTGGAAGACCAACAGATATACCATGCCATTCTCATCACATATCAAGGGTATGTTGCTGTTAGCCTTGATCAACCTGCTGAGGTCATGGTTGCCAGATGTCTCCGCTTTAAAACTGCTGCCTTCCTTTCTACATTTAACACTTTTGAGTGTGGGAAGTTGTGCTGTACACTTCCTTGAAGACAGAAATCTACCTAAATTATCTGGAATTCCTCTGCACAGATTTGACTCTTCCCAATTCAGTTTATGTATTTATGGACTCATGGACATTTATACTGTATTTTGTTCCAGTTTTGGCTATCGGAAGCTCTAATACTTGGCTCCTGTGTCCTTCTGACTTACCCCATTATTGTGGTTGTTTTTTTTTTGTTTGTTTTCTTAAACACTTCCTCACTTCATGAAACTATGAGATGCCTTAGGCTCACCTTGTCTGTTTCCTGCACTAGGCCCAGAATCAATTATTTATTCAAGGATCCCCCATTTCATTTTATAGGTGAATAGGATAGGAAATCAATACCATTCTATCCATGATCTTTTATTCATGGCCACTTATGTTCTATAAACAACTATTTCTTTAAGTAATAATTTTTCTCCTTCTAGAACTCTTATACTACTGTTAACATTTCTACTGCTATCCTTAATTGTTAGCTTTTATATTGTTTGTTCCTTATGCCTTTGATTTTATCCCCTAGTTCATTATTCTGTTTTTTATGCAATCTTATTGACATATACTACATATTCACATATATAATCATCAAAAGTGTACAATCAATGATTTACAGTATCATATAGCTGTGCATTCATCACTACAATTGATTTTTGAACATTTTCATTACTCCAAAATAAAACTAAAAAGAATAAAATTAAAAGTAAAAAAAGAACAATGAAAAAAGTGCTCAACAAATATTTATTGAATAAATAAATGCCTAAAATTTACATAAATATTATCTTTACAAAAGCATATCTTTTGATAAATACATATTTAATAGCTTTTATTAATATTTAACAGGTAGATATATGTCTAAAATATTATCTAATTACTATATGTAATTGATATGAACTTATTAATGTGATGGTTTGCATTTTTTCTAGTAAGTCTTCATGATTTGGTGTGTATTTTATACTAACAACCACATTTCAAGTGCTTAGCCATCTGTAGCTACTGGCTATCATATTGGGCAGTGCAGTTCAGCCCTGGGGGAGCCCTAGCATTAGATCTCAAGGAGGGCGAAGAGTGAATTGGGAATATACACTTCCCAAGCTCCCTCCCTGTGAGGTCACTTCAGACAGGCTTTGCTCTTCAATCTAAGGCCATAACTCCTTCCAAGGTGGCCTACTCCACCCAATTCCCTCTCTCTGGTTTCTCATAACCGTTTTGCTCCCCTTGCCCCATTGAGCCTAGAAGTGATAATAGTGTGATCCTTTGTGATTTCCCTATCCCCTTTCCAAACCTTTATGATAATCTCTTTATATATATATATATATATATATATATATATATATATATATAAATCTTGACAAACATACAAACATTTTTGACGTGCAAACATTCTCTACATGGTGTATAATCAGTGGCTCACAATTTCATCGCATAGTTGTATATTCATCACCATAGTCATTTTTTGAACATTTGCATCTCTCCAGCAAAAGAAAGAAAAAAGAAAAATCTCTACATACCATACACCTTACCCATCTTTCTTATTGACCACTAGTATACAATAATCTCTTTATTAAACCTTTCTCAAATAAAAAATTAGCATCATAGAAAAATCGCTAAGAACTTAACATAGGAAACAATTTAAAAACTTTTGGGGCGGGCCGCGGTGGCTCAGCGGGCAAAGTGCTTGCCTGCTATGCCGGAGGACCTCGGTTCGATTCCCGGCCCCAGCCCATGTAACAAAAACGGAGAAACAGAATACAATAAAACAAGAAAATGTTTAAAAATGTTTCCCTTTCTTCCTTCCTTCCTTCCTTCTATCCTTCCTTCCTTCTCTCTGTCTTTCCTTTAAAAAAAAAAAAAACTTTTAAGTGTTGGTATGTTCGCATCACTTAATGTGATAAGAATATTTTCTCCTCTAAAATGTAAAACGATTCTCTTCTTTCAGGGATTAATATGGTAGTAACTGCATTACTGCAAAATATATTTGACTGTCCTGAGGGATTGGGGATGAGGGTGGGGAGAGCAAAGTAAAAACAGAAGCACTTACAAGAGTTTTCAAAGGTAGACTCCATGTGTTGCACTGATGCCAGCCAATGCTTTCCAGAGTTTAAAATAGTTGGCAGATGGCCCAAGAACCATGACATTTTGGGTGCAGTCAGTTTTCATGTGGCTAACTCCCACTTAGAGATTGGTTACAACAGAATGGGACTGGGGACCCTACTCTTTAAGCTGTGGTCTTCACTGATGCATATGTGCATTCATCTGAAGGAACTCAGATTTTAAGGACAATCACTTGTAAAACCACAAGAAGGTTGCCCTAAACCTCGGCCACTTAAAATTGGCCACAGAAGCCTAGTTTCGAATAACAGACTTCTGTCAACAGTAAATTAGGCCTTATGTCTTCTACCATCTTTTGCTTCTACTCTAAGGGAAACAACTTAGAATGTTAAGAGATGAACCTTCAAATTGTGGCTCATAACCACAGGGTTGTAAAGCATTTTTACAAATAGGATGGAAAAGATCCGAATACATTGCATCTGGTAAAAGCATTATTTCATGGAAAAAAAAAAGTGATGAGCTTGTTGAATAAATTGTCTCAAGAACAGTATTTCTATGCTCAAAATTCATTTTTTTCCTGTAATTGAGACCAGTGAATTATCCAAATTCTTAAAGCTGTTTATGCAAATATCTCTTGATTAACCATTAAGCAAAACCTCACCTTCAAAACACAGTGAGCTGGCTTTTCAGGTCCCTACTATTCCTCTGTAAAATGTATTGAGGATTACAGAGAGAAAAGAACATTGTTACAAAGAGGAAAATCTCCTGGCTGAGAACCATTTGGGGCTGGAAAGTAAGTAACAAATAAAAATGTATGTATACATTAGTATCTTCATAATAGAAGATAGTAACAAGCAAAGAAAGGCATTATACAATCAAACTTTAAAATTTTTTTCTAATAATAATGAAATCATGTTATTTAACAGCTAATGTTATTAGTATGAGACATAAAATTTGGAAGATCTCAGAGGAATAAAAAAGCTTGAACATGATACGTATGAGGAAGGAGACTATTTTTCATCTTTAATATGTGCTTTAATTTATGCCTGCCCAACAGTGAGTTCAGTAAAAGATGTATAACTCCCCAGGAAGATTCACATCAATAGATATTTATTTATTCATTTATTTATTCACTAAGGAAAATATTTTTCTCTGTTAACTAAGATGGGGATTTTTCTAATAATTCCAGAAATAATTTTAAAAAACCATTAAATTTAAGAGTTGTGTACCTCTACATAAAGAAGTTAGATGATTTTTCAAAAAATTTAGAAATTACTAGAATGTGGTAAAGTCATGGTAACATTGAATAGGAAACAAATGTTCTCTGTTTTTATGGTAAAGGAAAAGTTTATCAACAGAATTTATTTAAAAATCATACAAAAAGTCACTAAAAATGTTGACATACTTATCTCAAAATTATCTTTCCTAAACGTCTTCAATAAGAAATATAAATATATTATTGGCATTATACATTTTTTCTTATAGTGATGTAACACTGTATTTTTATGTACATTCCTAATTTTCAATTTTTTTCTTTGCAATAAAAAATAGATAATAGTATTTTACCCAAATCCAGACCTACAACACACAGTCAAGAAATTGATACTGTAGTTGATTGGTAGCTATGTTCATTTATATTTATATCAAAATAAAACTTCAGTTTCTAGATATCTGCTCAACAAAATTGTTCTTGAGTCTCTTGGGGAGAAGAGGGTGTTTCTGATAATGTTAATATCAGACTTAAGTACATTGTTTCCTCTAAAGTGAAAAGACTTATGGAGAGCTTTTTCAAATCTTCATTAAAGTCAAACTGCTTAACCAGTTGAAATACCCACTGAAGAAATTACCATGTGAATAGTTACCCTAGTTATTTTAAGTTTCATCACTGTAAAGTCAGGCTTGGCTCCTTCTTTGAATTTGAGACATTTAAAACCAGGTGTCTGGAAAAGAAACTTGCTTCTCTATTACAAGTCAGGCCTACTTGTGTTAGCTGCTTCCCACCATGAAATGAAATGTTGTTACATTGAAGAAAAATTTACTTTAGGTCATCATTTTCCTTTTTTAATATTTATGTTGAGTCTTGAGGAAGTGAAATAAGTCCCCAGTTAAAAACAGGCCCTCTTTTCTTCATAGCAAATATACATTAGAGGTAAAATAAACAACAAAAATGAAAGAAAAGAGTTTTAAAATGTTAGCTTTTGAGGTTGGTTTATTTGCTTGTTTGTTTCAGTTTGGCTCTTGCTTCCCATCAAGTGATTATTAAGTTAAAAAAAATGTTTTTATAAAAGCTTTTTTTTTTAAGATTTGTGGCTTTGGAGTGAGAGGAGGCCATTTCATTTTATTTTTCTATTTGCTTTCTTACCTCTTGCTCCTCCAGAAAATTATGGGAGCCCCCAAAAAACAAATGTTAAGCTTATCTTTCTTTCTTTTAATTTACATTTATTTAAAGTTTAGAACTTCTCTATCTTCTATACAGAACTGAATATTTCTTTCGACAAATTTTTTTTTATCTTTTTTATATAAATTTCAGATTTTCAGCCACTTCCTATAAATTCAATCATTATGATAATAACCTATTTCAAACCCATTTTCATAACATTCACATTGAAATGCATCAAGCTCTGTCTATATCTTACATAGAATTAAATTCAAACTGATTTTTAAACAGTAACTTATTATAGTAAGAAGCTCATTACTTATAAATTCTTTGTTAATTCAACTTTTTTCTATCAAAAACCAGTTTTTGAATTCAGAAACATCCCTTGTTATTCTGTAACATATCCCTGCTTTTCAAAATACATGCACAATTAATTTTTCAGATAATGTTAATATGTCTTCCACACTTAAAGTTTCTCAGACCACTTATAGCAGAATTACTAGGAAGTTTGTGTAAAAATGCAGGAAGTTTGTGTAAAAATTACTAAGAAGTTTGTGTAAAAATTTCACCCCTAGTAGGTAAAATCAGAAATCAGCTTTTTAAATAAGCTTCCTAGGAAATTCTTATACATTCTAAAATTTGACAACCATTGTTATAGAGAGTGATGCTCCCTCTATATCATGAGGATAAGGAAATGCTGAGTTTTGCTTAGTTTTTAACATAGTCTAATGTGTGTGTGCGTGTGTGTGTGTATAATGCAACAAATGCACGCACACACACATATATACACATTTACTATATACATACAGATTCAACTGAAACATTATTCAGAAATAATAATCTATTGTATTGTGTAGATGTGTTAGTTAAAGTACAGGCTAACCTGACGTAATAAAGAGCCTCCAAAATACAATGTTTTAGATAAAATAGAAGTTTCTTCCTTTCTTTCTCATGTTGAGTCCAGGGTGAGTAGGTGGCTTCAATACAGTAGATTATGCAAGAATTCAAGTTCCATCTGGCTTGTCACTCTGACATCCTCTAGGTATTGTTCTCATCTAGAACACAGTCAGTGCTCGCTTATAGCATCATATCCACCATTCACTCCACAGGTAGGAGAAGGAGATGGACTAGAGAGCAATAAAACGCCTTTAAAAATGTGATATAGAAATTGTCTAAATTACTTTTACTCATTGACTAAAACTAAAAGAGAAGTTAAAAATATATATAGGTTAGTTTGTAGGATATAGAGGCAGACAGCCAGAACACTTCTAACTTTTTTTTTTGCTTATGTATGCACTTGTGCTATACTCAATATTAATAGGTAATTCCTAAATTTGCCATAGATAATTATGGCAATTGGTTAACCAATCTTCTTCCATCTTTTCATTAAAAATAACTTGAAATAGTCCTATCTTGTAAAAGAAAAAGGAGTCCCACCAACTGCCTTCTCAAATGTTCAAGTCACAAATCAAGGAACGAATCAGAAATTTAATAATTTTATCCATGAAATTCTAACGGTTCCCTAAATGTATAAATGCACATGGAGATGAGAGTTCTATGCAAACTGAAGGGAGATCAAAATTAGACCCTAAAGAAGAGATTTTTTTTAAATGCATATGTAATACCCATTTATTTATCTACCTTGTCCCCAATGATAGGCCCTAACCAAAGTGATATTTAGTCTCTCAACAAACATAGGAAACAACAGCCTAACCTGTGAGCTAGTCGATTCTTCAATGGGTTATTTTGGGGAACAAAATAAGAAAGCTTTTTATGTTATCCCTTCAGCATGAGCTATTCAATCAAAACTTGTATGATATTCTTCCAGAATCTCAAACCTGATCACATCTCTCCCTTGATTAAATCCATTTCATGATTTTCCAATGCTCTTGGCTTAAAGACCTAAATCAAGAAGAACTCTTTCTGTTGAAAAGAACATAAACCAGATGTAAACCAGATTACAAAAAAGGGAGGGGGAGTCAATTAATTGACTCACTTAATTAATAATCCCAAGGATAGGATATATTTAGGTTTACCTAGATCGAGGATCTCGGTTCATCAATGATCTAGATAGTGCCTCAGTATCTAGCTCTCCTTTTGTCTATTTAATCTCCATTGTCAGGTAGGTTATTTATTCATGAAAGATGTTAGAAACTCCAGGCTTGTGTTTTATCCTTGCAAAATTCAAACAGAAAGAAAATACCTCTCTACCATTCCCAGAATAGAGATTCATTATCTTTGATTTAACTGGGGGAACATGGGGTTCACTCTAGAGTAATAACTAAAGTTAGGGGATACAATGTTTTGATTGGCCAGGCCTCTGTCACTGTCAACCTTCTGAGGCTTGGAATGGGGTCAGATTCACCTAAATCACATGTAATGAAAGTGGAGGGAGTTCCCCTGTCAAAATCTAGGAAATGGATCTGGGGAGAAATGGGTTCTGGATGGGCTAAAGCGTAGATATTTATTATAGTCTGTACCTTGGCTGCACAACATCAATACCACTTTCTTCCTATACATAAAAATTCAAAAATTTTCAAGCTTATATTAAAAAATATCACACAGAATCAAAACCATATACTACCACCCCCAAAGTTTTATTCAGTTTCTGCCTCCAGCCTGAGTCCACACTCTGTTATTAATGTACATTCCTCTTGTTTCAGAAACCTATTATAAAAAAGACACATTGAACCATCTCCAACTAACAGGATACATTGATGGGAAGGAAACAAAATAACTATGGTAAACTCCCACTTGAAAAAGGGGAAGCAGGAGAGGGGAGAAAATACAATGGTCATCAGTATTTAATATATATCCTACCCTGTTGGACAAGAGACTAGCAAGGACAAAAAACTTGTCTGGGTTTTGAAATGAATTCCTTGGCCAGCCCTTCTGTCCACCCTTGGGTCTGTTTGCTGGGATAATTTCCGGTGTGATTTGTCATTTATGACCACTGCTGAGAAAAGCAGTAGGAACACTTTGTGGTAACCATGCCTTTGTAATAGTCTTATGCTGTTGGCTGGGTCCAGGAGCCTGCCTGAGTGTTGTCTTGGGGATTGGGCAATCACAGTCCTCATGTATGCGTGTTTGAGTTTCTCTAGAAACTGAAGTTCCTTAAAAACTTAGTAAGATCTACAATCTATTGTCTTCCAGTAAATTCAGCAAATTAGCAACAAAAGGCAGAGATATTATTTCATCCTAAACCCTTGATTCTAGATTCCAAACTGGTTGTTTCTGTCTTCTAACAATTAATCTTGATGTTCTATCTACCTCAGTGGGTTGGACTCCCGGTTCTTAATCTCATGTTCCAATTTCATTCTACTCTCCCCACCTTTGCTAGCACTAAATTTAGATTGGGACAGAGGACTCAAATGTTCAAACTCCCTGATTTAAAAATGCATTTGCCCCTTGGCTGTCTTAAGATTTCAGGACAAGAGCTAAAATATCACTCAGTGTTTTTACTGATACCAGACAAGCCAGCTTTAACCACTGTTTGTCCCTTTGGTAAAGACCCTACTAAACTTCACAATATATTCCTGATGTGTTTCAAACAAGTCTTCTAACCCTTCAGAAGACACATGGCCTGGGTTTGCAGATAGCAGGATTTTACAGATAGCAGGTTTATTAACTGCTATGTCAGTTTCTCAGCTAAGGAAAAGGAGACCCTCATTGCCTCTTTCCTCCCTGATTCAGCCAATGATGTATTTTAGGGGGCTGTTACTTACCGTGCTCTAAATGTTATAACATTTTAAAAATATAAATCAGGGCACTTCCAGATCTAAGTACTAAGTAATGAAAATAAATCTCAAACAAATTAGCTTAGTCAAGGGGATTTATTGGTTCAGGAAACTGTAAAGCAATGTAGTAGTTCTGCCCAATGATGTCAGCTGAATTCAGTCTCCTGTCTTCATCCCTCAGTTCCACTTTCCTCTGTTTTGGCTGCACTGTGAGAGAGACATTTCCTTTGAGAGAATTGAGCTTTAGCCTGCTGGTTGCCCATAGTTTTACAGTTACATTCCATAGTGTTAGCAACCCCAGTAGAAAAAGAACATTTACCCCCAACAACACTAATGAAAGGCCCAGGAATTAGTCATATTGGTTCTGATTGGCCTAGCTTGGGTTGCATGTTTCCCTCTCTTAATAATTGCCATGGAAGATGGGGAAAGGAAGGGCAGTGTTATTCTCCGATTGGTCGATGCTGATTACCACATGCCCACACTTGAAGCTGAAGGTAGACTAATTCCATCCAGCCCTTTGTGTTTTGAAGGCTGGTTCCCCAAGGATAAATCATAGAGTTATTACCTGACGAAAGGAGGGATGAAAACAAGAGAACTATAAAATGACTCATTATTTAATGTGGTCTCCAAGGCCCTATGTGATAGGGCCCCTGCCTCCCTTAGCAGCATCATCTGATAGCAATCTCCTACTTACTCTTTGGGCTCCAGTCATATTAGCCTTATGCCGGGTCCCTTTCTGCTTTTGGACCTTCCCATATGCAATTCTGTCTGTCTGGAGCAAGGTTCTTCTCTGTTTGCCCCTTATTGATTAATGTCTACCTATTCTTCAAAGGTTAGCTCAATTACCACTTCTTCAAGGATACCTGAAGTTAACTCCTAAACCAGGTTTTGTCCCTCCTTTCACATTCCCCCCACAGTCCCCAGTCGTTTCTCTGTAGTTCTTATAATAATGCAATTAAGTATTTAATTGTGTAATTACTTTTAGCCTTGTGAGGACAGAATATATCTTTTCACAAATGACAAAATATTATTCAGTGAATGAATAAATGATGTGCATGATGAATGGATGAGCTAAAGGAATACATGACGCTGAAGATAATGAATTTGCCTCACCCATTAATCTCTGTATTTCTGATCCATTTCCTTCAACTCTCTCTCCTTTGTACAGCAACACCAATTTCTCCCCATCTTGTTTTTTCACTGTTGTCTAATAGGGAAGATATTTTAGTTACATAACAAAACTTGATTATGAGAGGAATTCGGAGCAAAAATAATTTTCACATAGGTACTTCTGAATAATAGCACATTACTCAGCGCAAAGTAGTCACACCCTGAAATAGATGTGTGTTCTAGAACTAGTTTACTAGCTGTGTGTAGAATTTATCTTCTGAGCCTTTACTTATCTGCAAATTGAAGATAATATCTACCTTGCAGTGTTATTGCAGTAATGTAAATATAATATATGCTTTGTGCCCAGCATACAGTATGCCTACTAAATGTGTATATGCCAATCCATATTTGGTATATTCTCTTATGGTTATTCTTGGATCACAAAACTGTCACTTTAGTAACAGCATGGATTAGAAACCATAACCATCACTGCACATCACCTAGAAAATTGCCACCATAGGATACCTTTACTTATTTAGTGTTTCACAATCTACCCTTGTGTTTTAAAAGAAGCTCCAATTGACTTCTAGAATTTCTTATTATATTACATCACCACCTCAACCTCGTTCAGAACATCAGTGTTTAATTCAGAAAACATTTCACAGACTGCACTGCTCACTCTGAGGCGATGGCGTGACATGTGAAGAAAGTCTACAAGACCTGCTAGAGTGGGAAAGATGGAGGGGCCCCAACGAAATGAACCGATTAGTCTGTGCTTGTAATTATGGACTACATCCTAATTCTGAAAAGACATGAGAATTTCCTCAGGTCTTGGGATTAAATTCACAAAGTTACTGGCACCGAAAGATATGTAAAGATAATTTTACATTGAATAAATTGGCCCTGCCTCTTTATAAGGCCAATCCTCTACCTCAGCTTGTCAGCAGTGATCTTTCTTAAAAACCGCCTTCCAGAGCCCTTGCTCACTAAGTATCTCTTCTTCCCTGTCTGTATCTTTTAACCACCCTCCTCAATTGGCTCTTGCCCATCAGCCTGTAAACATCACATGTCTTTCCCATCTTAAAAAAAATTCTTTTCTCAATCTCCTTTACTATCTCCTTCCTCTCCTGTTTAGCTAGACTTCTTTAAATAATTGCGTGTACTATCTCTACGTTCTCATTTCCTGTCTATCCCTTAACACTCAGGCAATCTGGTTTCTGTCGCCACTATTCTACTGAAACCCAATTTGCCAAGGATTGCAATTAATGCACCACTGTTATATCCAGTGGTTTTAGGAGATAGTACAGTGTATGTAGCACTGCTGACTGGGTTATATTGTTCTTCATGAAGCTTTCTCTTAACGCAACTCCCGCCACACTGCATGTCTCTGGGGGCTGCTTATCCTTTCCTCAGTTTCTTGCCTACAAGCTCTACTCTTCTCACTCTGCAACACACAAGGGGTGAGATTTTTCTTCCTCAACTGCTAACTTCATGCTGGTGATTCACAAGCTTATAACTCTAGTCTCAATCTTTCTTTTGAATTTGAGGCTCCGTTATCCAACTACCTACTGGACATCTCCACATGGATGCCCCTTAGATGCCTCAAACTTAATTCATTCACTTCTGATTTTTTAATAATAATCTCTCACAGCAGCAAACCTTCCATTCCCAGCCCTACATGTCTTTCTGTGAACTGTTTCTCCAATGAAAATCACCACCAACCATCTCATTGACCAGGTCAGAGACCTGGATGGCTTCCTTGACACTTGCCTCTGCCTTGCCCTTGCTTCAAGCAGCTACTATGCTTGCTCCATTTGTTCTACCTCTGCAATACCCCTGGATCTATCCATTAGCCCAGCTGTCTAATCCCTAATCTAGGCCACTCTAATTTTCACTGTAATTACATCTAATCTCTCCTCACTGGTGTCTGAGCCTATGCCACTGTGTTCTTCCAAACCATTCTCTTCACTACAACTATAGAGATATTTCCAAATTTCAACTCTAGTCATTTCACTTTTCTTTTAATATCCTTTATTGATTTCCTATTGCATTTAGGCCACAATCCAAATCCCTTATCATGGTTAGAGTGACCCATCATAATCTGGTCTCTGCAAACTGCTGCAGTCTAATATTTCCACTTTTCCTCTTGACTTTCTATGTAAATCTTTTGAAATGTATTTTATTTCTTCAAATTTGTCATGTTTTCCTGTTCCCCTGGTCTTCATAGTTTTTATCCTCACCAGGAACATTTTCTGATTCCTCATTTGGCCTGAATAATTCTTACTCATGCTTCAGATCTTGACTTAAATGTTACTTCCATGGGAAATTTCCTCTGAGTCTGCAAGTCTGTGTACCCTTCCTTTTGCACTCTTAGAACACTTTTCTTCACACAGTTTATAATATTTAATAATTGCCCATTTACATGTCTGTTTTCCCACTTAGCTCTGTGAAGGCAGGGAACACATCTCTCTTGTTCATATTATACCCCTGAATTAGAGAATAAATTAATGAACAAGAACTAGGGTAAAGTGAGAATAATGCAGTGAGCCACATAAAATCAGACTGGGAAAGCATAGCATGAGAAATACCACCCCTAAAATGGAACATTTCAAGTATGAAGAAGAGAAATGTCATTCTTATAACACCCTTTTGAGATGTGTCCTATGGTGGTATTTCTATCCACCTGTTATTCTTCTGTGTCTTGAGAGTTTCCTAGGCAGACTGTCGTGCTGATGCACTTTGACTCTGTTTGGTTATGCTTGTACACTGATTAAAATGCCTTTCAGGAATGTGAAAAGTGAAACACAAATGACACATCAGTCTCTCAAAGCATTACCATAAAATATGATAACTAGAAACTTAGGCTTGAGCAATCAGTTATGCAATGGAAAATTGAGCTAACAATCTTCCAGTTCTAAAGGTTTTTAAAAACATTTCTGAGAAGGTGTCCTGACCAGATTAGTTTTCATTTTATCTCAAATCCATTTGGTAAACTCTTCCCAGTCCCACTTCATGGAACATCCCTTGAAGGAGCAAAGTAATTCAAAATGTTCCAACTAGAAAGCGGGACCTATAATTAGTTCTCATATTAACCCAAAGCTAGGCTTTTGAATTTTTTATGTTACAAAATCCATACCCTCCCGATGGACTGCCATCCATAAAGTTTCTAAAAATTCAGAAGTAAAAAAGTGTAGACTACCTAATAAAAAATTTGTCAGTAATGCAATTCCACAATAACTCCATTTTACATTAGCTTTTTTCCAAAATATATAGGCTACATGGTAAAGTGCTATTGTTTGGTAAGCAGTCCTGCTAGGGAGCATAGTTATTAATCAAAATTGTATGAATTGATTGTCTTTTCATGAAATAGTTTAGAGCAAAACATTTCACTCACTCCAGATTGTATGTATGAAGCTTCATTTTGAGGCTTGGTTTCATTAGAAAATCTGTAGGTTTGAAACTCTTGACTTAAATTAAATCCAACAAATGCCATCCCCTCCAACCCTGTTAAAAAAAGAAAAGAAAATTGCTTCAAATAATTTCGGATATTTAAAAAAAATTGTTTTCCCTTTATGAAAATGTGAGTCCATGTCTTATTTCCCTATTATTTCACATCACTAATCATGCATACATGTGTGCACACACATACACCCCCACACATCTCTCTCTGTGATTTGAAAGAGGAAAGAGTTCCAATATTTTATCTTTCATGCCTTTTGAGTAATTTATTCCTTCAGAAATTTGTTTGTTTGTTTGTTTGCACGGGCAGGCCCTTCAGAAATGTTTTTAAATAATAGAGGCACTTTCCACTCCCCATTTGGAATGAACAGAATTCCTACCACAGTGGACAGCCTACTTAAAAAAAAATTATAGTACACTGAACACTTTTTTCCTAAATGTTTCCTTTATTGACAGATTCTCCTCTATAACTGTGTGAGTCCAGGCAAGGATTCAAAATAAAATGAATCGGCATGAAATATAACGGTCAGACCATGTTCTGCCCTGAGGAAGATATTAAAGTTAACTTATTTGTTTCCCTTTGGTTTGTGGAAAGACTACTGAAGAAGACTTGAGTTTGAGCATTTATCACCAGCTGTGTGATTTTGGAAGTTCTTAATCTCTCTGATATGTCCCCTGATGTGATAAAAACATGTTCCCTCTTGTATTGTAGTTGTTTTACCTATTTCTCAACATTATTATGAATAATAAGTGGGATGATGTGTATTAAAGGGTTTTTTTTTTTTTGTAGGTATTTAGTGGCAGAGTCTCAACTACAATCTTGGGACCTGTCACTTATATCGGGCTGGGTTTAATATCCCCCAATAAGTTTGTTTTTTACTAGTTTCTCTAACTTCCTTTCATACCTTATTTTATGAAATCTATACTACTTTCAATTTTCACAGTAATCCTCACCCAACCAAATTATGACTTTACCCTTTCCTGGGTTTTAAATTTAGAGCAAGACTCTTAGTTCTTGTTCATGAGTAGTGCTACTGACATTTTATGATTTAAGGGAGTTTCAGGAAATGTTTCCTCATTAAAACATATCATCATTATCACTACGAACAACAACCACTTGATGTCCATACCTCCACCCCCAGCCCCATGCCACTGCCATCCTACACTCCTCCATATCCCTTCTTGCTTAAGAGTTCCAGCAAATCTTGAGGTTAAATCTCTGAAGACTCTTGTTTAATATGCAATTATTATCTAGAAAGGAGTAATGCTTTGGACCATTATTAAAGCATAGCTTGACTGAAATGAATGTTTCAAAATGTTGGAAGAGATCAGACTTCTGAGGGAATTGGGATACATATTGGCCATAAGAAAAAGAAATTCAAAGCATAATAGAGAACTGACAAATCAAGAACCTGAACTGATGTCTTGAGACACTGGTTATTTCAAACAGCGGAGAATGGAGTCTGTATAGAAAGAGAGTTGGATTGTGACTCTGGAAAATGGTTTCCTTGATAAACGGGCAGTAGTGAGTTCTCTTGCATGAATTATAGCTATACCATTAGTTTGGCTTCATTGTGTTCAGTAGTCATTTTTTTTTATGAGGGAGCAATCTCTAAATTTCTTCTCTTTTATTGCCACTCCCAATCAACAAAAATGTATTGCATGACTGCTACTCCAACTCCATAATTTTGTCTCTCCAACCCTCTAATAAGTCATGCTTCTCCTAGGTTTACCCTGCAATTGAGTAGTGTTCTTGGAGCATTTTAGGACAGAGCATCACAACTGTAAAGTTTCATTACTGATCAGTCTAAAAGCTACTCGTTGTAGTCCTGCTTTCTTCTTTCTGGTAATGGAGGTTTCCAATGGTTCTCCTTTCCTTACCTCTCCTCACTCAGTCCAACCAGGGTGAATAATGATAAGATTTCAGAGAAATTAAAGTTAGGCATCCCCAACGAAATGCAGATCTAGGGGTTATTTTTGAGGTTCTGATCAGTGTGTGTATGTGTATTTGTGAGTTTCTTTTTGCCTTCAATTCCAGCCTTTCTTTCAGGAACCCCTGTTTGGTAGTCACTGCTTGGATATAATCTATTCTCTTGTGGACAAGAGTCATTGTGAAATGCAGAACAATTGCCTGGCAATCAACTCACATTCAACTTAGAGGCATGCCTAATTACTGACAAATCAAGGAGGCTTTCTGCCAAACAGGAATAATATTGTACCCCACAATATAAAATAAGAAAACAAATTAAACAGGGGTTGGTAGTGTAAAGCTTTGTGGGAGACTACACATCCTCGCGTGCTCCCACAGGCTCTGAGTTGGCATGAAGTCAGATCTCATTAGATTTTCCCACTGATCTCTGGAAAGTATGAAAGCAAACCTTAAAGATTTGAGGATAATTTGACATCAAATAACAGCTACCCTCCTTTCATTTTAATTTTTCTTTCCTCTCTACACAGGGTATCTTCAAAAAGGGGAATAATTTAGCTCATGGGGTCATAAAATTAGTTTAATCTGTACAGCTCTTCCTTCCAGGAAGAATTTCACTAATAATTAGCATGATGCTGTATAATAAAATCACAAACAATTCTATGACCATCATTTTGGAAAAAGAAAGGAATTAGAATCAATTTACCTAATTTCCAGGATTACAAATTTAAAATATTTTATGGAAATTTGGTGAAACTCAACTAATGGAATTTTCCTTTGGGAACAAAAACTCCAAAATATTCTTCACAAATTGAAGTCAGGCAATTATCAATACTTCTTTCCCCCCATTACATCAGGTTATCAGCGCTATCACATAATTTTTTTCTTAACCCTTCTTTTTCACTACTAATAATCTAATCTGGATCATTCTTAGGCTGCTATCTCTTCCCCAAAGGATATTTCTTGTTTACCCGTCACACAAGAACTTAGAAGGATATGGATTTAATCAACACCAAAAAAAGAAAAGGAGTCACATTTCGGCTTTACTGGGCCTGTGAGAAGGTGTGAGAGCTCGACCAGACTGTAGAGAAGTTCACAGTGTTTGCTCTTCATTGTGAGCTGTGCTATGGATAACATTTTGTATATATTGACCATGAATATTAGCTGTAAATACTAAATGTTTTCATTTGCATTTTCATATATTAAGCTACAGTAATTTTCAAGCAGCATTGTACAACTGACGGCCCATGGATCTTTTGAAAAGTACCTCAGCCCAGATCTGTGTCCCCCTCTCAGACCTGATTAATAAGACTCTCTAAGAGGTTGGTGGGTATAGATAAGAGGAACCTAGTCATACGTGTTTTCAAAAGCTCCCTATATGAAAAACAAACAAACAAAAACTCCCTATGTGATACTGATTCGTTTTTCCAGGTGAAAGTTTTGCTGCTGTCCCATACTGAATATTTTATTCCCTAAAACCCATGGCTTATTGATAATTTCAATAGGTGACAATCTTCCTGCTTCCCTGCTTAGCTGGAATGAGCCCCAAGTTCAGGGAAGTCAGGAGCACATCAGGGTGTAATTTCCCCTTCACTACATCAATATTGAAAGGTATAGTAGAACTTATCGTTATCCAATAATTTGCTAATGAAGAAGAATGTATATTAAAGTGGTCTTGGGAGGTGGGCATCACATTTGTTTATTATATGAATGTATTCATGCTTCTAAAGAGTTCAAGCATGCCAATTTTCTAGCAAAAAAATAAAAATAAAAGGAAACTGAAAAAACAGGGTAGGAAGCAAATGAAAAGAAAAACCAAGTCAAGATTTAGAAAGGAGAGAATTTTTATTTGAAGTTGAGAAGGGGAATACTGCTATTATTGCTAAGAATAAAACATCCTAATTGTGTGAAAAAGTTTTCCTGGACACAAATGTCCGTATCAGCTAAACTAGGTGTACAGCACCATGAAGCTTGCAAAGGCATAAGCTTGAGTCAAACAAACCTAGATCTAATGCTGGTTCCAGCTCTTTAACCATGACCAAGTTATACAACCCTCAATTCTCAATGAGATATCACCTACCTCTTTGGGTTGTAATAAGTATTAAATTAAAAGAGTTAATAAATGTAAAACACTTCTCCCAATGCTAGGTGCGCAGCAAGAGTTTAACATATATCATTACCATCGCAGTGCTAAAAAATAAGTAAATGTTACTGCTAAGATTTTAAGTAATAAAGAATATACAAATTTATTTTGGGTTTTGGAGGGAATGCACCTGTGTCAGTGAGTACTAGTGATGGTGAGAAAAATTTTAAAGGAAATGAGCAGGAAAATATATAAAATAACTTTGGGATAACGAAAAAGGATTTAACTTGATTCACAGAACATGGGTTTGAGAAGTGCTCCTCTATTTACAGGTTGCATGACCTTAAAAATTACTTCACCTCACTTTCCTCATTTATAAGATGGGAGTTAACTGCCATACAAGTTGATCTTGAATATTAAATCATAATAGTGTACATGAAGTGCTTCAAACACTGTAAAATCCTATAAAAGTATAAAGTAGCATGGAGATAAATACTGATGTTAATTAAAATTTATTCGTTATTGAAGTTTATTGTTTAAGTTAAGAAAATATTCTTTAAAAAGAATGAAATATTAAGTCACCAAACTTGGACATCCATAAGAAGTGTGATGTCAGAATTCATGAAGAGAAAAGATGTTTCCCAAATTATGAGAAATCGATATTAGCAACTTCTGGAGGCATTTTCATGAAACTTGTCCCATGATGATCCAGATATTTATTCTATAATGCTTTGGCAATGTTTTAAGATGCTTAGACTTTTGAGTTTCATCTCTAGGAATCACTAATATATCACCCTCCCCCATTTAGTTAGCATACACACTGGATAGCTCCTGTTTTGAATAATTTAGAAATATTTCATTTGTACCTGTTTCTTAAAAGTCCAAGTCATATAAAGAGAAATTAACCAAATGAAACAAGATCAGGAAAATAATGTAAATAGAATTCATGTTAAGAAAAGTGAATCTGAAGAAGAATAAGAAAAAGAGGAGGAAGACAAAGAAGAAAATCTATACAGATCCTTATAATGTGGTGATTTCTGGCTTTAGACAATTCTGGTTTTATTATTAACAATAATTCATATTGATAAGGTAGAGCGATATGTTTAAATGTTCCATCTATTGGAGATTTTCTTAATTAGCATTCTATCTATGTTAACTATATGTAGAATACCTTCATATGATGTGCAGCAATGTCACCAGACAAAAGACGAAAAAAAAAAAAGATCCCTTCATAGCAAAGATTGCTGTGCTGTTTGAAGGTCAATTGTGTTCGAAGCATGCAGAGAATCTTTATCTTGTCATACTTCAGAAATATGTTTTTGGAGATGGTAATCAACAGGCCATGATTTAATGCTTTTGTTAAACCACTATAATTCTTTCAAAGCCATGTTTTCCACCACATCTACTTCTGTTAAAGAGAAAATCACATCTTTAAAAAAAGATTTCCTATTCTGCTGTTGGAAAGGAAATTAAGAATACACCTATTATTTTATTGTGAGTCCAGTGCAAGAAATTTACATGGTAAAGTAAGCTGCTGTTGTCAGCTCTTTAATGGACAGCACAGGCAGGAAGCTGCCTCTACCCTAACAGGCTTAGAGACTAAGCAAGTGAGTTAGACAGCAGGTGCCTAGGCCAGTCAAGTAAGTTCTCTAACACAGAAGCAGCATATAGTGGAACTTGTTCTGTCTCTTTTCTCCGTTAAGGAAGAAAGGATTTCTCCGTGCAGAAACAGTGCTGCTAATTCTAATTTGAGAAAAACGGTAAGGAATATGACAATTGATTGTCATTAAAAAAGCAAATTATCTTTAAAAATAGATTATCCACAAAAGTGTGGAGGAAAATTCTCAAAAATGTGCACAATTAATAAAAGCTGGCTCTGAATGACCCTACAGATGCACATTAATGTCAGCTAAACAACTGATTATGCACAGTGCAACCTTTCTTTCCCAGAAATAGCAATCAAGAAAAGAGGTTTTTAAAGCTCAACAACAAAATAAAATCTGACTAAAATATTTTATACTTCAACTCTTCAGAACTTTACTTCCTTTTGCTGTTGAAAAGTCACAGTTGCAAAGGGGAGTAATGTGTTTTTCTTTTAAATTAACAAATGTCATGGCAGTTAAGGGTGGGTGTGGGTGGAGAAAGAAGTTGGCAAGAAAAAGTCCAGGGCCTGTTGCAAAACCAACTGTAGGCCAAATATGATTCCAGAGAGACAAGAACCACCTGTTAGAAGAGAGTGAGAGAGAGAAGATGAAATGAGGTGACCACAAAGATCAGTCTACCAATTATAATATAAAGGAACATACATATATTTATATCAAACACATGAATATGTTTCCCATGTTATTAAGCGTCAAATGATATAGAATCATATAATTATTTATATATTTCTAGTGGGCTAGGGAAAACTCTTGTTAATAGTAAGTTTATCATTGGTAAGAATAACAACACCTGAGCACTTACCTAGGGTTTTATTTAATCCTTACAAAGCTACTGTTTAACAAGGCCTTTAGCAGATAAGGAAGCTGATAAAAGAAGAGAGAATATGATCAAGGTCACAAAAATGCTAGTAAACGCTAGTAAGTGGATGGAGTCAGGATTCATTCAGATCTGTTACACCCCAAAGACCATATGTTCAACAATCGTGCTACATATGTTGCACTAGATAAACGTATGTCATGGTCTTTGGAGAACTTTATTTTCTGGACTTGAAGAACAAATTATAGGGGTAACCCCAAAACAGCTTAGGTTTTAAAGTGTACTAACAATTGCCAAGACTTCAATGACACACTAGCATACAACTAGAGAAGATGGAAATTTATTCTCACAAGAAATGCTGAGGAAAAATGAACGATTTTGCTCAGCCTATGCAATCAGAAATCTGACTCAATTTGTTTCAAAATGGAACAATGTTTCATTAGAACATACTTTAAACGTTCTTCTTAGTAACAATATGACACATGGAAAGAGTTCCTTTTTTAATCCTTTTCAAAGAGGAAATCTTACTATTTCCTAAAATTAAGAAAAAGACTTCACTTCTAAAGAAATTGCGTAGGGGGGAGGGGAACGTGGGTTACACAATATAACTGGTTTTGACTTAAGGGTAGCGCCATCCTCAATGCGGCAGTCGTCTAAAATATGCATCCGAAATATCTATTGAAATTTTGAATGTCAGTGATGTGAGAACTTCTTGAGGAAGGCAAATCCCCCAAACTACGATCTGATATAATATGGTCCGTGTGTACTTTGTTCGTTATCTTATCGTCAAATGAACATTTCTGATCCGGAAAAAAAAGGACCATTAAAGAAGTAAAACTACTTCTGTTCACGGAAGGGCATCGTTTTAGAGACCAGACTGTCAGGGAAAATCGAGTGTCCGTTATTCGTGAGTTAGTTCTTTTGTGTCGATTTCTTCATTACTTAATTGTATGGGGGGAAATTTCCCGAAAATAAGAGCTCTTACTGGAGGAAGCTTAAGCTTTTGAAAGTGCTGATTTATTTCTTACAACAGAGTCGAGCGAGAGGTAGAAGGCCACTGGGGAACCTCATCTCGGACCTGCGAGTCCTGCTCCGTCCCAGCCCCACGTGGCCAAAGTAAACAGAAGGTGGGCCGGGGCGGGGAGAACAGCATTCCGTCAGTTTCCTAATTTGTCGGTCTCCAAAACTACAGGCCCCCAAAGCACTAAGGGCTTGCCGTCAGCGAAACAGGGGAGCGCTTTTGCTGGACGAGATTTCAACCACAGAGAAGGGATGATGTCCGAGCGGGGACAGTGTTGGGACGGGTGGACCTACCAGGGGTTGGGGGTCCCGGCGAGTGAGGGGGCGCGGGAGGAGGTGGGTCCGCGCGCAGAGAGGTCGGGCAGGGGTCTCGTGCGGGGATACCAGCAAGGGGGTGGGTTAAGGGCTGGTGCGACTGCCAGGCGGAGTGGGTGCGCGCTGGGGTGCGCGCGGATACCTGCTAGGGGCTGCGGAGAGCCGGCCCCACACAAAAGTTCAAAGGGAAATCTAGGATCTCACATGCCTGTGCCAAGATACCCCACGCCCCCACTCCCCGCTCCGCTCCTGCTTCTGCTCCCAGGGCTGGAAACCCGTCCCCGGGCGCCCGGAGTTGCCGGGGTCTGGCGGCGGGAGCCGTGGTGAGCGGGGCTGGACCCTCCCCGGCGCTCCCGCGCTCGCCCCCGCCCCGCGCTCATCCGGGCGCACCGCTTCCCCGCTCCCCGCCCCAGCTGGAGGGCAGCCCCGGCCTCGAAGGCTCGCCCTGTAGTCCCGACCCCAGGTACCGCCGGGCCTTTGTGCGGGAAGCCCCGGGCGGGGGGCCGAATCCCAGGGAGCAGGAGCCCCGGGTCCCAGGGCGGCGGCGGCGCCGGCGAAGGCCCGGACGGAGGAGGAGAGACCCGGCGACAGAGGCAGGAGCTCGAGCGCCGCGCGCCCAGGCCCCGCTCGCATGCGAGTCACGTCCGCCCCCTCGGCGCGGCCGCCCCGAGACGCCGGCCCCGCCGAGTGATGAGAACAGACGTCAAACTGCCTTATGAATATTGATGCGGAGGCTAGGCTGCTTTCGTAGAGAAGCAGAAGGAAGCAAGATGGCTGCCCTTTAGGATTTGTTAGAAAGGAGACCCGACTGCAACTGCTGGATTGCTGCAAGGCTGAGGGACGAGAACGAGGTCAGAACG